>NC_133346.1:35318061-35651395 GCF_030506205.2 Paramisgurnus dabryanus | reverse complement strand
ACCTCCTCCTGGCTAGGTTCCAGGCACTCTATGAGGTCAATGGCTTTGTGACTGTAGATGAGTCCATGGTGAAGTACAAGGGACGCCTGGGCTTCCGGCAGTACCTCCCCATGAAACCGGTGAAGTGGGGAATAAAGGTGTGGGTCATGGCAGAGAGCAAAACAGGCTACGTCACCAATTTTCAGGTGTACACGGGTGCCATTCAGGGTAAGGCGGAGAAAGACCTGTCTCACCGGATAGTGTCAGACCTGGTGACCCCTTATTACGGGTCCAACCTGACCGTATACATGGACAACTTTTACACCAGTGTGAAGTTGATGGAGGACCTCAAGGTCAGGGGAGTGCAAGCATGTGGAACGGTACGTGCCAACAGGAAGGACCTCCCCAAGATTAAGCAGCTTACAAAGAAGGCTGAGTTGAACAAGCATGAGTTCAATGTGGCGCAGCGGGATGACTTGACTTTCTGTGTCTGGTGTTGGACTTTAAGGTGTCCATTGCATGTTCATAATTTAGAGGAAAGGCACAAGATACGAATATCTAAGTTCAAATATTTATTGATCAGATTGAAAAAGTTTAACAGCGCGCTGGGTCCTCTCAAGTAGCGAACAACCAGCTCAGGAAGTAACATGCTTATTTATAAAATATGTGACGTCGATCTTTCTTCAGAAAATCTCCACCCACAAAGGCTGCTCTTCCTCGTGAATCTGACTCCCTTACCACACCCAATTTCAGCCTGTAGGCAAAGATGGACACACATAGACAAAGAAAAAACAATCTGTTCTCCTCTCATCCCTGGGAGCCCTGCAGTTCCTCTCTAGTACTCCTCCAATTCACATAGCATGTTATAATGCTTTCTTAAAAACAAATCATTAATAAAACATTAATTTATAAAAAACATAAGCTGTAAGATGAAAGTGATTATTATGTAAAACATATTTCAATATCATGACATCATTTCATTATTTGTAAAATTGGTTATATGAATAAGGCACACATTAACTTCTTTAGATAGATAAACACATATTAAATCTTTTACTGCAATACTACTTCTAAGCAAACACTTTAATCATTATTAAAAACCATCTGTTAGGAAAGAAAACACACACACACAGGAGATTCTGTTCTTCAAGGTTGAACTGCCCTGCCCCCATTAGGTTATTCTGTATGCAACATTCATTTCATTGGTTAATACACATTTATCAAAGACAACATCTTACATTTATTACATCAATTATTCAATGATTAATACTGATTAAGTAAGAAATACATTGCACATTTTATCCTGTGAACATTAAAGCATTAGTTAATGACATAGTTGCCTGTTTGCTTTCCCCCTCAGGCCTCTCTCTTATCTTGATCAATGCCAGGCGTAAATTCCTCGCTAATCCTCCTTACAGCACACACACAAAAACTGGTAACTTTCCACTCTCAAACACAAACACCTCATTTCTACATAATAGCTCAGTGCATATATGAAACACACAATGTTTATAGAATAAAATGATCAATTAAAGAAATATAAAAATGGAACAAAATCAATTTCCACAGTCCTTATTTGGACATCTTTGTAACTTTAACACTTTTAGCAATTAGCATGAAATGTAGGCAGTAAATATGTAAAACATAATTATTCAACAACACAACAATACTCCATTGTTCATGAATTGGTTAAATGCATTCATTAGTTAAACATACTAATTTTCACTTTCTCTAAATATAACATAGTTATAAAGCAAACAACTTGTTTATTGAAACCATCTGTTCTGCGTGTTTTCTCTTCAGGGGTTTGTTATCAGCGTTTGCAGGTTTCTCCCCCAACCGAAACCACAGCCTCTCAACTTTACACACAGACATTTACTCACATATCTCAGCACAGAAAGCATAATGGCACATATCAATTATAACATGACATACTGATTAATAAAACAACATAAAAATCCCACACCTGCTATAGAGGCTACCGGCCCTATTCTCTAAACAGGGGTCTGAATGAGAACAAAGTAGCATTTGTTGCACAATAGAGTACATACAATATGTTTACATATGTAAAATGAGTATAAAATATTATGCTTATTAAATGGCCTGCACTTTAACTAAATAGATTTCTTACACTTTGTCTAACAATGAACAGCTCTGGTATTTTATGAATGATTCACTTGACATTTTATGCATCTAAAAACGTTTTCTTATACAGAAAACACCAGGTTGTACTGGCAACCAACCAGTTTAGGGGTTAGTGGTGTAAGATGTGCAAGTTGTTTTTTTTTGTTTTTTTTTTGGAATTCTACTCTTTATTAGGCGGAATCAGACAGTAATGCAGCGTATCAAAGTGTTTTTAATACGGTTACCTTAAAGACTGCAGTTAGCTATACATAACAGGGGCGCGAGTCTGTTACGTCCTGAAAATGATACAGGAAAATACATTTTCATTCATACAAATAAAGAACGAAATCAGTTATAGCTGATAGTTCTTTTTCATTCACACAATGCAAAAACACATTTGATTTGTAACTGGTTTGCTCAGAAAATAATGTTTAAATCTGCCCGCACGTTCTCCACCATTAATATGTAGCGATTCAGCGGGAGGAGGGGAATAAAGTTATTTGAAACACTATAAACCTCCGACTGTAATACTACGGGGATTCCCAAGGGAATCTTAGATTTTAGCTCAAAAGGGAATATTATGTTTAACTAACTGTAATTAATTATACAAGTTTATCAGGTTTTACCTGGCGTAGCAGAATTAGTAATAACAATTAATTAATATGTTCGTCCACCGAAGGCATATATCCATAATCGTATATTCACGTCTAAGAAATGTTAATTTCATGGCCTTTAAAATTAACCTTCTTACTGATATACAGTGCTACTCGCAGCGTGTAGCTGGATCAAAAGGCAGAAATAGTGACTTTAATTTCATGAGCATTGAACACAGAAACAATTCAATTGTGAAAATGCAAAACCGGTTTATTGACTACAAAACGAAGTACACACAACGACTAACTAAACATACACATATACAATAACATAAAACATAGATGAGAAAGAAAAGACTGAAAAGCTAGAGAGAGAGTAAAAGATTGGCAATAGCACTATTGCTAAACATCTGCACAAACCATCGGAAAATCTCTAGGATCGCCTTAATTTTCATAAGGGGTAAAGCTTAAACATCAGCGAGTAGAACAAGGTTAATACTTGCATTTGGCTCTTTGTGATGTAGTACGAAGTTTCTGGTGCGCGCGGGTGCGAGCAGGGAGAGAGAGAGAGAATCCAGGTGTGTTCGTAAGTCCGTTTGGTTGTTCCATATGGTGGGTTGTTCTGCATAAAGTGTCTGAACTCGAAGTGCAAAGTGCAAGCCAGGAAATTACTGTCCCGAAGAATAGGACAGGGCTCAGAGAAAAGATGATGAATCCGAGGGACTCTGGGTGAGTCTCAGCGAGTTTCCAAACTGCGCTGACGGGTTACCTGAGTAACCGAGCGACTGAGCGTACTGAGCAATGATGGCTTGGACGATAGGCCGTTTTGACCTTTCACGCGCCCAGCCCATTTAGGTGAATGACCAATGTGCGAAGTGTTCGATCGCGTGGGAAACAAGCCTTTGTTCTTTCAGACATCACATTTGCGTAATTGCATAATGATAAAAGTTTGTTTCCATAACTCTTCAAATCGATATTAAATGACATTGATGCGGCTTATGGTAATATGATACATAGCAATGATTAGGAAATAGAAAGTAGATTAATTTGATACTAGACAAGACATGGGTTTAAGATCACGTTGAATAATAATTTCATACCTAAGATATGAACCATGCTACAGTGAACAAAATCTAACTAAAGTGTTAACACACAGTTAAATCACACATACACGATCATGCAGTAAAGGGATATAAAATATATATACATTTAAACAGCTCATTGTGATCTTTAAATGTGGTTTCATCACAGACATATGTGACCCGTCACGGAAACCAGGGACTCAAGTCGGCAGCACAAGTTTCGAGAAAATGAGAAACAAAGTTTTTTTTTCGAAATTTGTGATTTTCGTTTTATTGCAGAATCTGTTAGTTGAGATCACGAAGAAGCCTCTCCATGTTTGAGATAGCAGTTTTTGTATATTTAAAAGCGTACATTTTGCGGTTAAAATAGGCTTGTTTTTCCGGAGATTCTAGCGTGCAGCGGGGGGCGTCATTGTCTGTGTGTATATTTACATACTGTATAAGCTTGTGTTTTCGCCTCCGCCCCCAAAGGGAACAGCGTGACTACTAAATAAGGATAGTTCGCCCAAAAATGAAAATAATGTAAGTAATGACTCACCCTTATGTCGTTCTAAACTCGGAAGACCTCCGTTCATCTTCGGAACACAGTTTAAGATGCTTTATCGTTAGATTTAGTCCGAGAGCTTTCCCCTTCATTGAAAATCTATGTATGGTTTCCATGTCCAGAAAGTTAATAAAAACATCATCAAAGTAGTCCATGTGACATCAGTGGGTCAGTAAGATTGTGTTGATGCATCGAAAATACAGTTTGGTCCAAAAATAGCAGAATTACGACTTTATTCAGCATTGTCTTCTCTTCCGGCTCGAGCGTGAAGTCACGTGACTGTAGTGACGCGCTGCCCTGTTCCTCAGATATGTTTGCTAAGTTTTTTTTTTTTTTCAAACTTATAGCCTGCGTCTCCCCAGACTGTAAAGCTCGGGCGCACAAAACAAAAGAAAAATAAAAGAAGCTGGGGCGGAACAAATAACAGTCAGCCGCATCGTACGTCAGCCGCGTCACTGACTTTATGCGGCGCCGCAGTCGGAAGACGTCAAAGTACCGCGAGAGCTCTTCAAGAAATCTTACGGAGTAGTTTAATTTCGACTCGCTCTCGCGGTACTTTGACGTCATCTGTATGTCAGTTCTTGCAGCGCAGCATGAGTCCAAACACACAGAAGTTACACAGATATCGTTGTATTCTTCATATAATTGGCTACATGTTTTGTCTATCAATATTTTCCATGAAGTCATTGGCTGATGGAGGAACGAGCGAGCCATTGGTAACCTCTCTAAAGGATGTCACGTTTTCGACAGCGCTGTTTGGATGATCTATTATACTACTTCCCTATTTTAAATACAAACTTTGAAGGCGGGTTCATGTGTTTAACGGAGTGTAAGCTCATATACCCTTACATGTTACGATTTAAATAGTCTTCAGATTATATATTATATTGTATTACCTATATTGTAATCTGATGTAAACAATCTATATTTCACGGATTATACGCATTTGTGGACAAATATGGTCATTGGATAATCTGAAACAGACTGGATTCGACTTGTGATCCCCACAAAGGTAAAAGAGTCATGTTTATTTTGCGGGTTGTCATTTGGTCATAAAATACTACATATGATGCTAGAACATCTCAAAAAGGGTTTTACAGGGGGCATGGCTTAGCTAAATGAGATGTAAATGAGCCCTATTGTCTCCCCCAGCTGAAAAGAAGAGTCCCTTTCGTCTCGATTTTCTCGGTTTGAGTATTTCTGAGTTCCTATATTCAAATGGCCACAACTTCTCCAAATCTTATCAGATTTCCATGTGTTACACATCGTTGGAAAGCTTAGAAACTGCACTTTCAGAATCTGTGAATAACTCAAAATGCCCAGATCCGACTTGTGTCCCTACTTTCCGTGACTGGTCACATATAGTCTGTGCCCCCTGCTGTGTCTCTGGCGGTCGTCATTCGATCAGCTCTGATGGAACTCCTTTGAACCTCCTTTTACGACAGCATTTGTTTTAATTGTCGCCCACTTTACAGCCTTGATAGGTGATAGAGGAGACAGGGTTATCTAATTATCACAATTTTAGGGCTGTTGAAATCCAGATGCCAAATGGCCCCGATCTGACTCCGAGCCATTTGCTACAGGTGTATAAATGTCACGACAGGTATATAAGTGAGGAGGCAAATGCAGGTGAAAGGTAAACAGTTTATTAAATGAGTAATGATACAGATGGTATGGTGGCAGTCCAAGGACAGACAAAGGCTACGGTGGCAGATCCAGGTGCTTGTGGGTGAATGCTGTGTGACGGAGACAAAACCGGATACACAAACGGGCATTAATCCACACGTAGACGAGACACTGGAACACACGAAGACAGAGCGGCTTGAACAGACTTGTAGAAACAATCATCTGGCAGTGAGAGGAGAGAATGGATGAGTATATATACTGGCTGGGAAACTACCACCAGCTGGAGCAAAGCAATCACACACACCTGCACTCACTCAGGTAATCAGCCTACAGACACGCACACACTCATACTTCAGTCATACAGACAAACAACACACAGAAAGTCACGATAGACTTATCCTACCGTGACAATAAATCTCTAAATAATCACGCCCCCCCATATCTATCTACTCTATTTTCTTGTTACAGCTCTAATAGGAGCTTTCGCTCCAATGATCAGTTCCTCTTGCAGGTTCCAAAATCTCGCTTAAAGACAAGAGGTAACCGTGCCATAGCTGTAGCCGGTCCTACCCTCTGGAATAAGTTACCCTTGGCAATTAAAACTGCTTCCACCATATCAGAATTCAAAAAGAGGCTGAAAACTTTTCTTTTTAATTGTGCTTTTAATTGACCCTGAAGGATTTATTTTGAGTTTATTTTTTTATGTTTTTATTATTGTATTATGTAACTAGCCATGGGCATCCTGCCTGTTAATTTGTGTTGTCGTGTGTTTAAGTTTTATGCCTTACAATTATGTTTTTATTGTCTGCCTGACTATGTACAGCACTTGGGTAGGTCTCAACCTTTTTTAAAGCGCTTAACAAATAAAATGAACTTGAACTTATGCCATGTTTGGACTAAAAATTGAATAAATATTACTCCTCTCTTTAGAAATTTGAAGTAAACATATAAAATCAATCAATATTTCTCCAAACATGCAGAGCCCTGCATTTCAGCCCAAGCCCGACGAGGCCCGACCTTTTTACACCCCTCGGGTCGGGTTTCGGGCCAAATTTTAACGTCACAGCTGATACCCGGGCGGAACTCGGGCTTATTTAGGCTTCTCCATCTTTTTATATTTTTCAATTTAATTAAAATAACCATTTGATAGACGATGATTGCAAAACAAACGTAGTAAGACTTTTAACCTATAGCACGAGTCCGCTATAAGCACAGCCAGCCACACATTTACAATGCAGCTGTTGCGTATTTAACAGCAGGACCTTCAGCGCACCGGGAAAAAATATTAATGGAGGACTAGATTAAAACCTCGGATACTGCGCATAATCTATGCAAACAGCATTCAAGACATAATCTATCTATATATATATATATATATATGCATAGCGAAGTTGTAAGATAAGGCAGGTTGCATGTTTATTCGATTTCATGTTTATTTCGTTTTGTTTTGTAGCTATAGCCCTTTTCATTTTTTTATTTCTGCACCCGTTGCAGCTGCGAGCAGCAGAGGAACTTACCTTTTGAGCAATAATGGCGAGGTCACTTTTCATTTGAGGGATTTCTAGAAAGAGGATATATAAAGAAAAACAATAATTACAATGACTAGATCAAAATAGCATCCCGCAACTTTTTGCCCTTACTCTGTGAAAGACATTTCCTAGCAGCCGTGAATGCAAGCTACAACCCTCCAAAGCCCATTGATAAGGCTCTGCAGAGGAAACCTGGTTGTGAACGCAATTTTCTTACTCCAATTTCTCCCCATTTTTTTAATGGATCCAGTTGCCTTCTTGAGCCATTGAAGGCAGAGAAGCATCTTTTATTCTCATGAACTATATGTTCTCTAGGCCATGGCTTTTGTTAACCCTCTACGAATTCCTCCAGAAAGAGACAAATAATTATTATTCTAATTTGAATCTTATCAATGGCTAGATGAGCACCAACACTACCTCACCAGCTAACAAAATGGGATTTATTTTGCCAAACATATGTTTAGGCCCATAAAATTTCTATGTTTATACTTCTCTGCCACTGTAATATCCATCTCCAGAAATAACCCTGTTAATAAATATTAGGAATACTTACGATTGATTATAATGTCTTTCAGACGTGCATTTTCATTTTTAAGAGATTGGACCTCATTTCTCAACTCCTGCAAATTGATTTGCATTTGGTTGAGTTTCCTTCTCTCCCGCATCTGTTCGTCCAGGTGTTTTCTAAATTCAGCAGCTGTCTACGAGAAAGAGATAAGAACAACAGCTAATTGTTATATAACTTCTTTTGTAAATGGTTGATTCCGATTGGCTGGGAGGATGTTACGAGAGGTGTAAGAGGAAGGTGGCAAAAAGTCTAGGGCAGAAATCACTCCACTTGGCTATATGTCACTGCTTGTCCGGCCTCCTGGTGGTTATTCCCTACCTAAAGGAAAGCTACACAGTTTTTTTTTTCAATTTTTTACCATGTTCTTACCTCAACTTCGACGAAATTATAAATCCCTTTTTAATTTCAATGCTTGCAGTTCATCTTTGTACAGCGCGTTGGGAATGTGTTAGCATTTAGTCCAGCCCATTCACTACTTAGGAACCAAACAGGGAAGAATTTAGATCACTCCTGGCTACTCCCCCTCTCGCTCAAACTCATTGAGAGGAGGAGTGATGTTGTTATCATTTAGGCTACCTTTTTCTTAGAGTGTGGTACTATGTCCTCTTTTTCCCCAATACGCTCCTCCTCTTCGCTGGCCAGCTGGAAGGGAGAGAGAGAGAGAGAGAGAGAGAGAGAGAGACAAAGTTGCCTACTGTGCTGGTGTCATACCTAACAGCTACTGGTAATGCACTTTATTATTAAAGTCTTACTTATCTTAACTGTATTGCAATGTAGTAAAACACACTGAATGCAGACTGGTACTTACCTTGTTCTTTGAAGGTCTGTCATGACGTGCCTCATCCTCCTCCTTCTCCTCCTCCTCCTCCTCTTCCTCGTGGTTGTATTTAGAAGACCACCTCTTTTTCACATAAATCTTCAGAGGGAGAGGGAGAAACAGAGGACAAAGTTTCGCATTGTGCTGGTTTCATACTTTATAACAGCTCCTGTTAAAAGCAATTTAACGGCAACAGTGGCGCAGATGGCGAGTCGCCTCATGATTGCAAGGTCGGGGTTCAAATCCTGTGTCCTTGTGCAAGACACTTGACCCAATCCCTATGTATGAATGTTTGGTGGTGGTCAGAGGGACCACTGACAGAGGCGAGGCTGCTCAAATCTGCGTTACTCTACTCCAGTGGAAACTGTGGCTACAAATGTAGCTTACAACCAGAGATGTATAGTAACGAAGTAGAACTACTTCACTACTGTTTTTAAGTACTAAAAAACAGTATCTGTACTCTATGGAAGTATTATTTTTTTCTCCTACTTCCACTTTTACTTCAGTAAATTTTTTCGATGAGTTTAATACTTTTACTCCGATAAATTTTTTATGTGCTGCATAGTTACTCGTTACACTCAAATGTTACGAATCATTCAAACCCACATTATCACTGCCGGAGCGCTGATACACATTAGAAACCCACACAGATCGTGGTCTAAACCAGTAATTCTCAAAGTGTGGTCCCAGTGGTCCGCCAAAAGATGACCTAAATTAGGCAAGTGTTTATACCCGGGCTATTCAATTGGCGGCCCGCGGGTCAGACCCGGCCCCCAAGGTAATTTGATCTGGTCCTTTATGTAGTCTGTAAAAAAGACATCTCTAGAATAAATTTAGTAAGTTAGACAACGGGCCCTACAGTTACGAGTTGATGCGCGTACGTCTGTTTTATACAGCATGAGCTGCAGAGCGCGAGTCACGTGACTGGTGCGAGCAGCTGTGTCACGTGTTTATATTCGCGCTTTGGTCCACAAGTTCAACGCGATCGCCTCCCCCGCTCGGGCCCGCATCTCAAGATGCGATAGCTGACTGTGGTGAGTTAAGAGACCGGACTCTATGGCTGTTTTAACTTTATTTGTTGTATTTCCAGCTTTAAAACACTGCCTTTTCCGACAATTGTTGTTTGATATGTCTGCTCAATTATGACTTGCTTATCCACAATGACATTTACGTTACATGTCTTAATTAATGAAACTGCCGTTTTTCCAAAATTCAAAGCATCGTTCTCACACAATAATGCAATTTAAACGAGTAACAGTTAATCGCCCGTCGTTCACAGCCCAGCATTTGCACCACTGTATGCGTATAGTGCTGACAAACATACACCTGATTTTACTGCTCTTGCGAAATCTAAAAACATACTCTGTCTTATTAGAAGCTAGCCTAATGTTTGCCAATTATTAAGATGGCTGTTGTAGTTGAAATAGGGCTATTGTAATAATTAGCTTTGACAAAAAACTGCACAAAACAATGTTATGTTCCATGTTATAAACTTTTTTGATATGTGCACTGAAGTGAGTAAATAATTCTCAATGAGTGTGATATGGATCTTTACCTATTTAAATGTAGAATAAGCTTAATGCCTAGCATAAACTGAAAGCAGCTAAAATCCACAGATCTATTAGTTTTGTAATGTACTAGTTTTTGTCTCATGTGTAAAATCCCTGTAATTTCAGTGATTTTGGACATTAAGGGGAATTTTTTTCAGTATTATATTGTTACCATAGATACAACCATAAACTTCACATACCCACCACCTCAGTTTTAAACTAATGGCTCTTTGGAATGACATTAAGTGGGACCTAGGCTGTTACAGTATGTTTAATTGCAGTTTTTTTCACAAGTGCAGTTTGTTGTTCATATTAAGCTGCAACTCATTTCACATTTACTTTTTGAAATTAAATAAAATTTGTATAATAATTTCTGAACATAGCATTGCATTTGTGTTAAAAAAATTAGTTTTTTACTTAAAACAGTTGCATATTAAACTTAAATTAAGCTTATCCTTCCTATTTTGTTGATTTTTTGGGGGCGTGTTAGAGTCAGATTCTGTTAGGTGGTCCTCAGAAAAATATTGGAAGATGAAGTGGTCCTTGGGCTGAAAAAGTTTGAGAAACACTGGTCTAAACCAATCAGAGAAAGTGAAGGGCGGGCCCCTCCCTCCTTCTCACTCACAAATATGAGCCGGGGTTGTGGACAAATGTGAAAGGAAAGAGAGAACCAAAGTGCGTGAGAGAGACCGAGAAAGATAGAGAGAATGCGCAAGAAAGGGCGAGTGTGCGCGAAAGAAGGACACCTAAATACATTGAAACACCTTTTACCTTTACCTATTACCATTATATCGACTATTATTTCATTAATTCTGAATTCTCAATCTCCATATCAGTTAAATTAATCTGAATTATCTGAACATTCATGTCCGTGTACTCCTGCTACAGCCAAAGGTATTGTGAGTGTCCTTTAGCTTAAACATTTGAAATAATATAAACAATATTATATTCAAACTTTTGACTGTTTTCTTTAATATCTACATTACACAATACTTGTACTTTTACTTTCAGTACTTGAGTAGTATATTTAAAAAAAACTACTTGCAATACTTAAGTACAAAACATGTTTAATACTTTAGTACTTCCACTCAAGTAGTGTTTTAAGAGCACTTCAACTTCTACTCAAGTCACTTTTTTGATAGAGCACTTGTACTTTTACTCAAGTCTGGGTCCCTAGTACTCTATACATCTCTGTTTACAACCATCAGCATGGAGTGAATGAACCACCCTCCCCTTTCATGTGTGAAGCGCTTTGGGTGTGACTTGTGTCTTATGAAAAACGCTATACAAATAAGTTTCGCTTTTCCCCTATAAAAATCTGTACCTTGTTCTTTGAAAGTATGTCATGACCCTCCTCCTGCTTCTCACCCGCCTGGTGCTTGTATTTGGAAGCCCCTCCCTTTTTACTGTCAACCTTGAGAGACAGAAGGTGTGTTCGACTTCATGCGGCGCTGCGCAGACCGATCGGTGGCTGACTTGAAGCAGTGCATTCCGGTTAGTATTTTTGTCCGACTTCAGCTGGCGCTGCAGGCACGTGACTGTGTCATGTGGTTTTTAAGTACCGCGAGAGCGTTTCGAGAGTAGCCGGCTAGCTCAGCTGGTGCAGCCTCTCCAGAGCGGCTGCACGGAGTTGTGATGACAACACAGCTTTACGTGATTGGTCGCCTCACTGATGACAACGATCACGTGCGTCTCAAGTTTAATCCAACCTTTAATTCCACTAATAAACATTATAAATTCATGTTTCAAAACAGGGAAAACACGTTATTATGTATAAATATGTTATATTGTGTCTTGTAATAACATAAAAATGAAAATAAAAAACTCTATTGATATTTTAATAATATAGGCTTGTTTCCCGTTATTTTCGGGTATACAGTATAAGCAGCAATTAAAATATTCGATATAAAATGTTTCTGGTTGCAACATTTTATTAAAAGGTTTGTTTTTATCAAATTCAGCATCCAATTCACTTCATTTGCGATTAAAAACAAGGAAACACGGCGCACACGTCACTACGGCAAGCAGCAGGTGTCCGGCTTGATGGCTCCGTCTTCAGTTCCACCCTCGACTGCAAGCGGCAAACCTCGCCGATCGGTCTGCGCAGCGCCGGATGATCTCGAACACACCTAGAGAGAAACAAACAGACTTTTAGCCAAACTCTTATTAAATTATTTTACACCACCTTGCATATACATCTTGTCAACAAAGCACATAAAATCACCATAGAGACACAATTACAAACCTATACACATGCCTACACATTAAGAAACAAAGGAGGGAGGGGGAGATAACCAGGTAAAGCACCAATTGGTGCAGTCAGTTACCTTTTTCTTTGAAGCCTGCCCCTGCTGCTCACTGTACTTCGAGTTAGGGATGTGAGGACGTTTGATTTGCCTTTGTGTGTCCTCTTTCTCCATCTCAATCAATTTTATCTGGAGAGTTTTTTCAAGTTCTGGTGCAATAAAATTGAAATGTTATCATGAAGTGCAAACGTTTGTATAATCATGTTTACCAAATCTAACATTAGTCTCAACTGGACTAAGATTAGCAAATTAGGTACGTTAGCTAACATAAAAGCTAAGCTATTGATAGCCAGGTACATAGCAAGATCCATTTTATACTTTTTTAAGTGCGAGCAAAACCATTTATGTGGTATTTAACTACATAATGTCAATTAAAGTTTGCGTGTAACATAACTTACTTGCCACATCAATAATTCTGGCTCAGTGCACCGGCCAGGGTTGGCGGCCTTTTCACCATTCCACCAGCTTTTTCTGTTTTATCCGTCCTTTCAAAAAAATCTTGAATTGAAAAATTACGGACACAGTCGAGGGGCAAAATACTGTAGGCCCCTCTATCCTCACCCTCAGTCCATTTAAGGAGAACATAACGAACCTCCGACGCTTTGATCGGCATTTTCCCTGCCACTATCTTCTTCTTCTTCTTCTTATGTTTTATGGCGGGTGGCATCCAACGTTAAGGTGCAATACCGCCACCTACTATGCTGGAGTGTGAACCAGAGTATCTTCCCAAACTTAATACAAAAAAACAAAATAAAAACCATAATAATATATATATATTTAATAAAAAAGACTAACAATAATAATTATGACATAACACATGCTCCACTGACGACTCCTCTTGACAATATTCACACAGACCAGTAGGATGTTTTCCAATGAGTTGTAATGTCTTATTTAATCTTGTATGACCCAGTCTTAACCTTGATATTATGCTATCTTTCAAGGCATTTCGTCCTGTCAACCTCATTCTTCCCACATCTTTCTGAATATTATAGAGATGTCTACCCGTACTACCCTTGTTCCATTTGTTTTGCCATTTCCTTATCATTTCACTTTTAATTATTGTCTTTATTTCTGTTTTACTAAATAAAATGTCCATTATATTTTCCTGCTTGCTTGCTTCCTTTGCTAATGAGTCTGCAGTTTCATTGCCTTTAATTCCCCTGTGCGCAGGTACCCACATAAATGAAACTATTATATTTAACATTTGGAGCCTAAAAAGAGTTTCATATATTTCATTGACTATGTCCTGCCTACTCCGGGATGAAAATGACTGAATTGATAGTAACACTGAACTTGAATCTGAACACAGAATTACTTTGTTTAGTTTTACTTGTTCTACCCATTGTAGAGCTGATGCAATTGCAATTAATTCCACCGTATAAACTGCCAGGTAATCTGATGTTCTTTTATTAATAGATACTTGTAAAGATGGAATTGTAAAAGCATACGCAGTTCTTCCTGTAGGATCTTTAGATCCATCTGTATATATTGCTACATAACTCTGGTATCCTGTCTGGATTCTTTCCTCCACTATACTTGGCAGATTTCCTGTATCCTTAAAAAGATGACTATTTTCTAATAGATAGAAGTCAACAAAAACAGATGGAAATAACCATGGAGCAGTTACTGTCAATGGGACTGTAGGGATGCATGCCACCTGATCTAATCCCATTTTCCTTGCTATATCCACTGCAATCCAAGCAAAACATTTATTTTTGACTCTCTCACTCTCCCAACATGGGAGAAATACCTTGGTGGTGGGGTTTCTAGCCTCTGTATGGCCTTTTAAATTTGCCCAATAATTCATCATAAGCTGCTCCCGTCGGAAACACAATGGTATTTCCCCCATTTCCACATGAAGAGCATCAACAGGAGTCGATTTAACTGCACCACAACACATTCTCAGCGCTTGCGCTTGTATAACCTCTAACTTTTGTAGTGATGTTTTAGATGCTGATCCATATACAACAGTGGTTTTCAAACCCTGGGTCGCGACCCTCTGGTGGGTGGCGGAAATTAAAAACTGGGTCGCCACTCGCCAGAAAGATTTAAAAAAAATGTTACTAAAATAATTTATTCAATTATATTATAAAAACTATAATAATTACAACACACTTGAATAAAAGCACAGTAAAATATCTTTTAAATACACTAAATAAAAAAATACTCCACCACTGTGTCACATGACCCATGTGCGTGCGCAGCTTACTGTATTAAATTCATAGACAGCAGATTAAATTGCGCACAGGGTCACAGCCATTTTTTAAATGATGCAAGGGGAAATAAAAACTCCTAAATAAAAATGTGTTTGGTCTGATTTAAATTAAATTAAATTTTTAATGTGTTTGATTGGTTTGTCGAAAGTGAGCGCGGAAATGTTTAGTTGTTTGCTAAGCAAAGCGCCACCGTTACGACACGGTTGAGTTTTGCAGTAAGACTGACATGTTATGGTTCTGCTGTTATCTTTGAACTATTTTCGCTGCTGAAACCACAAAAACAGTCAACATTGCGTCTAAAATGTAAGTGGCTTAATATTAATTACTTGTTTAGTGAACTGTCATGAAATCTGTCAAATTTTCAACCGTGATGTGATGCTGCTTAACTGTATCATGTTATTAAAAACTTCACATTTTTACCGCAGTATGTTTAACCCACTTTGTCAGTGTTAACTCACTTTGTGTTTGCTGCACTTATTTGTTTAACTTAGCGTTATTACATTATGCACTTTCGGTTGTCATTGAGACTAAAGGATGCAGAATCATTAGCGTGTTTTGGTGATTGTTATTGGCGTTTTAATCTAACGTTACTTGTCCCTGATAAGCGGACAAGCATTGATGTCGAGCCCTGCGACGTGTTTTTAGACTGCTTCAGTATAAGCTAGGTCTAATCTTTAAGACTCCTCCGTTGTGTTGTGTTGCGTATGTCAGTTCTTCCTCGTTTTTTGCCCATTTTCATAATTAATGATATTATGAATTGCAGTGAGGTTGATCTCATTTGTGCCCCCTGAAAAAATGAAATGCCCATCCGTGAATTTGTGTCTGGCGTCGGGTCTGCTCATTAGGTAAGTTATACATACAGATGCGCGCGTGCATGTTTCACCGGGCTCACTCCACTATGACGGCTTTCGGCCCAGCCCTGCTTCATGCTACTAAGGAGTGGGGGGGGGTAGAGTGTGGGTCGCATAATTTTTATTTTTTTAAATTAGGGTCGCTCATAAAAAAGTTTGAAAACCACTGATATACAAAACTCCCATAATCTAACACTGATCTAATCAATGCTATATATATGCCTTTCAATGCACCTCTGCTTGCTCCCCATGCTGATCCGGTTAAACACCTCATAACATTTAACACCTTTTTGCATTTGTTTACAATATTAACAATATGCTCATTCCAAGTCATTTTGGAATCAAACCACACTCCCAAAAACCTAAATACTTTAACTTGTTAAATTAATTGCCCATATAATCGTATCTCCATTCCATTGATTTCCTTTGTTCTCTTTGTAAACCCTGCCACTATCGGAGCGAAAAATGAAATATAGCGCTGGACGCATGCGGATGACGTCATCAACTACGCAGAGCGCTGGGCCAAATCTATTGGCCGAAAGCGGAAAACGTCATCAACTACGCGACGCTGTAGCGGTCGATCAGTAGCAGGAATAGAGTGGAGAAATGCTTGCCAGTATAAATAACTAGGAAATAAGACGCAATTAAAGAAAAGCAATAGATATGGATCCAGGACGTTACAAAAGGTACCTCGTTGACGAGGAAGCATCCGTTCCAGAAAGAACAAAGAGAAGACGTAAACGAAAGTAAGTATTGTAACAAAACGTGCTAGAAGCTAGCTTGCTAAGTTAAAGGTGCTCTAAGCGAATTGAAGCGTTTTAGACCATAAAACATTTTTTGTTACATACCGGAAACATCTCCTCACTATCTGCTTGCTGCCTGTCCGCTGATCAAACTGTAAAAAAACGCGATCTCTGTAGACAGCCCAGGCTTCACAAACGGCAATATCAACAAATGGCCAAACCTAGCAGCACAAAACGAAACAAAGTATTCCAGCCAATAAACGACAAGAAGGATTTGGGGGTGGGGGTTGGGCGCGTTCATGAAAGCACGGAAGGGAGGGGGAGGGGGAGGAGTTAGCTACGCTCTGTCTGTTTGAAAACAGTTCAAACATCAACAGGAAGTGACGTCGCACATTATTCGCTTAGAGCGCCTTTAATCAGCTACAGATAGTTTCCTATACGTTATCATGTATGGCATAGTTTCCCTTAATGTATGTTACGTAACTTATATTTGTATAAAGGTAAAACGTATCTGTTTATTTCCACTGTATAACCCCCCCAAAAATAAATAAAAAGTAAAATAATAATTAAAGTTGGAACTCTAGCCAGGAAAATATTTCACTTTGTGTGTTTTGAATATATACAGTCTTAAAGGTTTCGCCTCAAGAATGGAATTTACCTATTTGGCTTTAATCAACCAGTTATATAATTCCTATTATATTGAGTGATGCATGAGGTGTTTTAACATTACCTCAAAATTTTTGTTAGGGAAATTTCTGAAGATATGGGTGATGATAAAGAAGCTGTGGCCTCTTCTTCTACAACTCAGTAAGTAGAAAACATGCACACATGCATTAGGCCTACATATTTCTTGATCATGATCATAGATTTTTATTTTTATTTTAGGTATCTCACCCAAGAGGACAATCGAGATGACCCGGTGTCTACTGCTTCTGATGACACCGTAAGTTGCTAAAAATGGCTAAAATATTCAAGATAGCTGTTTTGTTTGTGCATGTACATGCACACTAGTTACAGTAAATCATCATAAGATCATTCCACAATCCAAGCTTCCACCTGATGTTGCTTAAAGTGGAGCACAAATTGAAAAATACCATATTACTTCGTCCTTTCCATATTGCAGCAATATCCATGTGTTTATCTTGTTAAAAAAACTTTTAAGATTTGATTTAGGTGCAAATACAGCATCTCTCTCAGCTGGCCCCATACAAAATGACAGAACCTGTCTCTCACTGTGTTTGGCCAGATGGATAGTGTCAGAAAAATATACATGTGGACAAAAGGGGGCACAGTTATTATTTATTAAAATTAATTTATTATAATTACAAAAAAATCAATGCAAAATTCTGACCCTCTCGTTGTGAACGCTGATGTCCCGTTTTCTCTACTCGTTAAGTTGCAAATCCACACGACATTCACCAAAAGTTTTCAAATGCACGACTGACATTATTATGGCGCTCGGAGCGTTGGTGTTTAAGAGCTGCCTTCGTGAAGCTGTTCAGACTGTCATAGCCAGAATCATTCCATGTCCCTTTACTCGTATTAAAAAGTCATTTAATACGAGTAAAAAGTCATTTTACTCGTGTCATTTTCTTTAAAAACTGAATTTCGCGCCCACGTTGGAAATTGACGACAGACGCTAGGGGTAGCGCTGGGCACGTCGCTAGACCCGGAGGACGTGCTGTCAATAAACGTCAAAATTTGATTGGTTCATGTTTCTGTCACTAATGATTGTAACAAATCAGATGTCTTGTCCTTCAACACAAGCCTAGCAGTATCTGTAGAGCTGGCCCCAGCTAAATAAGCTGATTTAATGTGAATTTTTGAGGGTACTCCGGTTCAACCTTAACAAAATTAACGAATTTTGCGGACATTACACCAATGAAAAAAATAGCATACTAAAGAAAAACATTTAACACTTTTTAAAAAAATAATTTTTTATTTTTTATAGGGCCAGCAGAGAAGGCCCTGCTGGTCCTGACGGCCCACCACTGAAATGTATCTTTATTGTCCTTTAATGGTAAGTCAATTATTTTTACAGTATAATTCACTTCATTTTAAAAAGTAATACTTTCATGTATTATACTATACCATTTATTAAATATTTCATAATTTTCCTATTTTCTATTATTTCTTTTAACCTTATATATATAGCCTACATGTTTGTTCTACAATTATTGTGTTACATGCATACAAATTAATATGCCCCAACCTGTTTATATATAAATAACACTTCACATCATGGGTGTGTGCTATATTTATTAAGAATGTCCACATAATATTTTTTTATTTATTAAAACAGGTTTTAAAAATACCACAATAGAAAACTGGGGAAAGTATGATATATTTAATAAACTGTATTATAGAATACATTACATTATTGTTTTTTTTTTTAGTATAAACCATTCAAATCTTTAGTCTCTATAAATATATAAAAACATACCGTGATAAAAACGCTACACTAAAGGGAAGGGAACAGACTTTGACAGAACACCTGAAATCAGTTACTTTGCTTAGCCTTAGGACCTACTCATTAACGCAATCCTGTATTACCGCACTGACAAGCCAACCGCATGAATGCAACCACGGCGCTTTTTACGTTAAATTAATGCAGGGGCGCAAACTTGTCACCTTTCGGCGAAATTCGCAGTTTTTAACCCAAAATAGGTCATTCTTGTGATTCGTCTAGATCCGATGAGTTTTTGAAAATGAGGGGTGAGGGGGGTCTGTGACAGGGTCGCAATGAATGAAAATATGAAAATCATTTCCAGATATTGTGGTAATGATGTCAAATCACTAGCCAGTTTGGCGGGTTATGTTTTACAATTTATAGTCACCTTATTTGCTGCCGAAGTTTAAACAGTCTGTGCAGAATGAGCGCACACACTTAACTCGTAGTATTTTCTAATCAAGATTACGCGCCCACATCACATTGCTGTTCGCGTGGTCACCAAAACTTAACTGTGAACATGCGTCTAAATTCCCGTCTTTGCAAGTATCCTTATAAACACGACTATTTATGTAAGAGAAAGTAAACATCTGAAAGAGAAAACGCATGTGTAAGAGTATTAGATCCGGACTTTGGTCTTAAAGGGGAAGTTACCTAATTTTGCTCCTGTCACTCGTATTAATAAAACGGCATTGAGAGAAAATCTATCACTGCTCTTATCTAAATCACTTTTCTACCTTTAATACCTGTAATATTTGTATATCGAATTGTATAGGAATTGAATTCGAGTTGGTCATTCAGGGTTCATATTTATACTGTATTAATATAGCTATGACTGTGAACTAGGGCTGTCGCGGTTACCACCTTCATTTACTAAAATAAAATTATTTTTTTAAATCCAGAACAATGAGGTCAACTTATGTAGAAGGGTAGGCTACATGTATTTCCCCTTATGAAAAAAAAGATTAACAAAAGCTATACTACAGCTAAATATATTTTTGAGAAAACAAAAATAAATTGAAGAACATCATTTAGGCTTGTTAAGCGCAAATTAACAGAGCATCGGTCAATACAGAACACAGCAGTGTTAACTCTTTCCCCGCCATTGACGAGATATCTCGTCAATTAAGAGAAAACGCTTCCCCGCCAATGACGAGATTTTCCGTCTTTCAGCAATACCGCTATTATCCACCAGGTGGCGCCCTTCCGCAACTTTTTAAAACCGGAAGTATTGCCCTATGGCAAGCTGCTGCATGTCCGTGTCTGTTTTAAAGATCGCTCTGAATCGGATCTCTATGAAAAGTCCGTCACAAAAATTGAATTATCTCTGCTTTTTGCTCAAAATATGGTGTTTTTGCAAAAACCTACCCATATCCAAAAGCTGATTGCAAAAGAACCACTAAAGGTAGGATGAAACGTTTTTTTTTTTTTGAAAGCAGAGGGTCTGTTCCTACATTTGGTATATTGTATGTTTATATATTTAAAGAAGAACATTTTCTGGAAGGCATTAAACTTTGGTGAAAATCATGAAAAACGCTGGCGCTGGCTGGCAACTTTTTTTTAAAAACGCTGGCAGTGAAAGAGTAGATAAATTAACGTGTATATATAAAGTATGAAAACGAATGTATCATTATTTTGGCTAAATTAAGCTGGAGAGGTCATTTTTAGTCACACAGATTTGTCATCATTTCAGAACAAGCTTAAATGCTATCTATAATAACTTACATTATATCTTGTGTCTTCCTTTGTCGAAAATACGTAGAAATATATGCAAGTAAAAAAGTAAAAAGTTTAGCTGACGCGGAGCGAAGGAAAAGCCGTTAATAAGCGTATAGAGGATGCTGGGATGAAACAGTCGAGTCGGCAGATGATCATCAATGTTTAAAATGTTTCACGCAGATACTGTTGATGAAAAACTTGCATATCTAAATGTCTAGGTGAAAGTCAAGTGTGCATTCAGTTCACAAAAGCAACCGCAGCGTTGTTGGCTGCATCCACGGAGCGGACGCTGCAGATGCACAAAGAAAAAACCTATAAAGATATTTTTTTATGAGGTTTTAATGCTGGTAAGCAACCAGTTATATTTTGACGTTATTCGTGTTTATCAGTTATAGTAAAGTAATTTTAATCTTTAAAACTGCATCTAGAGGCAGACGACGCCACAGGCAGAGGCGGCCTTAGCTATGTTTCAACCGTTTCAATTGAAACGGGCCCCGCCCTAAAGGAGGGCCCCAGCCCGGCGCAAGAATGTTTGAACGTGGGGCTATGATTCCTGCACGGGGGAGCTCACATTGTCAGTGCCTGTGGATGTTAAGCAATCACATATCTTTCATTTTAAATCAATTAATTTCTGCTCTTTATTTTCTCTCGGACGTTCATATGCGCTTTAGCCTGTAGAAATCGGATTATTAATATGAAATGAATGTATTTTATAAAAAAATATAGAACTGCATTAATATTTATTATATGTCATTTAAATTATTTTTAAAAGTAATTTCTTTCATTTTTATAATCGTTTACAGCAGCATCACAGTGCTTCATAAAAACTCTAAGAAAACGTGCACATGTTGATAATTCTAGAGGTTTAATTATTCTTTAGCATCGGGATCACTAGACGAGAGCTTAATAGCCTTATTTTTGTGAAAACCGACATTTCTTAAATGTGTTACCTGTCGTAGTTAGCCCGTGCGCATTCATTCCGACAAATTTTCCGTCACAAATGGAGAGAATATCAATTTGAAGTACTCATCGCTATATGCCCTATTTATTCCCTTCAAATATCAGAGCTGTGCAGAGAGTTGCGCCATTGTGTCTCATTGCGTGACTGTGACCGCTAAAATACACTTGGAGAATAGAGCAATGAAAGCAACGTCATTTTCATTTTATCTGGAGTGAAAGTTTAAGCGGCTCCCTTCCCGAAGTGCCCTTCAAGGGCGCAAAAACGCAGTTTTGAATTCGACCATGCTCTCTCTCATCAGGCTTGTCTGTGCAAGTGAGATTCCAGGTTTTTAATAATACATTATTTTAGGGACTGATTTCAATGGGTTTTTTTTTTAAATAATATTATTGGATTTTATACTAACCTTAATGCAGTATTTAATTGTATTTAAAATATGTGTATAACATCTGTGTGCATTTACTGACTGCCTTTAATATATTTTGTGCATGACGGCATTTTCCTCTAACGCAACCACACAATGTTCCATTAAATGAACATAATGACCAAGAACTTTAGATAAATGAGGGGTGATTTTTTTTTACAGTGGCTTGGAAATCGTCTATTTTTGTTTTGCTCCCGCATAACAATGTAAACTGTTTTTATAATAGCCTATTGAACATAGATGCCGTCAGCTCTCGTTCAGATTTTTATTGAGCACGAGGTGACAAAATCGCTGGACAAAGATAAACTTATCAGGGAATTCTCAGCACCCAAACACAGAAAGGTGGATTTCTAATAAGGTTTAGGTGAAATCTACGCTCGCCGCCAGGTGAGCTGTCTACGGTGCTGAAAAAACGCGGAGCCCATCCTTATTTATAAGTTCGGTTCAGTGTCAGTCAGACACTTGTCTTGTTTGCTTTTGTTAAATAATTCAAGTTGAGGGGATGTTTGAGATGTTTTTTTTTAGAGTCAGCTGAAAATATACTGCGCAAATCAATTAAGCAGAGAATTTAGCGTCCATGAAAGGGCGAGGCAACTATAATTGTATAGTTGTAATTAAATAAGGTTGGATCATTTCTTTTGAGCTGCCTGTTCGTGAAGCTAAAAGTGCACGTAATAAAATAATATACCATTGATGCAAACCAACAGGAATCCTTGCTTTTTGCTCTATTATGCTTATGTTTTATGTGGGTAGGGCCTCCTATTAGTTATTGAAACGGGCCACCAGATGCTTAAGGCCGGCTCTGGCCACAGTTATTCTGTCATCTCAGTTTTACTTTTTCACACATTCACTGTATGATTTAACGAAATATGAAGTATTACATTTTTAATTGAAATTTACAAAAAACAAATTGGCCTACAGGGTTCTTGCAGGTTTCAGCAAGTTAAATTTAAGACCTTTTTAAGACCTTTTAAGACCATTATGAGTAAAATTTAAGACCAACACGACACATTACTAGAAGCATTCAAATGATCTCAGAAATTCTTAAAACGTTCTATTTTTATTGATTCAGTTATAGAAAAATATTAAATGAACGCAGTTTTAAAACAGATAATCAAAATACATGGAAATACATTATGCTTAACTCTATTAGACCGCGAGTGTTGGCGCCAACAAATTTTACCCATAGCCCTTTAGGAAGAGACTTCTGACAATGGAAGCCCAAAAATGGCTCATAGTGAGCCATTGAAATACATTGAGTTAGAGGCAAAGAGCGGTGATTTTTCTTAATTAATAGTCAAGAAATGCATTGATTTACAATATTTATACATCACACTAATATGTGTTAGTAGTATTTTTATAAAATTCTATCAACAATGTTTTTTGATAAATAAAATCCACTAATATTAGATCAGTTAGTATGGTCAGCTGCTGGTTTGTGCCTAGTTTTACACTGCCTCATACATTAAAATGCATCACACTCTTAAGTATTTAAGCTTAGGGGAGGTTTCCCAGACAGGGATAAGAGCTTTCCAAACTTGAAAACAATTTGCACTGACATATCTTAAAATACATCAAAATGCACACAAGTAATGGTTTTAGTAAGGCATGTTTATTAAAACTAGTTATATGTCATAATTAAACTAAGGTCTAGTCCTGGTTTAAGCTAATCCCTGCCCGGGAAACCACCCCATAATGTTTAATGTACAACTGACTGTGTGCTGTGTAAATATCTTGTGCCTGTTTATAAATATACAAAGAACAAAAGATCACTTTTAATTATTATTAATCCCTAAAAGCATTAATATATGCATTTTATTAATACAAGTTATTAATAAATTAATGTATTGCATTTAATTGAATACAGAATCACAGAGCCAAAAAAACACTCCACCCATACGTTTTATGCATAAATATATGCAGAGCCAAAAAAACACTCCACCCATACGTTTTATGCATAAATATATGCACTATATACTGCCATCAGGTTTAATAGCCTCTCTAATTACACAATAACGGATGAATCTGCATTAAGAAAATGAAATTTAACATTAAAAGGCTGTTTGATATGTGTTGCTAACGTTATCCACTAAGACCGTTTCTCAATCCGAAGGCTGTAGCCTCCGAAGGGTCGCATTTCTTATTTCAGAAATGGTCTTATTTCAGAATATTAACTTTGAAATTAACTTTAAAATATTGATTATTATTCTTAGTTAATCGTTAATTGTTGTAATTTGCTTATGTCTTGCGAATGTAATGCTCAGTTAACTTAAATAAACCAGGCGATGCCGTATGCAGCAGCCTGCCTATGCGAAAGGGCTCTGATCTACCGCTGTTCATTTAACCGTAACTCCTGAAGCATTTGCGCCATCAAAAAGTTTGAATTGTTCCTAAAAGAAGACAATTGCACTTTTTTGAAATATATGGTTTATTACGGTACTTTCTTGCTTTCCGTCTTCCAATCGCTGCTGTTTGTGGAGAGCTGAAGGGAAAGCGCGTTAGGTTCAAGTGCATCGCAGCAGAGAGCAATATTAAAGTCTAAAATATAAAACTGTGTAACACTAAAGTTGACACGCTGTTGGTGGCTCGTGACTCGACGGCCCGACTGTTTAAGTTGATTTTCAATAAAGCAGCATTGATTTTTGTTCGCTTCTGTGTCCTCTATGTTTCAGAACCTGGCAAATGCTCAGGTAAGCCACGGGCTTATAAATTACCCCGAAAAAGATTTTTGCTTAAACAGAACTAAGTTTAAGGATTGTTTCTCGCCAAACCCACAGTAAACAGTCAGATCACAACACCTGAAATATAGCTTATGGCACGATTTGCGTGGATTATGACAAAGGGCGGAAGGTTTCTTTTTAGAGACCCACCATCATACACTTTCTGCCTCCGCCACTGATTAAGTTAGTTCTTCAGCGTTTTAAATTACTATTTTATTTTCTGCGGACAACGCTTTTTGGGAATGAAAAGAGGTAAGAAATTTAAGACTTGGGTATATTAAATTTAAGACCTGGGATAAAAATCTGGGTGTTTTTAAGACTTTTTAAGGCCTTAAATTTAACATTCTGAATTTTAGACTTTTTAAGACTTTTTAAGACCCCGCGGGAACCCTGGCCTACTCTCTTAACTCTTGACAATCTATTTGGCCTTTTTTATACATGTACTGTATGACGTGAAAAACAAGGCGGCATATAGTTTCATGAATTTAACGTGAAAGGCGCGGTTGTTGCGGTTGCTTTTTTCCATGCGGTTGGGCTTGTAAGTATTCAAGCCAACTAAAACAAATTAATGCAACTAAAACTTCCAAACTTGCAGCACTTCCTTTATTTGCTGCCAAAATGGTTCCAGCCTTCCCATATATTTGTTTTCACATTTATTTTTCACACCTTTGCAAAATTCTGGTGTCCCCATTGGTGTTTAATCCTAACACTGATTGGTTGCTTTTAAAAAACCCTCCCTACCTGACAACTATTGGGACACAACTTTGAAACTCTCCTGTTGAGATGATTTGATTGGTTACACTTTCTATTTAGCCCAACCCAAGCCATCATAGCTTAGCGACTTGATTGGTTATTTGCTAGCTATGCAGATAGACTACACCCCCCCCACACATTATATACTAATAAACACCCCAAAACCCTTCAAAAAAGAAAAACTTGAATTGAGTCTGAAATGTTTATTTAATAAAAAAACTGAACAATTCACAATTGTCACACTCACAAAACAATATTATACACAAATATTAAAAGTTGCATACATAAACAATACTTTTTAAACTGATAAATATACAGAGAAAACAATATAACACCCACTTGCATTAGGAAATAAAGGAAGTATGAGCCAATAAAATGAACAAAATAAAAGCAACAATGAAAACTACATTCAAAGCAGAACAATGTAATATAGTAAAGGATCCAAATAAAACAAACAACAACTATATTGATCTTGCTTTAACCCTCTGGGGTCCAACCATTTGGGACACTGTCAGAGGTTCTGACATGCTCTTACATTTGGTCTTTTTTCAGTTGCTTTAAACATATTAATGGCAAGTGTCTCATAACACTGTCTTCAGCACAAACTGGGCTACAATATTATATGAGCTACATGTATGTACATGTTTGTATTTTTGAGAGAATAATGATTATGTGTGTTTTTTTTTTAAAAAAAGCTAAATTGTCATGCTATAATGCGGTAATGCGGTTACCGCGACAGCCCTACTGTAAACAGAACAAACCCTGAATTGTTTGTTTATGTAAAGGCCTACTGAATAATAGGAAATACTACGTTTTTTTTTTAAAATACGTTTCTGTAACACTAAACACTTTGTATTTGTTCACATTAGTAAATGCATTATGATCAAATGATGAACAATATATTGTAAGCATTTATTAATTCTTGTCTATGTCATTACAGTAATTGATGTTAGTTTGTGGTTAACAGTTTCAAATTTGATTTACAATGAATAAATAATTAACCCTTGTGCATCCTTGAGGACATTTTTGTCCTTTTCAGTTTTGTTTTTTTGATAACTTTGCCTGCGTTAATGCTAACTGCATAAAATTAGCCGCAGGTGTGCATTTTTATTGGAATTTTAATATTTCACCTTCATTTCCTTTAAAAAAAATCTATTTTCTACTAGGTACACAAAATACTTCCTCTCAGGACCTTTTGGACAAAAATGTCCCCATTGAAACCCATTAAAACTGCAACTTTTAATCCCGGTGCCATTCAACTATAAAATGATGCAATCTTTGTTAACAGGCTTTCATTCTTTGAATTTTTACTATTTTTTACCAGATGGTGCCCTTTTTTTAGGTTTGGCATATAAAGCAAATTATCGCTTTATTGTTGTTTTCTGCTTATGCATGTTATAGAGCCAATTAGATATATTATGAAGCTATAATTGTGTGGGTGTGTTGGTATGGATGTTAGAGTGTGGTTTGTATGTGTGTACTGAAAATTTTATGTGTGTGTGTGTGTGTGTACCTGGTAATTATCACGTTATGGTGACCAATTGTCCCCACAAAGATAGGAGTACCAGTATTTTTGTGACCTTGTGGGGACATTTTGAGGTCCCCATGAGAAAACAAGCTTATAAATCAAACAGAATGATGTTTCTAGAAAATGTGAAGTAGTAGAAGGGTTTCTGTGATGGTTGGGGTTAGAGAATGGGGTAGGTAAGGGGAATAGAATATACAGTTTGTATGGTATAAAATGCATTACGTCTATGAAATGTCCCCACAAAACATGGAAACCAGAATGTGCGTGTGTGTGAGCGTGTGTGTGAGCATGTGTGTGTGCGTGTGTGAACAGTTTAAATGAAAAAAAAAAATATTGTAATGGATATCACAAGACTACAACCGCTGCAAAGGAGGTGTCGTTTTCGTTCATAAAAAACAACAGTGGCATTGTGTAAACAAACCAGCATTTGAAGGGTTAAAATTCTGAAAATTAATGAATGTTTGGTCATTGTGATTAGAGCTGATGCTGGTTAAAAAATGGCAGCAGTGAAAGTGGAAAAAAATATAAATCTATAATATTTTTATGACACTTTTTTGACATGGACATTTTTGTCCTTTATGGACCTGAGAGGTAACTTTTTTTTAAATCTGAAACTGCATAAGAAATATGAATGCATAAAAATGTATGTTGTTGTTAATCATTGCCATATCCAAGGCTGTAATACTCAAAGAAAAAAAAAATCTGCCTAGCATTTAGTAAATTGAAAATAATTAAAATTTTTCTTTTTTTCATAAAAAAACAGCAGTGGCATTGTGTAAACAAACCAGCATTTAAAGGGATAAAATTCTGAAAATTAATGAATGTTTGGTCATTGTGATTAGAGCTGATGCTGGTTAAAAAAATGGAATCAGTGAAAGTGGAAAAAAATATAAATCTATAATATTTTTATGACACTCTTTGGACATGGACATTTTTGTCCCCTGTGAACCTATGTGTAACTTTTTTTAAATTGATGCACAAGGGTTAATAAAACTATTAAAATGAAAATATATATATATATAGGTGACAAAGATACAATTGCTAATTATATATAATTAGCAATTGTATCTTTGTCACCTTTTTCACCCCTGAGGCAGGGCTCGCAAAATCGCTAGCCCGACGTCCCGGGGCTATTATGAGTTCCTGTCGGGCTACCAAAATGTATCTCTGCCCTGCCCGTCGGGCTATCTTGGGGAGGAAAAATAATTTAATGTTTTTGCTTTGTCTCAGATTTAGTTAGGTCATTATATTGCATGTATTTCGGCGTCCTCTTGTCAGTCATTATCCTCACGTAACAAGTGAAACTGTCAGGAAATGAAGTGAAAGCATAAATAAACCCATCCTTTTAATGTGCACGTCTGATATGCGCGCGACCCTCTGCACGGCACACGCTTCTCCCGGCTTCGCTCTTCACGAGCACCTGCTTGCTTTGTGCTCAGCAAAAAAGCGCGAACTCAAGTCATTTAATAAAAAAGCGTCATTTCATTATAACCTCATTGTTTTAGCATTTTTTTTTCTTTCTTCAGTTAGTAACTTAAATATGTGAGAAGGAAAATATATTTGAGTGATTTCCGATCGCTTTGACACGTCTATGCTATTAAGAGAATATGATGTTAAGCTTTTGATAGGCGACTAAACAGCAGTGGTAAGATATTATGTTTACCTTAAGCGAATAGAATGTGTGTTTTGTCATTTCGTTTTACCTCAGAGTCTAACACTATTCTAGCGAAAATAAACGGCTATGGTAAGATCTGCTAACCCTCTGGGGTCTAAGGGGTTTTTAGGGCCCTGGGGAAGTTTTGACATGCCTTGACATTTGTGCTTTTTTCAGTTGCTTGAAAACATATTAATGGCAAAAGTCTCATAACACTTTGTGCATCACAAACTGGGCTTCAATATCATATAATCAACATGTATGTACATGCTTGTATTTTTGAGAGAAAAATGTTTATGCGTGGTTTTTGAAAAAGCAAAATTTTTAAGGCACTGATATAACTCCACAAAAGTCATTCTAAACAGGTTTTCCCAAGACTTTTCAAAACAGCATCTAGTAGTCTAGAGTTTTTTCTTCAAAATGATGTGAAAATCATATGGCCTACTTATTCACATAAAGCAAGATATTGATTTACAATTTCTAAGACACTTTTGCTTGGGAAAGGCTGTATGCGTGGAGGCGGTAAAGCTCCTGAATAATCAGTGATTGACAGCTGAGAGACAAAAGAGTTGAATAATGAGCCACATAATGAGCCTTGTGGGGATGTTCAACAGAAATGTAACTTTCTCTGTAGTAAAACCATGATAAGGTTTACTTTTCAATATAATGTAAACACACACACATTATATATATATATATATATATATATATATATATATATATATATATATATATATATATATATATATATATATATATATATATATATATATATATTTCTATTGAAATATTTTCTATTAATATCACAAGTATAAGTTACCCTTTAAAAACCATAGTAGCCTAATCATGGTAAAGGTACTGTTTGGCCATCGTAAAGTGAACACAGGGTTTGTGTTTGGTTGGCCAGCGAGAGGTTTACTTTTGTGCAGTAAAAAGCTCAAAAGAACAACTGCCTATCGTTGTCTGGACTCCTATTTGTGTTTTTGTAATCATTATAGTAGAAACACAACCAGGGACACGCGTGATAAACTTATCAATGTTTGTTTACAGCCGCCGCCATTACCTCACGTGTTGATCATGAATGCAGTAAACGTGTGCACATGCGAGTGATCCTGTGTTTAATAAACTTGCTGTGCGGAGATATGCGCTTAGACACATCTAAATAAGGATTGTACTGTTTGCAATCGCGTATTTTATAAGAATACCAAAAAGCGCGTCGAGTTTCCTGACATGCTACAGCCAGGGCTGGATTGTCAATATTGGGCGAGAGCCCCAGGCAATAGGGGGGCACGAAGGTCTCCAGACTGCGGCCAAAATGTTCCGAACATGTGTATATCGTTCCGAGCATCGCGTAGATCGTTTTATGTCACCATGCGCTCAGTTGATTTTACCGACGGATCTACGAAGCGATGAGAGATAAAGAGAGCAGGACAACTTTTAGCCTACATTAACACTAAAAACATTATAGACAAGAATAAAGGTCTACATCAGTGCCCAAGGAAAACTAGATAAAAGATGAGAAACGTGTAAAGGATACAAGCATGTAAACTGCTGCCCTGCCACTCATCTCATTAAAGTATGCTATCTAGATATAACTTATTTTAGCCTATATGTATATTATGCCTATAGTTAAGGGGGTTGTATGAATATTTGGTTCATAACTTCCTATTCTGAAAGTTTCATTAATGGTGCATAATGATGACATGTGCAGCAACTGCATAGTTAAGTCTATTTAGTATTTTTCAGTAATGCAGTTATTTTGGGAAAATGTCAAAAATTGCATTGCAGGCTTATTTAAGGTGTGCCCTATTTTCTGCTAGCGCTCCTAAAATTTTCAGTCAGGGGCTACAGTGCTCCTAATAACAAAAAAGTTAGTCTGGAGCCCTGAATGACTAGTTTAAAAGAATAAATAAATAAATTAAATATATTGGGGGGGCACTTCACTGTGTTAATCCGGGCCTGGCTACAGTGAAGCGTGAGAAAGTGAAACTGAGATAATAGAATGATAGCGTCGTCTGCAGATTGTCTGCAGATCCAGTATTAAAGATTAAAATAACTTTAACTGATCAACACAAATATAAAATGCCATAATATAATTGATTTTTTTACCAGCATTAAAACCTTTATAGTTTTTTTCTTTGTGTATCTGCAGCATCCGCCCCGTGGATGAGGAAGTTGCAGCCAATGCCGTTGGTTTTTTTCTTTATTGTGAACTGACTGAACATTTGACTCTTACCTGGGCATTTAGATATTCAAGTTTTCATTAATAATTTCTGGGTGAAACATTTTAAACATGATGATCATCTGTCGACTCGTTTCAGCACGTCCTCTGCGTTATTGCGGAGAGACTTTAATGTCTTTTTGTTCACTCCCCATGAGCTGAACGATTTTATTTTGTACTTTTTTACTTGCATATATTTCAACATATATTCAAGAAACACACATGATATAATGTAAGTTGTTATAGATAGAATAAGCTTGTTCTGAAATGATGACAGAATCTAAATGACTGCAAATGATCTTGAAATGATCCATCTTAATTTAGCCAAAATACTGATTCATTCGTTTTCATACTTTATAGATACACATTAATTTATCTTATCAACCTATTACCATCACATCGTTTGGTGTCGTTTTATTCATTGGTTTTTTGTCTGTTTTTTAAACCATTGCCGATTGGGTTTGGGTTAGAATTGGGGTTTGCGTTTGGATATCATTTTATTTTACAAAAACGTACTCCAACTCCAAACTCAAGAGACAATGGTAAAAGCAAATGATAAACCAATTATTAAAAAAACATGAATAGATGAGCCATAAGGGAACAGGAAGGACTTGCATATCATATTCACTCAAAATTGTAATTTTATGCCTATGTATTGCACGATAATCACACTGCGTGCTATTTGTACGCATTTCATGAGAATACTAATATATTATTGAAAATGGCCTAAATTAATATATGCAGTGCCTTGTGTATTGCATTCGTTTTGTACAGTTACAGCGCAGTGTTCTGTATTTACAGATGCTCTGAAAATTTGCACTTAACAAGCCTAAACCATGTTCTTTAATTTATTTATGTATTTTTGTTTAAATGTAGCTGTAGTATAGCTTGTGTTGATGATGTTTCTTCTCATAAGGGTTAAGACATAGCACCCTGCTTCTACCTTAGTGCACCTCGTTGTTCTGGATTAAAATTATATTTTTAGTAAATAAAGGCCATAAAATCGCATACAGCGCCAAGCAAAATCACCGCAAGGGAAAGTCCTTCACCGCTACAAAACTAGTTCAGTAACATTATTTGTAATTTAATCAGTAATTTGATTTAGGAGCTTAATTTAAAAACTAGATAGAAAAGTTCGTCGGAACAAACTTTATGTTGGCTTGAGAAAGCCTAGTCTGAGAGTAGAGTTTGACAACTTAACATGAAGCTATCATGATTTAAGATAAAGCTAGCATGATTTAACATGAAGCGAACATGATTTAGCATGAAGCTAGCATGATTTAACATTAAGCTAGCATGATGCTTACACGATTTAGCATGAAGTTAGCATGAAGCTAGCATAATTTAACATGAAGCTAGCATGATGTTAACATGATTAGCATGAAATTAGCATGATGATAACATGATTAACATAAGGCTAGCATGATGATAGAATGATTAGCATAAAGCTAGCATGATGCTAGCATTATTAGCATGAAGCTAGCATGATGCTAGCATGATTAGCATGAAGCTAGCATGATGTTAGCATGATTAGCATGAAGCTAGCATGATTCTAGCATGATTAGCATGAAGCTAGCATGATGCTAGCATGGTTAGCATGAAGCTAGCATGATGCTAGCATGGTTAGCATGAAGCTAGCATGATGCTAGCATGATTAGCATGAAGCTAGCATGATGATAGCATGATTAGCATAAAGCTAGCATGATGCTAGCATGATTACCATGAAGCTAGCATGATGCTATCATGATTAGCATGAAGCTAGCATGATGCTAGCATTATTAGCATGAAGCTAGCATGATTAGCATGAAGTTAGCATGAAGCTAGCATGATGGTAGCATGATTAGCATGATGGTAGCATGATTAGCATGAAGCTAGCATGATGCTAGCATGATTAGCATGAAGCTAGCATGATGCTAGCATGATTAGCATGAAGCTAGCATGAAGTTAGCATGATTAGCATGAAGTTAGCATGATAAACATGAAGCTAGCATGAAGCTAGCATGATTAGCAGGAAGCTAGCATGAAGCTAACATTTATTGCGTTGCTAGGGTACTAAGTTTGGTTGCTAGGGAGAAAATTGGAATCCCATAATGATCACCCTTCAAGCCACAAGTAAAACGGTCCAACCCCCGTGTCTCTACAATGTTCTGATGCGGAGATATAAGGCTAAATGGTATAGTATAATACATGAAAGTATTACTTTTTAAAATGAAGTGAATTATACTGTAAAAATAATTGACTTACCATTAAAGGACAATAAAGATACATTACATACATGCACACATACACATCTCAGTAGCCAAGCCATTAAAAACATTTAATATATATAGATAATAAACGTAATGCTATAAAAACACCAGACTAAAGGGAAACACAGAAAACATAATTCACCGCCATGTGTGAAACTCCGTTAGACTGACACCTAGTGGTGACTGTTTTCTTAGCACAGCTGTGCTCGTGGATCTTTCAATGCAAACCACGCTACTTAAGTCTCAAAACTCGTATGAACAGAACAGGATGAATGCACCCGCGTCGCCTGATCCACAAATGCACATCCTCTTTTTTGCGTGCACAAATTGTGATATAATGATACGAAATATGCCAACTGAATTCACAAATATGTCTCTGTCTGTTCAAATCGATGCACATTCACGTAAATATTACAATTCGCAGACACAAAATCAAAGACATCTGTTTAGTTCATTCATTGATAGTTGTTTGTATTTGGCTCATAAAATGCTTTAAACGGCGAAATGAAAGTCTCAATACACAAATGAACAGAACGGGATTAATGCACGCGTGTCACTTGATCCACAAATGCACATCTCCCTTTTTGCACGCGCAAATTATGATATTTGAATACACACTAAAACATTTGTATTTGTACATTTGTACAAATCGATACACGTTCATTCAAATTCTGAATTTCACATATTCAAATCTTAAGACATTTGTTCGTGGATAGTAAAATACATTTGTAACATGCATCCAGTTCACAGATAACTGTGCATGTATTTGTTAATAATATTGAGTCTAATTTATTTACATACATTTCTTGTAGAGGTGGGTTTTTGTCTTGAGACTTCTGGCTAGTTGACCAGTTGCCAAGATACTCCTGGCCTGGCAAAATATTCTGGGAGGCATTCTGTAACCAGAAGCTCCCACACACTGTGTGCATTTAAACATTATGGAAGCATCTGTATTCAGAACTTCCCGCACTGCTGTGTGTCTTGAATTGCCAGGCATGATTTGTATTTTGTGAAATGTTCATTTTTCTATGCTGATCTTTTAGTGAATGTTTTGATATATTTTTAATTGATTGATTTGAATAACCAAATGATTGATTTAAGTGTAATCTGCCTGGCAAACTTGTTAATTTTATTGATTTCAAAACTTGTCAAATCTTTTATTAAATTTTCAGGGTTTAAGATAAATATACTGGAGGGGGCAAAGATTAGGAGAATTGCCTCTACTGAAAATATTACTGTAGTAATTGCCTCCCTGTTTTAGGTTGGATGGAGAATTGCCTCAACCTAAAACATAGATGGATCCTCTTATTTTCAATATGTTTTGGAGAAACCGCTAACTTTATAGTAAGTTATAAGGATATTTCTTGATTCGTTCTTATTTTATTTTCCCACATCACTTTTTTGCTTATCTGAAAATTATTCAACCCATGACTCAAAAACCATAATGTAATTCATTTAACCAGTACTATATTGTAAAATTAAGTCATTTTAAATTGGAGGCCTTTCAGGTCCACCCTATTCCAAGGCCAACTAAAATTGTATGCCCTTGTGACTGATGGTCAGATTACAGATGACAAAATAAAATGATTCCAGATGTGAAATAGTAAGGGAATGTTACTTGTTACAGCTTTCCACATTTATCAACCCATTTAATTAAACATGGTTTCGGTTACTAGTCAAATGTTGACGGAGGCCACAACGCCCCTTGAGTACCCTTCTCACCTTTTTCACCCCTGACCCGTTTTCATGCCTGTTAAAAACATGTTAAATTTCATGTATAAGTCACACCTGAATAAAAGTCGCAGGGCCAGCCAAACAAATTAAAACAATGTGAGACTTATAGTCTAGAAAATAGAGTTTATTTTTTTTCCATTCTGCGCCTCGGATGTTCATCTGAAATCACAAAAGATTTTACAGTTTATATCTGCCATTCATATAAACACGCTTCAGAAATGTCAATGCATAACACAAAACTGAATTTGTTATGTACTTGACAAAGATGAGAGGAGGAGCATTACCTCTGTCTGTATGCTATATTCGGCCATACTGATGCTGGTGGGTGAACCACTTATGGTCACCCGCCGGGGCTCAGCCGACCCCTCTACCTGCTCAGAAATGTTAATTTCTGCCCCGGAGGCCTGCCGGATTTCTTTCATTTTTGCCCCCCTCTTTCCGATGATGCAGCCGATTAACTGTCATCAAAATGATTATTTTAACAATCATTCATATCATCAAACTCCTACAATACCTAAAGCAACAATTCATCCACATGGAAACAAAACATACCAGTACTACGTCTTTAGGCCATCATTTAGTAGCCAAGATTGACAGCCAACGTATGAAGACAAATGCTTAGAATTGATGCCAACATGCATCTAAAATTCTTGACAAGTAAAGTAAACTCACATAATTTGGAATGTTCAGTTCAAGAGGGGGCCTGCCGCCTGTGCACTCGCATCCACATCAGCTTCAAGAGAGAAAGACATTGATTTAATCAGTGTATGATGAATGAAGTGCGTCAGTATTAGAATTGGCTGGCTACCAGTGACTTACTGGAATTCCTTTGATCTTGTAGAAATCTTTTTAGCTGTGGAGAAAAAAGATACCATTAACATTCAGATTTAATCAAAGATATTAAATGTACAAAGATGAAGCACTAGCATTGCTATGAATTGGGGCGGGGTCAAAACGCTCAATATAGCCACTCAAGCAAAAAAGTCGCGCCCTCCAGTAAGAGCAGCCAATCGGCAGTCACTAAAGAAGAATGACACAAGAAGTGTGCTCAAGATCATCCGGCGCTGTGCAGGCCGATCAGCGAGGTTTGCCGCATGCAGTCGAGGGGGAAGCTAAAGCCGGACACCTACTGCTTGCCGTAGTGACGTGTGCGCCGCGTTCCCTTGTTTTTATCGCGAATGAAGTGAATTAGATTGTGAATTTCATAAAAACAAATCTTTCAATAAAAAGCTGCAACCAGAAACTATTATATCAAATATTTGAATTGCTGCTTATACTGTATGCCCAAAAATAATGGGAAACAAGACTACATTATTAAAATACCAATATAGTTTGGTATTTTGCTTCTTTTTATTTTATTACACAACACAATAACAGTACGATACTTCGCGGTACAAAAATGATAGGGATATTTATACGATGCTGTTCTTTTAATTTTATTCAGTACATGACCTACTCTGTGACAGCGTCACTTGTGCTTCACCGCAGTCACACAGACATCGCTTGAATCACCTGCAGCTTAAACTGAAGGTCAGCAACATGGCTTAGGAAGAAACAGAAATTGATATAGATGACACCCCGTCATCTTTTAAGTCCGACGTCTGGCAGCATTTTGTTTTCATGTCACTCGATGACAATCTTAATCAGTCGCATGGACTTGTGCCCAAAAACATGTCTGGACGCGCGCTTCTGTACGTTCGGCCGCGGACAGCTGCATACAAAAGTCCAGGTGATGCCACACAATTGAGATATCTTATGAAAACATAACAAAAAGTAAGTTTCTAAATAATAATGATAATCTTATTTTGACTCGATAACTATTGGCTCCTCTAGATGGACATCAGAAATGGGAGTTTTAAGGGAGTTTAAAAAAACGGCGCTGCATTTTGTTGTGTTTTCTCCTTATAGCAGAATCAGCTTAAAAATACTCCAACATAAGTAATACGTGTTTGACATCTTTTAAAACTGTGAAGGGTCTCCTTTATTTTGTGTACATTTACAATAACAACAGAACTTTGTGTTTTTGTCAAATAAGGAAAATAAACAGGGTGCACATTCAGACATTTCTGTCTCCGCCAGCTGTCTCTCTAAACACGTTACAAAAATCAATTGAAACTCTGCGAATTCATCGTCACACAAACATGATACACATATCCAAAGAAAGCCTGAAATCTGTACTTTTAAACAAGCTAATTATAATCGAAAACAAATATTGCCCGTTTATATAATCTGCATTGAAGTAAAGAGAGTACTGTTTTTTCCTGACTGACTTCATTATCTTTAATGCGGTCACACCCACAGGCGGTACCGCTGTTCACATGGTAATGAACAGACAAACAGTTCAAACAGTCACAAACAAAGTGTGGAGTTTTATCAGATTTAAAGACTTTACCGCATGTTGATGATAAACTTTATACACACACGTGAGGAATATCTTCATTTATGTCTGGACATTGAGGAAGAGAAGCATTTATCTTTAACGTTAACGTTACCCAAGAAGAACAATGGAAGACGCACTGGAGGGGGATATATTTCTGAAGTAAGTAACTTATTTATCATCATTAATATTTGCTATAATGTAATATTCTAATGGCTTGTGCAGTTCAGCCTACTTAACCGAGCTCAGCAGGCTGCATGCTTCGGAATAAAAAACGTTCGCATTGTTTACAAACAAGGAGGGGTGGGTGTGAGGTGTGAAGGGCTTTTTATATGTTAATGACCCACAGGTAGAGGTGTCTTCTTTGTTTTCAGAGCTGAGTGGGGTGGGGGGTTAACCATGTCTCTTTAAGACAGCACATACAGTATTGTGGTACATAAAAACTGTGTTTTCTAAATATATTTATTATTAATATAATTTAATAAGTCTATTTAAGAAACTAAGCATCATTCAAAATAACTAAAATTCAATGGACACAATTACCATTTTAATGTGTGAAAATTATGTCTCTGACTCAAGAGAAATGCAACAAATGTTATTTCAGAATATATATTTACAACACTTTGAAAACATGTCTCCAACTGCCCTAGGTCAGAATATTGTGCACGTATGTCTCAATGCTGCATACATTGTTTAAAAGATGCCGTTCAAATGACATCATGTAACTCATTTTTGCTAGCTAGGATGTTGATAAATTAGTCAGTGAAATGTAAAGCTGCTTATTTTTGCTGATGTCTCATGATTTGAAGTTCATTGTTTCTATTGTTATTATAATTCTACCCCAACATTTCATTAAATCTTTTAAAATAGAAACAAAAATATCAATAGACAGGTCCATAATCTAAAAGACAGTCTTTCACATGTGGATGCAAAACATGTTGGGTGAAACAGACTGACAAACTCGGGTAAACATATCTGCAGATACCTGTCAGCTACTGTACTTCTAGTCCAGAGGTGCCCAAAGTTGGCCCACAAAAGACCTTTAATTTTTTTATGTTTCATGCATACTTGAAGGTGTATAAAATGCATCACGAAACCTAATGAACTCGGGTACTATAGGCTAAAAATGAAGAGGTTGCGGCAGTGGCACACAGAGAAAAGGATATTTAAAATTGATTGGCAAAACGATTTCTTTTTTCTACAAAAAGCCTTGGAAAATAAAACTGCATTAGTTATGCATAAACAGAGTAATGTTTGCTTATTTATTTTTAAAATATTAGAAAATTATAAATTAGGGGTTATCAGGGCAACTTTAATTTTAATATAACACAACAACATTTACTTTTGGCCCACAGCCCTCAGTCAGGTTTGGCCCTTGTAAGGAAAATGTTCGGGCACCAATGAATGTTCTAGTCTATCTGAGGGGGTAACTTTTAGCATATGATAATGCATGCTTGCACAAAGTCAGACCACATATTATAATGTTTGTCTTCAATCAATCAATTTAAACAAAAGAGATGGGGACTTTATAATATAATAAGGGTCCATATATCACAGTGAAAAAAGACATACATGTATTTTTACTTTAACATGAACTAATGCTGAGTTACAGCATATCCTAATCATATATTGAAGAGTCATCATTAACTACAACATGACATGTTTTTCATTGTTAGTTAATGCAGTCATTTACAATAAATTAATTTGAGTTCATGTTGTAGTTAAGTAAGTTCAGTAAGTTACATGTCTTAACTCAGCATTAGTTTATATTTACTTATATTTAAGTAAGAATTCATTTAGGTATACGTTCAATGTTTCCAATGATGAGCAGTTAATCCACTAAACCCAGAGATAATTCCTGAGGCATGTTTAAAGAGTTTTGTATTTCATCAAGAAGGTGCTGATTCACAAAGATTTTAAATTTAAGAAAATCTGAGCATCATTCCAAATAACTGTTAACATGTTTGTCAACTAAACATGTTTTGTAAATGTAATAAACTTTATAAAAATATTTTTTATTTTGTATTAATAATCAAGTATAAAGAACAATGCATAGTGTGAAAATGCGGATTATAAAAAAGTATATTAAAGAAAAGGACTACATTTACCAGAATGCACCTGCACCCACTCATCTGCCCCCACCCTTCAGGTGCGACTGCTCAACCTATGGGCTTGACGGAAAATTCAAATCGCGTTTGTTTTTCGAAAAAGAAGAATAGTCCAAGACTGAATATTAAAATGTATGGGTATAAGCTGGAACAAGTAAATGTTATAAGGTTTTTGGGTATGTGGATGGATTCTAAATTAAATTTTAGAATTCACATTCAGAAACTGATAGAAAAATGCAAAAAAGGAATAAATGTGTTAAGGTGCTTGTCAGGAGCTGATTGGGGGGCAACGTGTCAGTCATTAAAAAGAATTTACTATGCTGTGGTTAGGTCAAACATTGATTATGGATGTTTAGTATACAGTTCTGCAAACAAAACAATACTTAAAAAGATTGAGGTTGTTCAAAATCAAGCTTTGCGAATATGTTGTGGTGCATTTAGATCATCCCCGATAGTTTCACTACAAGTTGAAATGGGAGAACTGCCTATAGAAATGCGTAGGCTCCAGCTGAGACAAAGATATTTGTACGGTGTAAAGGGACATCAGGAAAATCATCCAGTTAGAGCACTTTTGAAAGATTGTTGGGAGTATGAATATAAAGAAATAACTAGCTTCGGTTGGGTAGTAAGGAAAGAGATAAACAATTTGGAGTTGAAAGATCATGTAATAGCTCCTTCTGTGGCTATACCAGCAATTCCACCTTGGCTGTTTAAAATGCCTTCAATAGATTTACAAATTCACAAAATATTGGAAAATTTGGAGATGAGCTTACCAACTGATCTGGTAGTTCAACAGTATATTACACAAGAGTACTATGCTGTACTACAGGTATTCACTGATGGATCTAAGGATCCAGAGTCTGAAAGAACGGCAGCAGCAGTATATATTCCTGCTTTTAAGACAAATATTGCAAAAAGACTATCAGATCAAGTGTCAGTTTTTACTACCGAACTTTTAGCTATTATAATAGCTCTACAGTGGATTGAAGAAGTCCAACCAGAAAGAACTGTGATATGTAGTGACTCAATGGCTGCTCTCACTAGTCTAAAAAGTGGAAAATCAGAATCAAGGCAAGATTTAATATTTGAAATATTACAAAGTCTGTTTAGAATCAGGCAGTTAAGGATGGAGGTACATTTCCTTTGGGTGCCTGCTCTTGTGGGTGTGGATGGTAATGAAATAGTAGATTTGCTAGCAAAGAAAGCTTTAGATCATACACAAATAGATTTTAAGGTAGCTTTGAGTAAAACAGAATTCAAGAGCGTGATTTCGTTTGAAGTAAATAAGAAATGGCAAAAGATGTGGAATAATGAAACTAAAGGAAGACATCTCTTTCAGATACAGGAGAAGGTTGGAAATGGGAGGAAGTGGAATGGAAATAGAAAGAAGGATGTCATTATCTCAAGACTAAGAATTGGACATACAGCATTAAACTATAGTCTATTTAAAATAGGTAAACATGAATCGGGAGAATGTGACAAATGTGGAGAATTAGAAACAGTAATTCATATTATTAATGAGTGTTCTGCATATGAAAGGGAGAGATTTCAGTTAATACAAGAATTAAGATGTATGGGAGTTGAAAATATTTCATTAAAAGTATTGTTAGGAAAAGAGGGTAGGCAATCAAGAATTCAAGAAGTATTATTTAAATATTTGAAAAACATAGGAATAATAAACAGAATTTAGGTTTTAAATAATTTTTTTTTTTTTTTTTTTTTTTTGTATTTCTTTCTTCCAAATCTATGCCCACTCCACACTCCAGATCAGTAGGTGGCGGTAATGCACCTTTTTCGTTGGTTTGCCAAACCGCCATAAAACACCAGAAGAAGAAGAAGAAGAAATTCGGGTATAGGTGGCAGGATGTTTAACTGGATTCAAGACTTTTTAAATAATAGAACCATAGAGGTAAGAGTAGGGATGGAGTTGTCAAGTACATATTCAATAGAGAATGGTACCCCACAAGGAAGCGTATGTAGTCCAATGCTTTTTAATATAATGATTAATGACATTTTTAGTAGAATAGATCAAAGGATGGGTAGAGCATTGTATGCTGATGATGGGGCATTATGGGTGAGAGGTAGGAATATTGATAAATTGAAGATTAAAATGCAATCAGCAATTGATAAGGTTGAAAAGTGGTCACATGAGTGGGGCTTTCATCTATCTATTGAAAAGACACAGTTTATATGTTTTTCCAAAAAAAGAACGAACCCTATTATAGATCTCAAAATGTATGGGCAGCAACTTAAGCAAGTTGAAAGTATAAGATATCTGGGGGTATGGTTTGACGTTAAGCTAAATTTCAAAATACATATTCAAAAAATGATAGATAAGTGCAAAAAAGGTATAAATATACTGAAGTGTTTAGCAGGGTCTAGTTGGGGAGCGTCGGGCATGTCATTGAAAAGGATTTATACTGCACTGATTCGTTCTGTTTTTGATTATGGAAGCATAGTTTATAGTTCAACAAATAAAACCTCATTGCAAGAACTAGATAGAGTACAGGCCAAGGCACTTCGAATATGTTGTGGTGCGTTCAGGACAACACCTATTCCAGCATTACAAGTAGAAGTAGGAGAAATGCCTTTAGATCTCAGGAGATTAAAATTAGCCATGTCTTATTGGACAAATCTGAAAGGACATGAAGAAACACACCCTACAAAGAAGGTGTTATTAGAATGCTGGGAGTATGGGCGCCCATCAGGCAGTTTTGGGTGGCATGGGAATAGGCAGGCAAAAAATATGGAAATTGACAAAATTGCATGTAGTAAAACTATTAACATACCAACAATCCCACCCTGGATGTTTTGTTTTCCTAGGGTGGATTTGGAGGCTAATAACAGTATTAAATCAGGGATGTATCAAAATGTTCAGCAATATATTGATATAATGTATGATGATGATACAGTTCAGATTTTCACAGATGCATCAAAAAATCAGACCGGGAAAATAGGGGTTGCAGTACACATTTCAAAGTATAATGTTAATATTAAAAAAAGGGCAACTGATCATCTGGCCATTTTTACAGCAGAAATGTTAGCAATAATTCTGGCTCTACAATGGGTGGAAGAAGTAAAACCCAATAAGGTGATTATCTGTTCAGACTCAATGTCCTCACTAGCATGCATTCAGAGTGGAAAGTCTACATGTAGACAGGATCTATTAGATGAAATTAATCAACTCATTTTTAAAATAAATCAACAGAGCACAAGAGTAGAGTTTATATGGGTTCCTGCACATAGGGGAGTGGAGGGGAACGAGAAGGCAGACATGCTGGCCAAGGAAGCTGTTACATCAGAACTGGTTGAAATAAATATCACGTTAAGCAGATCAGAAATTAAAAGTATTATTAAGGACAAAATTAACAGAATATGGCAGGAGAGATGGGATAAGGAGGGAAAAGGTAGACACTTGTATAACATACACAAAGAGGTTACAACTAGTAAAATCAGTGGATTGGAAAGACAGGAGGAAACATGGTTTTCAAGACTGAGGATGGGACATACAAGTTTAAATAGTGGATTACATATTATAGGAAAACATCAGACTGGAATATGCACAAACTGTGGAGTAACAGAAAATGTAAAACACATACTTCTAGAATGCACACAATACACCAGGGAAAGGGAAAACATGAAGAAAGCGGTAAATAAAGACTTAACAATGGAAAACTTATTGAGTGTAACCAGTACACAGTCCTCAGTTAGGGCGGTTATAGCTTTCCTTAAAGAAACCCAATTAGCAAGCAGAATTTAGTTTTCATCCTTTAGTTTATTTTTTTTTTTTTTTTTTTTTTTTTTTTTTTTTTTATATAAGTATTTTTATTCCATCCCAATGTGATCACACCTCAGTCCAGTAGATGGCGGTAATGCACATTGATTGCAAACTGCCAATAAAACTCATCGAAGAAGAAGAAGAAGAAGAAGAAATTCAAATCGCGAACCGTTACTGCCTGGACTACTCCGTCTCTTATTTGTTTGTTTGCTCATTAACAGTAAGGTAAGTTTGATTTAATTCATTTGTCTGCATCGCGCTGATCGGTTGCCTATTTGTTCATATTATGTTATTTACTATGATTCGTTTTTGTCTTTATACTAGAACTGTTTGAATTTAAAGCACAAAAAGTAAAACATTAAGGTTATACGTGGTACACAACGGTAAACATGAGGTTAAAAATATGCGAAGTAACATTCAAACCGGGCTGTTAAAAGAATCAATTCGATGTTTAAATTTTTAAAAACAAAACTTTAAAGAAGCCAAGATGAGACGTTATTTGCTTAAAACAAACAAAACAACAGTAACTCGTTTGTTTGAAATGTTAGCAGCTAGCAAGTGTCTCTCTGCTATTTTAAATGGTACAGACGATCTTTTGTTGTTTTAAAAGCTCATTCAGTTCTGGTAGATGCTGCTTATTTTTCAAGACTGTTTTAATTGCTTTATATTGATTTGTAACACAGCCAGCTTCACTTTAAGAGAACCTAGATGCTAATTGTAAAGAAGCTTGGAGTCATAATATGTTTAAACGTTATATGTTTGCTGTTCTTCATCTTTTTAAATATGAAGTCTATTCATGTTTGTGTTTACAGAGGTCATGTACACTGTGGTCAACTTTGTGGACGATGAAGAGGTTTCTGGGTAAAGATGATGTATGTTTAATCATTCAATGATTACATTAAATTAAAATCAAACATGTTAAATAGTAAACGGATGTATTGTGATATGTGATTTTGATTTTTAATTATGTGTTTGCCAGAGAAATATAATGAAGTAACAGTGAAAGCTAAAACATCAGACTGATCCAGACACTGAAGAAATTGGTGTGACTGCAATCTGGCCAAAATGATGTAAGTTTAATAATTAAATTATTAAATTAAAGAGGTTAAATCGTAAATAGATGTGTTATGATGTATGTGATTCTATTTTTTTATTCTGTGTTTGATAGACAACTATATTGAAGTAGCCTACTGTAATGAAGCTGCAGAACAACACAGAGACTCTGAGGACATCAACACAGAAAATGAAGTAAGAAGATGTATATTATGAAGTTCTTTGATCATATATTGTTGTATCTTTGTACAGTTTAATGCACTGGTTCTTAACGTTATTCCTGGAGGCCCACTGCTCTGCACATTTTGTATGTCTTCTTTATTTAACACACCTGATTCAAATCATCAGCTCATTAGAAGGGATCTCCATGAACTGAACTACGTCTGTCAGATAAAAGAGATATACAAAACATGCAGGGCAGTGGGCCTCCAGGAATTACGTTAAGAACCACTGGTTTAATGTAAACTTTCTAAAATGTACAACTTTAATTCTATGTCATTTGATTTGTCGTGTGTGTGTATGTGTATACGTATATGTGTATTAGTATTATGCCAAATACTTATATGTACTTTTATATTTCCAAAGGGCTCCAAAGAGATGTCTGTCCAGATGAGGGTGCATCAACGTTACCTTTGCTGACAAGTATATGCTTTACAATGTAAAACCTAACAGTTAACTCAACTCAAACCATTTAAGGAAATCGGTTGCCTTAACCCATTAAGTTAAAAAAAAACATACATTTGAGTACTGTGAACTTAAGTCTTGTGCAATTATGCACTTATATTTAAGTTAGTGTGAACTTAAATATAAGTGCATAACTGCATGTGACTCAATTTGTTTAAGTTCACAGTACTCAAATCTATGTGTTTTAAAACTTAAATGGTTTAATGCAACCGGTTTTCTTAAATGGTTTGGGTTTATTTAACTTTTAGGTTTTACTGTGAGAAATTCTTAAATAATTCCAAGACAGAGCTCTGCAATTGAATCTACACTGCAAAAAATCACGTTCTATCTTAGGATTTTTATCTTGTTTTTAGTAGAAAAACTAAAAATTCTTAAATCAATATGTATTTTCTTGATGAGCAAAATTACCTAAGAAAATGTCTAGTTTTTAGACAAAAATATACAATTTAAGTAAATTTGTGCCTAAACAAGCAAAAATATCTAACAATGGGGTGAGAAAATTGTGCTTGAATTAAGTTTTTCATTTCTCACAACATTGGCAGATATTTTTGCTTGTTTTAAGCACAAATTCACTTAAATTGTGTGCATTTATTTATTTTGTCTAAAACTAGACTTATTTTCTTAGGTCATTTTGTTCATCAAGAAAAAGCATTTTAATTTAAATAATATTTCTACTGAAAACGAGACAAAAATACTATGTAAGAGAGTCATTTTTTGCAGTGTAGGACTGATTTCTTAAAGCAAGATCAGTATAGTTGTTGTTCATTTTATTTAGATATTTACTACATTACAGTGGCAGCTGGTGACTTCTTTTTTTGTGAGCACTCGATGCAAAGTTTGTCACAACATGTATATAGCCAGTCATTTGTGTGGTTCCCAATTTCAAAATATGTGTTCTGCGTGTATGTGCATCACGTGTTTTGACTAAACACATGATGCACATGGTTTACATGAAGCAACAAACACATTTTAAAAACACAAGTAACACACATGACACTCCGAACACTTATTTTGAATTTGCACCCCTCGGATGAGCAGTCACGAGCCGCCACTGCTACATTACATTGTACTGCTTTGAATGTAGTTTTCATTGTTGCTTTTATTTTGTTTTATTTTACTCTAATATTGCTTTCTCTGTCTGTATATTTATGAGTTTAAATAGTATTGTTTATGTATGCAACTTTTAATATTTGTGTATAATATTATTTTGTGATTGTGACAATTGTGAATTGTTCAGTTTTTTTATTAAATAAACATTTCAAACTCAATTCAAGTTTTTTATTTTTTTAAGGGTTTTGGGGTGTATATGAATATATATATATATATATATATATATATATATATATATATATATATATATATATATATATATATATATATGAATATATATATGAATATATATATAGTGGGTGGGGGATTGTAGTCTATCTGCATAGCAGGCAAATAACCAATCAAGTCACTAAGCTATGAGGGCTTGGGTTGGGCTTAATACAAAGTGTAACCAATCATATAATCTCAAATGGAAAGTTTCAAAGTTGTGTCCCAATAGTTGTCAGAGTTTTGAGAGGGGGTTTTAAAAGCAACCAATCAGTGTTGAGATTAAACACCAATGGGGACACTAGAATTGTGCAAAGGTGTGAAATTCCAGAACCTCTGCAGGTGTGAAAATGTCCCCTGACAAAATCTTCAATGGGGTTATTTGCCATGGCAACAAATGGCTGCATATACCACAGGAATATCCCCCCAGCAAGATACATCCGAATTGGTATCATTACGGGAGTTTCCTAACTTGGTGGAATTAGAAGTTTACCCTCAGTGGAACTAATAGATACCTCCGAAAATCAGTGGTGTTTACAGGAGTTTCCTAGTACGGATACACCTCTTTTCATGCAGTGTCTCTAAGAAAAGGAAAGCCTTCTGTGCCTGGCAAAATGATGTAACCTGCAAGGCCAAAAGGTTGACTCACTCCAGAGATGTCCAGAGACGGGAAAGGGCTCTTGAAATCCAGAGAATGGCAGACTCTGGTGACACCAGAGGTTTTTTCAGTGCTACCAAGGCCATCTATGGTCCAAGCTGCCATGGCCTAAACCCCCTGCGTACAAAGGACGGACAGAAGTTACTGAAGGACAACGAGTCCATTAACGCCCAATGGAAGGAGCATTTCCAAGAACTCCTAAACAGGGTCAGCTCAACTAAATTTGACATTATCAAACACATCCCCCAAAGACCTATTAGAGAAGACATGGGGGAACCTCCAACTATAACAAAGGTTCGAAATGCCATCAGGAGCCTTAAGAACAACAAGGCTGCTGGTCCAGATGGTATCCCAGCTGAGATCTTAACTCTTTCACCGCCAGCGTTTTTTTTAAAAAGTTGCCAGCCAGCGCCAGCGTTTTTTATGATTTTCACCAAAGTTTAATGCCTTCCAGAAAATGTTCTTCTTTAAATATATAAACATACAATATACCAAATGAAAGAACAGACCCTCTGCTTTCAAACAAAAAAACCCGTTTCATCCTACCTTTAGTGGTTCTTTTGCAATCAGCTTTTGAATATGGGTAGGTTTTTGCAAAAACACCATATTTTGAGCAAAAAGCAGAGATAATTAAATTTTTGTGACGGACTTTTCATAGAGATCCCATTCAGAGCGATCTTTAAAACAGACACGGACATGCAGCAGCTTGCCATAGGGCAATACTTCCGGTTTTAAAAAGTTGCGGAAGGTGGATGATAGCGGTATTGCGGAAAGACGGAAAATCTCGTCATTGGCGGGGAAGCGTTTTCTCTTAATTGACGAGATATCTCGTCAATGGCGGGAAAAGAGTTAAAGGAGGGTGGACTGGAACTCTTGTATCATATTCATGCCCTACTCTTCAAAGTCTGGGAAAAAGAAGAACTTCCCTCAGAGCTGATGAATGCTCTAATCAGAGGCGCACCTTGTCAACAGGCAAGGAAGGCAACTGCTTGGAGCTCTGAGCCACTAGAGGGCCCCCGAGTTTGTTTCTCGGATGGCCAGCTACGACAGGTGTCGTGAGCAATTCGGTCCCCCCGGGCAATTCGGTCTCCCCTTGGACCCCGCGCGACTCCATTGGCTGAAAAAACTCCTCATGGGTAGTTTTCAGTGGTGGACGAATTACACAAATCGTGTACTTGAGTAAAAGTAAAGATACCCAGGGTAAAATATTACTCAAGTAAAAGTAGAAGTACTTGCTTAAAATTTTTACTTGAGTAAAAGTACAAAAGTATCTGCCTCAAAATGTACTTAAGTACAAAAGTACTGTGATTTATTATGGCCGTATCATTTTTGTCACAAAACTCAAATTATGTGAAATAACTCTCTTGGCTAACCAATCAATTAATAAAAGGACATTAATAAATCAGACACTGATGTCTATTAAAATTATCATAAGCCTAAAACCTTAAAAACAAAAAATTTCCTTTAGCATCAAATGAAATAACAGGATTTGAGAGCAGTAAGTCTCATTTCAAGATTTATTTGTAAAATAATTTATCAGTATAAGTGTAATAAAAACTTGACTTAAGCACAGGTTCACAATAGTTTTCAAAACATTAAATACATAACGTTATCTAGAAATCAGTCTCCCTTTCTTTGACAAATAAAACAAGCCTTACAGAATATAATTTCAGAAACGTTTCGTGTGCTTTAGCATGTCATATGTATATTGTAATACATAATTAAATGTATTTATATATTTTGGAAGCAAAACTTTTGAAAATATTAATAACAATCTCAGTTAATAGGGAGCACTCCAATCCACCTGCCTGTTTAAGCATCATACACTGCATGGCTAGTCAAAATGTCATTTATATTTTACAACAGTGTTGATAGTGATTCATTGTCATTTCAAAATAACAGAGCACTGAGCTTCAAATACAATGAACTTAAGTGAAACAGCTAACTATACGGCTAAAAATAGCTTCAGCCTGCATAGCTTAAAATTCATTCATAATAACGTCGTATATATTTTAGCAACACAATTAACAGTTTTCTGGAAGCTACTGTTAAGATTGCTCATTTAAAAATATAACCAGAATAAAATGGCTTACCTCTACGCGTTTCCTTAGATTTGAAAGAGTATTCTTTTCAAACGAAATAGCGCAGTTTCAAGTGCAGGCAGAGAAGACACAAAGGACTCGTTCTTTTATTCAAGGACTTAAAAAAACTCGCGTAAATAAGGCCATTGTTGTTGTGACGGGTCAGTAATCTCCTCCGTTGTTTTTGAATGCAGTTTCATTCTCCAAACGATGCATTGGCTGGCTGCTGCACTCGAGTGACTCGCGTAGCTTACGTGATACAGCGCGGCAACCAAAACAAGTTTAAAACGAAGCGCATGCTGTACCCTGATTGGTGGTTTGACGCATCACGTGTGCATCTTAGTTTTTTTTTGTGCAGCTTTAGTTTGCCCAGTTACGTTTTTTATCCACTGATAAATAAAAAGTAACGACCGATTTTTTAAAATGCAGTGGAGTAAAAAGTAAGATATTTGACTTTAAAATGTAGTAAAGTAAAAGTAAAAGTCTCCTAAATTAAAAGTACTTGAGTAAAGTACAGATACGCGAAAAAACTACTTAAGTACAGTAACGAATTACATTTACTTCGTTACTGTCCACCACTGGTAGTTTTCTTAGCGCCTTATTACAATTCCTACAAAATCGCGCTATGATTTATGTAGTTAGAACGTTGTTAAAATTACAATTGATGTCTTTTAAATGATGTTTCATATAGTAGTATATAAATGAGGCTATAGGTGGGAGATTTACACATTGCTTGTGTCATTTTATTATTTAGATTATTATACTGTACCATTTCCACTTTTGACTGTCTACTTATACAATTACTTACTCATTAATTACTTATACAAAACATGATTACTACATAGTTGAATCACACATTTAAATTATAATTATAAGCCATGATTACTACACTTTTACTTTTAAAAATATATATTCCGTAAGGTATGTTAATAATTTACAAAAAATAAAAGTATTGTTTTTGTAAAGCAGATGATGACACAAAAGTACTGACGTGTCTCCAACATGAATATTAGTTTATTATATTGTTTTTTTAGTTAACTTTTATTTTTTTAAATGTAATGTTTCTATTCTGTACAACATAATTAGCTTGCTAGCCGCGTATGCAGACGAGATATTGCAATGAAACATTTTTGAGCAGGCATTAGTGCTAGATACCAATCAGGGTCTTAGGGGAGACCGAATTGCTCGGGGGGACCGGATTGCTCATGAACAACATGACTGCATATCAAAATTCCGATTGGATGGAATGTTGATTGACATTGGCTTAGCCCAGTCAAAATCCAACCCAGGTGGATAACTTGCCAGTTTTGAAAATGAACGTAGCGAATGGGTGACGTTGTATCGTTCAGTCGTAATGTCGCAGTTGATCCGTATGGATCACAACCCACGGTTTGGCTCGCATGTGATTGCCAGATTAATACGCAAATTTAAATAGGAAAAGTTTATAATTTGCACGTGTTTCAAAGGCTTGCAAATGATAACACTCAAGTGATTTAAAACAATTTAAACACATATAAAAGGCGCTAAAGTGAGCAGCCCTCTGTACCCACATGTGGTTTAATGTGCCTGGTCAAGCTCCAGTCAGGCACGTGCCCAAGTGTAAATCTTCTGGTGTAAATCTCAAGTTTAAATTTTAACAGTTAACTAGTGCAATCCTTTACAAAGACAATCGCGGCAAAAACGGAACTATATGCAATGTAGTTACCCAATTTACGCTTGTAAAAGCGACGAAGCAGTCGCAAGGACGCGTGCACGCACGTATTCATGTCCGCGCGCGTCTTTGCGTTCATTCGCGCACAACCGCATTCAAAAGACGCCACGCGAGTGAGTTAGCTTATGAAAACATGACGAGACTAAAGGAAGTTTCTAAATAACAATGCTAATTTTATTTTGACTCTATCATTATTGGCTTCTGTAGATATACATCAGAAATGTTTTGTGCAAAGCAGGGAAAGGGAAGCAGAAAGGAGAGATGATGAGTTCATTAAGGGAGGTAAGACAAATTACATCCCCACCCTGTCAGGTCTCAAACATTGTCAAACAAATCTCAGGAAAACCTTTAGTCAAGTCTGTAGAATTGCATTGTTGCTGAGAAAATCAACAGATGTATGTGTTATACTGTTCTGTATTTTCAGATATGAAATTAATATTTAGTTTACTAATATTTAACTCTAGGACACTAACTTACATAACAGTTAGCAGTAACTATGACTGAGATTATTTAGTAGCAGTCATAAAATGACTGGTTTCTTAAAATATTCTTGTAAAAATAAGTCATTAATCATTGCTATCATTGTATAATGTAGAAAATATTTCTCTGCTGTCATTATTTCCAAACATGTTATGCCATTTATGCATCCAAACATGTTAATAATGTTAAGTATGATGAGGATTATATGTATCTTTCGCAGTAACTATTGCACTGTAGAATAGTGGCAAAGGATATTGTATAGAAGTATTGCACACTTCTTGTACACAGGGAATTTTCTGCTTGGGGCCCCCATAGACCCTAGAATCGCCTCTGGCTCTAATAGGGACTATATTCAAGAAGGGTGACAAGGCTGAATGTGGAAATTACAGGGGTATCTCACTCCTGTCAACGACAGGTAAAGTCCTTGCTCGTGTTCTTGCAAATCACCTACTACCACTGTCTGAGGAAATACTCCCAGAATCACAATCTGGCTTCCGTCCATCCAGAGGTACAGCAGACATGATTTTCACAGCACGGCAACTACAGGAAAAATGCCGTGAACAAAGGCAGCCTCTGTACATGGCGTTTATAGAAAAGTATAAAAAGTTAGTTATCCCACTGAGTTCTTCATGCAGCGGAAACACAGAGTCCACAATTGAACACCTACGTGGTTGCTCCTAGAAGCCTTGATTCGGGTCCCCCGCATCACAAGTGATTCCTTCAATAAAACAAAGCAATGGTTTAATTTTTAGGCTAGAATGGAACATTGTACCCTTGCTAAGATTACACTTGTCACGTAAGACTTACCCAGCAGGTCCTCAATGAGGTCTGCCTCCTCCCTTGTAATAGGAGAGGGGGTCCTCTGCATATAAAGCCCTTTTCATACAGAAATTCCGTAAAATACACGTAAAATGATTCCTGGATTTTTCCGGAATAGTTAGAGTTTTTGTTCGTTCACACTGCCAAGATTACACGGCATCTGATGGTCCCGGAAAGACACGTGACATGTTGAAAGTCCCGCCCTCTCTTCTACGCAGCGTCTGAAGTTTGCATATTATTTATTATTTCTCTCTCCAGAAACAACTCGCGTGCATTTTTGTTTATGATAAGACTACAAAGGAGCGCGTGAATGCACAGTTCTATTCTGGTGAATGATCTCAGCTTCAGAGTGTATATTTGACAAGCTCCCTGATTTCTGCTTTGATACAGTTTTCAGACATTTCTCATCGTGATTGTTTATATGCATTTAAAACCCGCATTTTGAGGAGCTGAACAATATATCTCGTTGGGATGACATGCGGGTATTTTCGTTTATTATAGCTCAAATGAGCACGTGACGCGATATTCTTTTATGCTGCTGAATGATCTCCGTTTCAACGCAGTAAGTAACGAGCTAACTTACCTGATATCCGCTTCAGTCCAGTTTGCTGACATTTCTCGTAGTGAATGTTGTAAATCCCTGATTTTAAAGAGTTGAACCAACTTCATGTTGCCATGACACGCGCGTCCTCACTACGGCACGTGCGTCATTGTTTATGCGTCTCATATATCATTTCCTGATAACTGCTTCAATCTAGTTTGCAACATTTCTCGTGGTGAATGTTTATATACATGTTATCTCTCGTTGTAAGGAGCTGAACCATAACTTGTGTTGTGATGATGATGCGCGCGTCCTCACTTCGACACGCCCTTTATGGCATTCTTGTTCACACAGAGGGTTACCCGCGTATCTTACTAGGTCCTCTTTCCGGCAACGATCCCAGAAGATTAACGGAACGAGTTTTTGTTCACACAGACGCTTGTCTGGCAATTTTACGGGTATTTTCTGGGACCAGAGGTCTGTGTGAATGAGGTTTAATAGTCACAAGGTGACAATGCCATCAAGGACGGGTTGAAGAGGGGGGTTGGAGGAGCAGGAGAGAAAGTTGGAGAAAATTCAGGAAAGGGGGAGAAAGAAATGTCCAAATCAAGACTGGGGCTCAAGGGAGAGGTGGGAGTTGGGGAGGTGACAGTGGTGCTGAGGGAAAAGGTGGCAGGTGGGAAGGTGACAGTGGGGCCGGCTTCAAGTGTGGAAGGGATGGGACATGGAGGGGGAGTTGGAGTGGTGAAGGCAGGGATGAGACATGGCGGGGGAGCTGGAGTGGTGGAGGCAGGGGAGTCATCGTTTTGCTCAACTGGAAAAGCAAGAGAGACACAGATCAGTTTAATTGCATGTGAAAGGAGAGTTGTGGAGCAGCATTAAGACTTCAGTAAAAATCTAGGACCTACTTGCACTCTCCTGCAGCTCCACTAGGGTCACCATGGGGATGGCAGGTTTGCTGGCCGCCAGCTCCGCCAAGGCCCTCATGGTGACCCCCCACTCCATTTTTTTTATAATTTGAGCCTTCTCATTGGTCTGAAAAGGAAAAAAATAACCTTGTTGAGTAACAGTTTCATTGAGCACAAATAATTAATTAAATGTCTAACACAAATTACTTACAGACACATCTTCATGATATTTATATAAATGTTTCTCAAAACATTTATAGTATTTGTTGCACAAGGGGCAGGTTTGTCCACCAAGGACAACCCTGCCCCTTGCCAACTTTTGCCACAGCTGGCGCTCCTATACATTGTCAATTTTGTGGGTCACCCGCAAGTGCTGTTTAAAATTGACTATGTGCTTGTTGCACAGTGGGCACTCAGATTTAGGGGTCTGGTGAAGAAAACAAAAGAGAAAGGAAATCACTTGACATTGTCTATTAAGCATGTAAAAGCAGTACAAGGACAGTGTAGATACTTCTGCCTTAAAAATGCAAAGTTAAAAGGTCAAATTCAGCTCACAAGCACATAGGTACAATTAGTGTTGTTTTTGGCAGCCTGTTTTCATTTTAGTTTTAGTCTAGACTTTGTGTCAAGCTGTCATTTTAGTTTTTATTAGTTTTAGTCACGTCATACTCTTTTTAGTTTAGTCAAGTTTTAGTCGACTAAAATTCTTGCCATTTTAGTCTTATTTTAGTCAGACTTATCCATTACTATTTTAGTCTAGTTTTAGTCGACGAAAACTGATGACATTTTAGTCTAGTTTTAGTCAGTGAAATTGTATTTAGTCTCTTTTTAGTAATGCAATTCTATTTAACCCATATAGTATAATGACCTAATAGTATTATAGACAAAACAATATTTTCTTTTAGCCAAACCCATTTCAAACAAAAGTTATATTATTGTTACCTTATAGACCCAAGAATACATCCATTCCAGACATGGAAGATGCTCTGATTTGAATAGATATTTATTTTACTATCCTCTGAGTGAGTGACTTGAAAGTTCGTAAGAGTCTACATAAAAGTCTACATAATCAAAACAAAAGTAGTCTAAGCAAACACACACACACACACACAAGGTCAAATGGGTCACACACAACTATAGTATGTGTGAAAATAGAAATATGCTATTGTTAACATTTATAATTGTATTTTGACAGCAGCACAAACTACAATAATACATATGTAATTATATATTATTATAGTTTATATTTCTGCATCTGTACGTTACCACCAGTGTACCTAATGGACTTTGGCTTAATCTAATGTGACAAAGCTGATCTTAAATGTCAGTATAAATCCAAGCAATTTTGGAGAATTACTAAATGTTTTTCTTGTAAGTAAATTAAAATTCAGCTTTAAGAAAACAGCAGATGTCTATTAAGAAAAGTTGGTATGTATGGTTATGTTCTCAACAGTACAGGTGTTTGATTGATTTAATACTCAAGTATTCAGCGAAGTATGTTTTGTTCATTTAAATAATAAATAAGTGTAGTTATTAAGCATATACAAAACAACGAATGTCTTTAGCATAGATATATTTACAATGTTTCAAAACGCAACGCAGCACAATGTCATTTAAACAACTGTTACATGATATAAATTTGTACATTGTTATACTGGTGGTGTCAGCAATCAAAGCTATAGATTTCAACAGGCTTGTTGAACTGACCTGAAAGTGATGCACGGGATTTATTTTGGACTTTTCTTTTACATTTGTAGCCAGAATGCTGCATCTTCCCGGTCGGAATCGCCGCGTGGCTACAGCTTCTCTCATGCAGTGGAAGCGTTTTGTGCAGCATTTAGTGGAAATGTGTTTATCTTCAACAGCAACTACCATGAAGAGTCGTGTCCGTAAAAGGGAGAGGATCTTAGGTGCACGAGCAAGGCTTGTGGACCAACTCCGCTTCACCTCTGTAACCGCCCCCGTTTTCCGCTTTCCGCATGTCTCGCGGTTGCCGCGTACACTGTTTGAAATGCCCATTAACGTGCAAATGGAGGCGTATGATATCAAAGCATCGCGAGAGCAGACTGCTCCGCATGCTTTCTACTTACTCTCGCGGTACTTTCATGTTTTGATTGATCTACGCAGCGCCAACAACACACGTGATCACCTGCAGTCAGGTGGTGGGGGCGCGGAGATGCTGAGATGGGTAAAAGACGAAATAACGTTATAACATTTCGTCTCGTCTCGTTTTGGTCAACGAAAATGAAGAGACATTTTAGCTTAGTTTTTATTTTGTAAACCACTTTTAGTCTCGTTTTTATTCGTCAACAATATTGCGTTATACATTTTATTATAGTCATCGTCACATGACCAGCATTTTCGTTACGTCTCGTCTCGTTTTCGTCACGTGAAAAAGGTTCGTTGACGACTATATTTCGTCATACTTTTCGTTGACGAAAGCAACACTAGGTACAATGCAAAGGCCAGAGGTCAAAGTCAGCTCATATGGATGCAGGCCTGCCACTGATGCTGTAAAATACAAAAGTGAGACTGCAAACACACATGCATTAACCTCTGAGAGTGTTAAATGTGGATGGCACATGTAAAAGACAAAAGCACATAGGTACAATGCAAAGGCCAGAGGTCAAAGTCAGCTCACGTGGATGCGAGGCCTACCACAGATGATGTAAAAGACAAGTGTGAGACTGCAAAACCACATGCTTTAACATCTGAGAGTGTTAAATGTGGATGGCACATGTAAAAGACACAAGCACATAGGTACAATGCAAAGGCCAAAGGTCAAATTCAGCTCACATGGATGCAAGGCCTACCACAGACGGCGTAAAAGACAAGTGTGAGACTGCAAACCCACATGCTTTAACATCTGATAGTGTTAAATGTGAATAAAACCTGCAAAACACACAAGCACATAGGTACAATGCAAAGGTCAAAGGTAAAAGTCAGCTCACATGGATGCAGGACTGCCACTGATGCTGTAAAATACAAAAGTGAGACTGCAAACACACATGCATTAACCTCTGAGAGTGTTAAATGTGGATTGCACATGTAAAAGACACAAGCACAAAGGTACAATGCAAAGGCCAGAGGTCAAAGTCAGCTCACCTGGATGCGAGGCCTACCACAGATGATGTAAAAGACAAATATGAGACTGCAAACCCACATGCTTTAACATCTGAGAGTGTTAAATGTGGATGGCACATGCAAAAGACACAAGCACATAGGTACAATGCAAAGGCCAGAGGTCAAAGTCAGCTCATGTGCATGCGAGGCCTACCACAGATGATGTAAAAGACAAGTGTGAGACTGCAAAACCACATGCTTTAACATCTGAGAGTGTTAAATGTGAATAAAACTTGCAAAACACACAAGCACATAGGTACAATGCAAAGGCCAAAGGTCAAAGTCAGCTCACCTGGATGCAAGGCCTACCACAGATGGTGTAAAGGACAAAAGTGAGACTGCAAACACACATGCTTTAACATCTGAGAGTGTTAAATGTGGATGGCACATGTAAAAGACACAAGCACATAGGTACAATGCAAAGGTCAACGTCAGTTCACATGGATGCAGGCCTGCCAACGATGCTGTAAAATACAAAAGTGAGACTTCAAACACACATGCTTTAACATCTGAGAGTGTTAAATGTGAATAAAACCTGCAAAACACAAAAGCACATAGGTACAATGCAAAGGTCAAAGGTAAAAGTCAGCTCACATGGATGCAGGACTGCCACTGATGCTGTAAAATACAAAAGTGAGAGAGCAAACACACATCTTTTAACATCTGAAATGTTAAATGTGAATGGCACATGTAAAAGACACAAGCACATAGTTAATTGTGGATGGCACATGTACATGCACATTACATGATGTAAAAAGACTATAATTTGTGCAGAATCAAACTATTAATCATCTAAGAACATTACATTTGATAGAGATTCAAAAGAGACTTACATGTGGCATGACTGCAGCATTCAAATGACATGTGCTTTAACACAAATCTGTTACGTCTGCCAGAGAAGCCATATTTACAAATATCTTGCTCAGAGAAACGTTTAACTCTTTCCGGACTCTAGTGCATTAGAAAACCATGCATTTTACATGGGTTTATACATGTAATGTACTTTTCTAATGTCTAATCATAAAGTATAATAATGCACATATGACAAAGATTGTGTGCACAGGCCTTGTATGCACATTATGCACACATGACACACATTAATAATGCTTTTATCCATTTAGATCATACAGGTTAAAGGTCACAGTGTGCTCACAGGCCCTGTCTGCACATTAAGCACTTATGACACATTAATGATGCTTTCATCCATTTAGATTATAGAGGTCAAAGGTCACAGTGTGATCACAGGCCCTGCATGCACATTAAGCACATATGACACACAGTGTGAACACAGGCCCTGCATGCACATTGTGCACATATGACACACTTTAACCTCTATGATCTAAAGGGATTAAAGCTTTATTAAAGGTCACAGTGTGCTCACAGGCCCTGTCTGCACATTAAGCACATATGACACACATTAATCATGCTTTTATCATACAAAATCAGGGATCCTATTACCAGTACAATACAAGCCAAACAAGAAAACATTCAAGATGGTTTTGAAAGGTTCTATAAGAAATTATATTCTAAACTGCCTGAAGATAGAAACCAGGAGATTGATTGTTTTTTAGAAACATTGGAGTTACCTACCCTTACTGATGAGCAAAATAAAACGATGATAGCAGAAATAACGGCAGATGAAGTAAAAAGGGCTATAAATAAATTAAAGTCTAATAAATCCCCAGGACCGGATGGATTTACTGGGGAATGGTATAGAGCATTTCAAAAGGAACTTATACCCATTTTGGTCCGTACTTTTAATTGGGTTTTAAAGAATGCGATAGCTCCTCCATCTTGGAAGGATGCAGTTATATCTATTATTCCAAAAGAAGGCAAAGATAAGTTAGAATGTGGATCGTATAGACCTTTATCAATATTAAATGTCGATTATAGACTCTTCACATCAATTATGTCCAGAAGAATGGAAGAATTCCTGCCCAACCTAATAAATCAAGATCAATCAGGCTTCATCCGTCAGAGGCAGACACAGGATAATATTAGGCGTACATTGCAAGTTATGAATCATATCAAGAAAAATTTATTAAAATCAATGATTCTTAGTCTAGATGCTGAAAATGCCTTTGATTCAGTTAGCTGGGTTTATCTTTATAAGGTTCTACGTAAATTTGGCTTCCACGAAGACATAATTAGAAGTATACAGGCACTCTATGATACACCAACTGCAAAAATAAAGATTAACGGCTGCTTGTCGAAGTCATTTACACTAGAAAGAGGCACTAGACAAGGATGCCCATGGTCCCCACAATTATTTGCACTCTATTTAGAACCCTTAGTACAAAGCATCAGACAGGATAAAACAATCCAAGGTATCACTATAAAAGGAGTGGAACACAAAATAGCCTGCTATGCAGATGACATAATGATTTATCTTGGAGACCCAACCAAATCTCTGCCTCAACTTATGAAACAATTTCAGAATTCTGGCCCTCTTTCTGGGTATAAATTAAATATTGATAAAACAGAAATAATTTCATATAATTATAATCCCCCTGTAAATATAAAAAATACATATTTGTTAAAATGGCATACAAAATCATTTAAATATTTAGGCATCCATTTGACAAAAAATGTAGAAAAATTACAAAGAAAGAATTTTGATCCACTAACTGTAAAAATCAGAGAAGATTTAGCCAGATGGAATCTAATTCCCTTTTTTAGTTTTAGCTCACGGATTGAAGCAATTAAAATGAATGTATTACCAAAATACCTCTATCTATTCCAATGTCTACCTGTAGAAATAACCGGAAAACAATTCATAGAGTGGGATAAAATGCTTTCACGTTTTATTTGGCAAGGGAAAAAACCCAGAGTACGCTTTAAAACATTACAGCTTCCAAAGGATAAAGGAGGGTGGGCTCTTCCCTCACTAAAAGATTATTATAGAGCAGCGCAAATTAAGATAGTAGTGAATTGCTGTGACCCGCATTATAATGCCCCTTGGAAAGATATGTAAAACTATACTACAAAGAATACTCCTGTACAAACAATATTAGCAGATAATAATTTAAGACAATATATAGATAAGCTAGAAGACCCTTGGACAAAGCTTACTTTAAATGTCTGGGCATCTGTAATAAAAGAATTTAAACTAATGGAACATACTTCTATTCTGAAATGGATTGCTTATGATTCAGACTTCAATCCAAATCAGTCTGATAACAGATTCAAATTGTGGACAAATAAGGGAATAACCTCTTTTTGCACAATCATTGAAAAAGGTGAACTTTTAAGCTTCCAAGTATTAAAAGAAAAACTCTCACTAGAAAATCAAGATTTTTACAGATACCTTCAGGTTCGAAGTTATTATGATAAAAAAATAAAAGGGAAATTCAAAGATAATTTGAATCCACTAATAGACTTGCTTAAAAAGGCATATACATTGGGTGTCAGATATAAGGTAGTTTCTCAGATATATAAGAGCTTAATAAATATGAAGGAACATTCTACAAATTATATAAAAGAGAAATGGATGACAGAAAGTGGAATAATCTTTACTGATGAAGAGTGGTCAAATATATGGAAATTTCAGTGGAAATCAACTAGGTCACTAAATTGGAAGGAGTACTGCTGGAAAAATATTGTTAGATATTTTATAACACCAATACAAACAGCCAAATACAGCAATAACACTCCAAAATGTTGGCGAAACTGTGGATGTAATGAAGCAAACCATTATCATATATTCTGGGAATGTCAACATATGCAAGAATATTGGAAAGAATTACAGGGTGCTCTTGAGCATATTTTTAGAAGAGACATACCTCTAGAATGCAAACTACTCTATTTTGGCTGTGTAGGCCCAGAAATTATGGCTGTAGATAATAAATATCTGATGGGTGTCCTTTTAGCAGCCAGTAAGAAGGCGATCACACGCAAATGGTTAAAACAAGAGAGACCAACATTAAATGACTGGATAGATGTGACCATAGAGATATACATGATGGAAAAGATTACCTTTTTTGTCAATTTAAAGAAAGATGTTTTTCTGGAAAAATGTAGGAATTGGGTTGCATACGTATTAGAAAGAAGATCAGATTTTGCTTCTATAGTTCAAAAGATAAGAGTAATATATAATGTATATATTACTAATATATGTTTGTATGTGTATGTAATAATTTGAGAATATACTAAACCACTTGAGGATGTTAAGTCTTGAATTTAAATAAGACACATGTTCTTACCCTGGATGTATATAGTTACCAGAAATTGTGTTTTTTTTTTTGTAAAAGAGGACACTTTGAAACAACTGAACACATCTATAGTACAATTGATATTTAAAACACAGCATGTAATTGCTCATACTTGTATTTGTTAAAACACTTTGAGATTGTAATAAGCATTATGTAAACTGAAATATAATTTGTGATTGTACTGAAATGAATGATCAAAATAAACATAAAATAATAAAAAAAAATCATGCTTTTATCACTTTAGATCATGAAGGTTAAAGGTCACAGTGTGCATGCAGGCCCTGTATGCACATTATGCACATATGACACACAGTGTGAACACATGCCCTGCATGCACATTGTGCACATATGACACACTTTAACCTCTATGATCTAAAGGAATTAAAGCTTTATTAAAGGTCACAGTGTGCTCACAGGCCCTGTATGCACATTATGCACATATGACACACATTAATAATGTTTTTATCACTTTAGATCATGAAGGTTAAAGGTCACAGTGTGCATGCAGGCCCTGTATGCACATTATGCACATATTACACACATTAAGCCTTTTTAATGTTTGTCATCTGTGCATAATGTTCATGGACATCAAATTTGAAACTATTTATATTTTAAAAATTAGACTAGAATTTTAAGTTTACCTTAAAAAGTTAGACTAGAATTTTAAGTTTACCTTAAGTTTACCTTAAAATTTGAAACTATTTACATATTAAAAAGTTAGACTAGAATTTTAAGTTTACCTTAAAAAGTTAGACTAGAATTTTAAGTTTACCTTAAGTTTACCTTAAAATTTGAAACTATTTACATATTAAAAAGTTAGACTAGAATTTTAAGTTTACCTTAAAAAGTTAGACTAGAATTTTAAATTTACCTTAAGTTTACCTTAAAATTTGAAACTATTTACATATTAAAAAGTTAGACTAGAATTTTAAGTTTACCTTAAAAAGTTAGACTAGAATTTTAAGTTTACCTTAAAAAGTTAGACTAGAATTTTAAATTTACCTTAAGTTTACCTTAAAATTTTGGGCTACCCAATAAACTTTCACCAGTAACATAGGAGAATAAAGCAACTCAGAGACAAGTTTCAACACTTAAGATTTCATTTATTAAAAAACACAACAGGAAGCAACAACAGCAACAGCATAATCAACAGCAACAATAAAAAAAAATGCAGAACGGGGCAAAATAGGGCAAAACGGGGCACATTGGGGCAGAACAGTTCACAAAGCAGAAAAAACGGGGCAAAACAGTTAACAACGGTGAAAGAACTATGCAGAACGGGGCACATTGGGGCAGAACGGGGCGGGGTAAGAACGGGGCACATTGGGGCAGAACAGTTCGTAATGGGGGAAAGAACAGGGCAAAACAGTTAAAAACGACGAAAAAAACGGGGCAGAACAGTTCAGAACGCAGATGGGTAAGAACGGGGCATAACAGGGTAGAACAGTTCAAAAATCTTGGGGCAGGCCTGGGGATCACTTCTTTTTCTGTGAACGCTTCTTCAGCATTTTCTTCACCTTTTTCTGGGCCACCTTTGCCTTGGCGATGGCCTGTGGAGTGAAGACCTTTTGGACCTTTGGACGTTTCGGTTTCCCTGGTGTCAATTTGGCGCTGGAGGGGCTTTTCATCACCTTCTGGATGCTCCTTTTATGTGGGTTCCTTTTCAGTGGCGTCAGTGTCACCGTCACCTTTCTACACTGCGCAGTCGCGATGGTCCAGCTCTGTGGTCTTCCGAGTTAGACTGTTGAAGAGAGAGAGACAGAGACAGGTTAGCAACTGACAGGATGTACAATTTACAATAGACAGGACAGGTGACAAACCCACCTCGTCAGACTCCAATGCAGACACGCCAGAGTCCTGGAACACCGGGTCGTCTTCGTCCTCGGTCGTCGTCGCCGCGGACATCGACTCGGAGTCGGGCTGGACCGCTGCAGCACGCCGCTTCCGGGACGCCTTTTTTGGACGGCTTTCGGTGTTCTTTTCGGGTGTGGCATCCGGCCCCTCCATAGCCGTCTCAAAGAGCGTGCGGTGCTCCCACGCCTGCTTCGCCGTCAGATTGCAGGCATAAAATTTGTCCGCCGTTCGCGTGTCGTTGCACATGAAATGGGCCATCTTGGTACGGCTCTCCGTGTCGGCCGCGTTCCGTGCCTGCAAAGAGAAAATTAAGAAAAGAGGACGTTAGACATGTTAAACACGCAAACAAACAGAAGCTCAAACCCAGGGGCCCCACAACTTACATGGGTCGCAATGGCGGACCGGAGGTCTGTGAACGTGGGGCTCCCTGGAAGCCCCATATCCGCCCACGCCGCTTGAAAATAGTTGTTGAGGTTTTTGCACGTTTTTTTGGATGAAGTGAAGAAGAAAAATTTTGCCCCAGGCCCGCCCACAAGGTCATCCTTGATTTCCAAGAATCGTGTTAACCATCCGTACTCCTCCTTGCTCAGGGCGATCTGAGCAGGCCCGAAGGCCTGGTTCGTCTTATGCATGTTGACCTGCAGACAAAACAAAACAGTTGTTTGAATTTCTGACGCGACAAGGAAAAACCTTAAGAGAGACGCACAGGCAGAGTCCACTTACATTTATCAGCCATGTGTCGGACATATGGACGGCGTTCCTGACCTCCTCAATGGTCATGTTCTGGTAAACGCCACACCTGTGGCCATAGATGGAGGCCAGGAACGCCGTCATGTATCCGTAAAGCAGGTACTGTGCCTTATGGGACCTCTCAGACGTCAGCTGCTCTGGAAAAACACACAAAAACAGCGCAATTACTAAAGGTCAGTAAACCTTAACCAAAAAGTAATTGTGATAAGTGACGTCGACTTACCGAGTTTCTCGTTGATCCCAGCCTTTGAGCGCTCTCTGCAAAGCCCCAAGAGGGCTGGTTAACACGATTCTTGGAAATCAAGGATGACCTTGTGGCCCTCTCAGGAGCGGAGCTACGGGCATTTGAATATATAAGCTCATTTGTTATATCTCCGGAAGGGAAGGTCCTAGAGACCTGGGGGTGGAGGCGTTTTGAAGGGGGCCGAGGGAGCTTTCAAATGACACCAACCGCACGTCTCTACGACGTTCCTTGGCCGAGTTGGTGTTTTCCGAATTGGACGTGGGCTTAAAGCTAGGGTTAGGGCTAGGGTTGGCAACTCGGCTCGGGAAAACTCTGCGGCGACGCAATTTCAACACGTAAACAGTGGCGGGCCACGTAACGGGACGGCGGAGTTTCGGAGTCGAGCGGCCTTTCTCGCCTGCGCGGGAGATCGCCCGGCTCTGATTTATCACAGTGTGCCTTCACGGTCTTTGCCAATCTTTTTGGCTATAGCGGTGCGTAAACAATGTCGCAGGATAACGCCGTCGCATGGGGCGCGTCAGGGACTATTGACGACAAACATACTCAAAATTCGTAACGATCGGGACACATCAGCATAGCCGCTACGGAAAAGAATTGGCGTAAATTGAACGTGGGCTTCTTCTGAAAAGGTTCCGCAGGCCCCAAATCGCACGACTCGGCACGTCCCGGGCCACCGGGCGACATATTGACACCGGGTGCCGAAAAGGGGATCTTGCGACATCTGAGGCAAAAAACCTCTTCAAACCTTCTGGTGTACTTGCGCCTCTAGACCGTATCGGTGAGGTTCCGAAACGAAGCGACATGCGGTTCCGAATCACTTGGGACTGCGGAACGTCGCGCACCGACAGTGCCTCGCTAGCCGTGCGACATACTGAAAGCTCGGGCCCATCGGACTTTTCCTCCCCGTGTCGGTTACGCCGCTATTCTGCCCGATCGCAATTTAGTACATGCAACTAATACGATTTTGTTGCGCTGTTCCCGAAAGGCTTCCCGGGCACCAAAATGGATACACGGGTATCTATCGGCCCCCTGGAACGAGCAGCCAAAGGCGTTCGGCTCCCGTATCGCGTCCTGCCAAACTTGGCCCCGGAATGACCTGCGGGCCCGTGCTCCGGAACGATGAAACACGAGCCTGAGCACGTCACGAAAAGCAAAGTCCCGAACCCGGGGCACGTTGCCGGCGCGTACGGGAGATCGAACAGTTTCCCATTAAATCAATGTTATTTTTGTACAGGCCCCGCGGTCATAGCATGAACGTGCCCGCCAAAGTGGCATTTCGGCGCGCCGTCGGTCAGGGGGCATAATACGTTGTTCGTGGATGCGGGGGAGGGGCATTGGTGAGGGATAGTGGGTAAGTGGGCATGATAATGCTTCTATGGGAGGTGAGGAAGACCACTGAGTAAGCATAAATGCAGGGCTTAAAGTGAAAAAAAATCCTGAGCCTGAACTTTCTGTGGCTCAACCAGGACTTTTACCAAGCCCATTTTTTCTATAAACTAATTCTATGAGCAACAGCACAGTCATATTTTCAACACATTAACAACTTATTATGCCAAAAAAACTATGCAAAAACAAGCCTCAGGTTTCGGAAGTTTACTGCACCAAGTGCCTAAAGCAAGGGGGCTCAAACTGGCTTTGGGCCATTTCTGAGATGGACATCTTGTTGGAGGGACATAGAGCTATTTTAACATAAAAACAGAATATTTCTGTATATGTACTGCATTTAAATTCTATTATTTAACATATAATAATACATACAAATATAAACAGTGCTTTCAATCTATTTTATAATTTATTTTTAAGAGTAAGTAAATCTTTTCTAAACCTTATCTTAAATTAATAATAATAATAATAATAATAATAAATACAAACTTTTTCTATTAAAACCTTGCACTAAATTAACAAGTTAAATTCCTGAATACATTTATGAACTATTTTAGCATATGCATTTATTTTGGACTTGAATATGTTCGATCTCTGTAAAAATTAATATTAATGCTTCATGTGTAACTGCATAGCAAGCAACATAATGATACATATACTTTATTATTCACTTATATTGAGTTGAGTGAGCTGCATACATAGACTACTGTAGTCTACTTTTATCTTTTGCACGTTTCTCCTAATCTTTCCTCTTTTCAAAACCTGTGTAGCCTGCAAGCTAACTGCGAACTGGTTCACTTTCTGCACAAGACCCACCCTCCTCTCTAGCAATTGGCTAAGACAACCTAATATCATGCTCCCATTGGCTGTGACCGCTGACTCGTGAATCAAGGTGGTAGGTTGAAGGGGACCGGTTTTTATTGCCAGTTCGTTAATTCAAATTTAGCCGCGTGGTATGCGCGCTCATAATTAAAGTGACGCGCTCGTTTTTTCCAAGCGCGTCCGTGCCGAAAGTGACTCATTTGCATGTTTTGCCTGCGCCGGAGTCCGGACCTGCCCTCAAGCCGGAAATCCGGCCCCCGGCCGGAGTACTTTAAGCCCTGTAAATGGCAAGTGGGCAGAATAATTGCTCTGTGGGCATGATGAAGACCTGTAAGTGGTCAGGGGGCATAATAGTTGTTTAATGGGAGGTGAGGAAGACCACTGAGTAAGGATAAATGGCAAGTGGGCAGAATAATTGCTCTGTGGGCATGATGAAGACCTGTAAGTGGTCAGGGGGCATAATAGTTGTTTAATGGGAGGTGAGGAAGACTACTGAGTAATATTAAATGGCAAGTGGGCAGAATACTTGCTCCGCGGGCACGACGAAGACCCCCTAATGGGTCAGTGGGCACATTAACAAGTTGACGGGACATGAGGAGGAAATCCACATTGAGTTTGATGCCAAGCGGGCAAGATAATGGCTCGACGGGAGTCCAGGTGGTCCGGCCCAGCACATGAGCGCCCCATGTGGTGTCCGTTTCGTTATTAGTGGTGGAATAGGGCCATTACCAGGGGGTAAGGGGAAAAGTGCCAGACCGTCATTTGGTTACATGGCGATCGGGCATCCATTTGGAGGTTACGATCCATTCGCCCCTTTAAGTTGCCAAATGGCAATTTATTAGAATAGGCAAAAATCCCACGAACCCACTAAATTCCCTTACCTCGGCAGCTTTCTTTCCACAAAAGCTGACATAGACTCTGAGGTTAACCACCGTCTGAGTTGTGCCAGCGGAGCCAATGCCAGGCTCAGGAAAAGAGTCTTCAAAGACAGAGACCTATTTGTCCAAAAAAAACTCCTGGTCTACAGAGCTGTTGTCCTCCCCACCCTGCTGTATGGAGCAGAGTCGTGGACCACATACAGCAGGCACCTGAGAGCCATGGAACAACACCATCAACGATCCTTGCAAAAGATTCTGAGGATCAGTTGGGAGGACAGACGCACCAACATCAGCGTCCTGGAGGAAGCAAACATGACCAGCATCACCACCACAATAATGCAGTACCAACTACGATGGATAGGCCATGTCATTCGCATGCCCAATACACGTCTTCCTAAACAAATTTTGTACTCTCAGCTAAAGGAAGGTAGTCGAGCAACAGGGGGGCCAAAGAAACGTTTTAAGGACAACATCAAGGCCATTCTGAAGAAATTCAACATTGCATTGAGCAACTGGGAATACATTGCACTAGATAGAAGCACCTGGAAAAACTCCTTGCAGGATGGTGCAGTACATCATGAAACAGAACTTCGTCGTGCCGCAGAGACAAAGCGACAGCTTCGTAAGGAGAAAGAAGAAAAGGCTCAACCACCATCAAAACTCACTACCTACCCCTGCCCACACTGCACCAAAGTATGCAGATCGCGGATTGGCCTTTATAGCCATCTGAAGAACTACAAGTAGACCCAAAAGAGAGGACAGTCATACTCGATTCGAGTGACCGCTGATGATGATGATGCGATGTGTTTTTAGTTCATACGCTTACAGAAAAGCATTAAAACATTGTTAAAAACAGAAGCTATACGATCAGTCGATGGGCATCTGAAAACCGTCATCTGAAAACAGCTTCATCACTGCAGATGTTTAACTGAGATGTTCTGAATTTAGTTTATGTACATGATAGTTTATCTGAATGTAGTGCCATCAGTGATATTTACCCATCAGTTATATATGTAAGCTTATGTGGTATTTCTGTGGACAATTTATGCTAACGTCTCAGGTTACGTATGTAACCCTTGTTCCCTGAGAAGGGAACGAGACGCTGCGTCGCCATAGAGACGCTATGGGAACGCCTTCAGGTGTGAGTGCGTCTGAATGTGTATATCAAATCCAACCAATGGTGGGGCGTGACGTCACCGGCGGGGTGACGCAGGAGCCGGAAAGCATAAAAGGCGACGTACAACCACGCCCACATTATCTGAAATATTGCCGAAGACGGCTTACAGGTACGCAGGAAGTATGGCAAAGGAGACGCAGCGTTTCGTTCCCTTCTCAGGGAACAAGGGTTACATACGTAACCCGAGACGTTCCCTTTCGAGGGAACTCGCGCTGCGTCGCCATAGAGACGCTATGGGAACGCTATACCCAATCCGCCAGACTACGAGTGCCTGTCTGTGTGTAAAAAGCACAACTAAGACCTAAGCACCAAAGATCCAGGAGTAGGAGTGAGATCCAACTCATAAAACTGTACAAAAGTGAGCGGTGAGGACCAGCCTGCCGCATCAAAGACATCCTGGACAGAGGCACCTGCCCACAGGGCTTTAGATGCTGCCATACCTCTAGTTGAATGCGCTCTGACGGTTAAAGAAGAGGGCCGTACAGAGGCTTCATAAGCAAAAGAGATAGCCTCGACTATCCATTTACTCAAAGTTTGCTTTTGTGGCCAGGAAACCTTTCCGGGCCGAACCAAAGCACAAAAATAACTGCTCTGCTTTCCTGAACTCCGCTGTTCTGAGCACATACATGTCCAGTGCTCGTACTGGACAGAGTAAATTAAGCTTTCTTTGGCTCGCGTCCTTAAATGGTGGAGGGCAGAACGCCTGCAAGACTATGGGGCATGGTATGTTGCTCAAAACCTTCGGAACGTAGCCCGATCTAGGGTATAGAAAAACCTTTACCATGCCTGGAGCGAACTCGAGACAGGTTGGCGAAACTGAGAGAGCCTCTAAATCTCCTACCCTCTTAAGGGAGGTAATAGCTAGGAGAAATATAGTTTCCAGAGTAAGAAACCTTCTGAAATTATATCAATGGCTCAAATGGTGCCCCTGATAAGTCCTCCAGGACCAGAGACAGATCCCACGCAGGGATCCTAAAATGACTCGCAGGCCTCAGCCTCCGAGTGCCACACAGGAAACGCATGAATAGATGGTCTCTACTTAATGAGGGACCGACCACTAAGGTATGAAAGACAGAAGCCACATAAGCCTTAATGGTCAAAGGAGGCAGCCCTGCTGCAAACTGCTCTTATAAAAACTCCAGAACTGTACCAAGGGGCAGTTAACTGGGTCATATAAGTGCTCTTGGCACCACGTAATTAAAGTCTTTCTTCAAATGCGTATAATTTCCTGGTGGAGGGAGCTCTGGAAATAAAATAGTCTGCACAACCTCAGTTGAGAGACCCATTTCTATGAGTCTGTCCTCCTCAGAGGCCAGACCCAAAAACTCTAGGCAGGGGTAAAACACAGTGCCCCTTGCCTGAGACCACCGATCCCTCCAGATCGGCCCCTGAAATGGGGAGCCGTCTAGGAGGGAGACCAGGTTCGAAAACCACACTCTGGTCAGCCAACACGGGGCTACAAGCAACAGCTGCGCCTGTGCTGCCGGACCCTCTCCAGAACTCCCGGGAGCTGAGCAATTCGGGAAAAACACACAGGAGGTCCTCAGACCCTTCCTGTGTCATGGCAACCAGTCCGAGTGGGACTGGGTGAAAAAGAGAAAAACCAAAAAGTACAATGTGAATTCTCCTGAATTGCAAACAGGTCAGCTTTCGCTTGGCCGAACCTGAGCCAAATTTGCTCCCCCACATGTGGGTGGAGTCTTCATTCCCCCAGCTCAACGCCTGCCGCAGCAGAACGTCTGCTCCATGTGGACTTACATAGATTTTGACCTTATGGTCTTCCATAGCCACTTCCCGGCCTTAGAGGGATGCATCCGTCGTAAGCCTGATGTGACGACCTTGAGCCCCCGATATTGGCCTTCAAGGGAAAGGAACCATGGTTTCTTACATAATACTAAGGCACAAAGCATCTGCGTGTGACCTTGATCATGAGAAACGGGTTGCCCCTCAGGGAACCCCATGGTTAAAAGGATGGATTCTTTACGAGCAGGAGACAACCGTGCCTGCAGTCATTGAGATCCATACCACGCCCAGAAAAGAGGTCCTCTGTGCTGGAGAAACATACTTTTCCTGGCGTTTATTTGATGGGACATTTTTGTCCCTTTTGGCTTTCCATAACTGATCACAGCTAGAAAGGGATGCGTCTGTCATTAATGTTTTGCGGCGACAGACCGCACCTAACTTGGGGCCTGTAAACAAATACCCAAAATTTTTTCCATATTCTTAGGGCACGAAGACATATGCGCGTAACCCTGAACATGTGAAAAAGCCAACACTGGCCTTTTTTGAGAAAGGAACCATAGTTTCTGCCATAATACTAAGGCACAAAGCATTCGCGTGTGACCTTGATTACGCAAAAACGGGTTGCCCCTCAGGGAACCCCATGGTTAAAGGATGGATTCTATACGAGCAGGAGACAACCGTGCCTGCAGTCGTTGAAATCCATACTACGCCCAGAAAAGAGGTCCTCTGTACTGGAGAAGCACAATTTTCCTGGCGTTTAGCTGATTGGATAGTTTTGTCATTTTTTGCTTTCCATAGCGGATCCTCAACTTAACAGAAATGCATCTGTCATTACTGTCATGCGACAACAGTCTGCACCTCACTCCGGGCCTTAGACAGAAACCCAGCATTTTTCCATATTCTTAGGGCACGAAGACATGCACGCGTAACCCTGAACATGGTAAAACGGCCAACACTGGCCGAAAGGAACCATTGTTTCTTCCATAATACTAAGGCACAAAGCATCTGCGTGTGACCTTGATCATGAGAAACGGGTTGCCCCTCAAGGAACCCCATGGTTAAAGGATGGATTCTATACGAGCAGGGGACAACAGTGCCTGCTATCGTAGAAATCCATACTACACCCAGAAAAGAGGTCCTCTGTACTGGAGAAGCACACTTTTCCTGGCTTTTTAGCTGATTGGACATTTTTGTCCTATTTGCCTTCAATAGCTGATCCGCAGCTTAAGAGAGATGCATCTGTCATTAATATCATGCAGCGACAGACCACACCTCACCTCGGGCTTTGAGACAGAAACCCGAAATCTTTACATATTCTAGAGTACGAAGACATGTGCGCGTAACCCTGAACAGGCAAAAAGGGTTGCCCCTCGAGGAAAAACCCTGATTTTAAAACCATCACTTGGTGTGCGATTGACCTAGCTTCAACTCATTCACTTATGTGAAAAATGGACATGACACGAGCAGGAGACATCTGTGCCTGCATCATCGTAGAGTTCCATAATATCCCCAAAATGTGATCACCTGTGTTGGGACTAACATACTTTTCTTGGTGTTCAGTCTCAACGCTAGGTATCTAGATGTGCAAACACAACATCTCGATACTGTGCTGCCATCTGTGCTGACTGTGCTAATATTAGCCAATCATCAATATAAATAGTATGCAAATGCCCTAAAGATGCAATGACGCCAGGGCAGCATTTACACATTTTGTAAATGTGTGAAGGGATAGATCTAGGCCGAAGGGAAGGCTGATATTGGTATGCCATGCCCCAAAGGCAAACCTGAGATTCTGTGAGCAGGAAAAATCCATTAACAAAAACCAGTCCTCGGATCTGATTTGAGATAAATGTGAGTGACTGTCAACATCATGAACCATAATTTTGTGACAGTTTCGTGTAGCCTTTGAATAAAAGGAACTCCAATTCCTGCTCTAAAATTAGGCATAGCCTAATTTTCTGTGCATAACACCCATTGATATATGTTTGGAATGTTTTTCCATGCTATTATATTTTTTACCAAGGGAACCTGATTTACTGTGCTCTGTACTACAAGAGGCAGAGTGTTCACAGTTAATACAGGAGGGTACTGAGAAGTGTGGGGACCCGTAAAAGGCGGATACAACCCACACTCCCCAGGAGGGCATACCCTGATAGGGCTTTATACATATATTTGACAATGTTGGAGGCTTTAGGGATGAAGCCACTCATGGCAACATAAAAACATCCTCTAAATATAGCCTATTATGTTTAAAAGCTAGCTGAAGTGCTTGTGTAAACATGGTCAGATGGTCTTTTCCATGACTTACATAATAATGGAGATCAGGAAAGAAAGAAAGCCTCTAGTGTTGAGATTGCACTCATTTTGTAAGAAAACTCTCATCTAATTTGCTGGATGATATAGTTTCTTTTTTTAATATATATATTTATTTATATATTTTATATATATATATATATATATATATATATATATATGCTGGTTCATACATATTAAAACTAGCAGTTACGAGAAACAACCTCGATAAACTTCTCATTTAATAGACCGGTCGAGGCGGGCCTCGAACCGCAAGACACGCGAACATCGTCTTACACAGTCAAACAGTAAAGCACGGGCTACCGATCGGGGCGGGAGAAACCGACATGCGGGCTCCCGAATCCCTCCCGATAGCAATGATAAGTGCACACCGCCTTAGCGGACGCGGATCTGAACCGGTCGGTGAAGAGAAGGGCTGTGTTTACAACATATATCTCCTCAGAGGTAAAACATTGCATAGAGCTCCTGTTCGGGTTGGAAGTGACCGCAATGCGTGCTTCCAAACCCTCCCGAGGCAGAGCTTTCACGGTCAAAGTACACTAACGTTACACCACCTCAGTGGACGCAGGACTTAAGCCGCGAGAAACGCGATCATTGTCTTGACTCATCAAAACAACGACACACAGCCCGAGTGGTGTGTGGCTGAGTTTAAGCATTTTGGAAGGGCTCTGGCAGCTTATCGTGCGGACGCTCTTCCGGCCATTCGGATTAAACTTGGTGACGTCACGCCCCACCATTGGTTGGATTTGATATACACATTCAGACGCACTCACACCTGAAGGCGTTCCCATAGCGTCTCTATGGCGACGCAGCGCGAGTTCCCTCGAAAGGGAACAGCTGTTTATAACGCTCTTACAGGTCTGCATGCCTGTCATCAGTACAAAACTAAGAAGTGGAAAAACATATTCACACTTTTTAGACATGAAGTTATATGGTAACATGAGCCACATGAAGTTTACAGCTCTGTTGTGTATCAGTTTCTTAGTTTATAAAAGTTAAGATTTTGAATCGGTTTTATGGAAACAAAACAAACCAGTGCTACGTCTTTAAACTACAGCTGTAGGTGGTATTAACAGGATTGCTAGCCTAGCAAAGGACAATTGTCTGGCCATCATTTAGCAGCCAAGATTGACAGCCAATGTATGAGCGATGAAGACAAAAGCTTAGAATTGATGCCAACATGGATCTAAAATTCTTGACAGGTAAAGTAAACTCACATCATTTGGAACGTTCAGTTCATGAGAGCGTGACTGTGAACTCGCATCCACATCAGCTTCAAGAGAGAAAGACATTGAATTAGTCAGTTTATGATGAATGAAGTGTGTCAGTATAAGGACTGATTCATGGTCACGCTGGCTACCACTGACTTACAGTTATCCTGCCGCAGTAATCTTGTTTGCTGTGGAGAAAAAAAAGACACCATTAACAAGGTGATAAAGATTCAGATTTAACCAAAGATATTAGATATACCAACATGAAGCACTGGCATTGCTATGAATTGGGGAGGGGGTCAAAACACTCAATATAGCCATTAAAGGAAAAAAAAGTCCTCTAATAAGAGGCAATCTACTGTTCTTCCCTTAAAGGGGACATTTCACAAGACTTTTTTTTTATTTAAAATAAATATTTGGTGTCCCAAGAGTACATTTCTGATGTTTTAGCTGAAAATATCATGTAGCTAATTTATTATAGCATGTTAAAACCGTTACTTTGTAGGTTTGAGCAAAAATGTGCTGTTTTGGGGTGTGTTCCTTTAAATGCACTGATCTCTGCACTAAATAGTAGTGCTGTGCAGTGCAGATTAAGGGGCAGAATTATCCCCTTCTGACATCACAAGGGGAGCCAAATTTCAATGATCTATTTTTCACATGCTCAGAATGGTTTACCAAAACAAGTTACTGTTTGTTTCCCCCACATTTTCTAGGTTGATAAAAGCACTGGATATTTTTGCGCTTAAACACGGAAAAAGTCCCCTTTAAACATGACATGACAGGTATTTTGGGTCTCCCTTTGAGAATATTTGGCTTTGACAGTCATGTGAATAATAATTGACAGTCGGATTGTTTTGTATTATATTATTACATATATTAATAAATATATATGATTTGTGAACCCAACTCATTCGGTTCAGGGACATTTCCATGCAAGTGATACAGACCATATTTAAGTTTCAATAACACAACAAATCCAGTACACACTGGTTAGCTGAGCAACATAAAGATCCTGTATGTCTATATAGGAAAACATTGGTGGATGATCGCATTATCCTCTCTATGATAAAGAAAAACCCCTTTACAATGTCCAGACAAATAAAGAACACCCTACAGGAGGTAAAGATGTCATTGTCAATTAAAACAATAAAGAGAAAATATTACAAGGAAAAATACAGAGGGTTTACCACAAGATACAAAAGCCTCAAGAATAGGAAGGGGAGATTAGACTTCAAAAAAAGTCAGACAAGCTCTCAAATAGCTTTATTTGGAGAGATTAAACTAATATTAACCTGTATAAGACTAATGAGAACAAAAATGATGGAGAAGGCCAAGAACATCTCATGATACGAGCAGACAACCTCTTCAATAAAATAGTGTGCAGGCAGTAGGATTGCATTTCCATGGATGGTTTTCTAAGTGGTTCTCAAATGGGGTACGCCTACCCCTAGGGGTACTGCAGGGGGTACATGAGAGAAAGTGGAAACTGACATTTAGGAATAAATCAATAAAATCAGTAAAAGATAATGATAGTATTTTTATATGATATTAGGACTACACAAAGATGCATTAAAAAACATAAATTTAAAGCACATTGTACAAAATGCATGTCTGGTGCATGCGCTGTGTACCTCATTAAAGCTTCCATAATAACCTTGGGCCAGTTGTTTAAAAGTAATCCATTTGGATTTTGGCTATCGGATTGGATCAAAATTTCAAAATGGTTTGTTCAAAAAAAAAAAAAAAATTATGAATTTGGATCACAAAATCCAATCTAGGTTTTGATCTGGATCAGATCGTCACTTTGTGTTGATCAAAACATTTTAGTAAGATTGGGATTTGTTTGGTCCCAAAAAGTAGGATTATTCTGATCCCATCAGAGGGGTGGATTTCAGGTACAAAAATGTAATAAAACTTCTAATAAAATGTTACTAAAACAACATTTCTATTATGTAATATTTAAAAATCTATCATTTGTTTGATGAAATTTTGTTCAGTTAATTTTAATGATAAAGTATTCAAAGTTTAACATTGGGCTACAATTTAAACCTTCCAGTTAATTAAAAGTACTTAACAAAAGTAATCTTTAACTGTCATTTGGGCAGTGTGTAGTATATTCATTAAAATCACAATCACCAGAAACCAAACAGGCAAACGTTTTAACCGGCATTTCTACAAATGTAAACTACCGGACATTTAAATTCTTTCTGACTTAAAATTCATGTTTCAATGTGTTTGTATATAATCTATATTTGTTTTGTTTTTTGAGGGCCAAAAGAACAGATTGAATGTTAAATTGAAATAAAAAGTAAGGGAAAGTTATTAGTTCTGTTTTATTGTCTCTAAGTAAAAACACTTAGTGACCCCATACCGACCAAGCTACCTGCTGTTTCTAACACAGCTAATAGTTAACATTGACATGTGATCCCATTTAATCTAGATTTACTCATCTGAAAAACTGTGTATCTGGATCAGGGTGAGCCAATCCGATTTTGCTGTGAAAAACTAGGACAAAAGTGAGCTGGTTTACCTGATCCTGGATAGCAAAACATGGGATTTAAACTTTTTGAACAACTGGCCCATTGGGAAAGCAGCTGTAATCCACACAAAATCGATAATTCAAAGGTTTATTTTCAATTTAATATGAATTTCAATCTATTTAAATATATCTTTATGACATATTTGTTCAAATGTATGTTTAATTGCATGTTTGCAAATCTGATAATAGCGCATCGCAGCGCTTCGACTGACGCACACTCATTTGTAACAAGCGGAGGCCAGCAGACTAATCTTTAATACTGCCATATTCAACTTGTAGCTTGCAGTTTATACTTTGCTATATTGTTACTGCTGTAAGTTTAAACCTTTTGTTAATATATGTTCAGTACTAAGACCATTAACAGTTTTTATTGAGACCTGAATCCAGAATCAGGAGCAGGGTCTGCGTGAAATAATTTAAGTTAGGAGAGGTGGCTTCTTAAAAGAGGATGCTAAAAAGAAAAAACAAACCAGAGCCTCAAAAATACCACCAGTTTCGTGATGAATACTAATAAACAATAAACCTGCCCTGGGGCATCAGATATAACTGTTTCACTCTCATGTCACTGTATTGTCACTATATATATCAGCTGAATGTTGTTGTCTGGTTAAGGGGTACTCTGCTTAAAAAAAAATCATAAAAAGGGGTACTTCAGCCAAAAAAGTTTGAGAACCACTGTTCTAAGGCATTGGGTCGCTGGTGTCTTTTGGTGATGTAACACAAGGCAGAAACATCCAAATTCATTTTTTGTTTCTCATTATATTGTGAAGGAGTTTTTTCTTTATCGTGGAGAGGTCATCCAGCACTGTTATTTGGTATGAAGGTCCAGGATTTGTTTGTTGCTGAGCTCACCAGTGTGTTTTTCTTTAGTCAGGATGTACCAAATTGTTGATCTGACAACTCTTAATGTTCTTGCTATCTCTTTGATGGATTTGTAGTGTTATTGAAACTTAAATATGGTCTGTAGCTATCACTTGCATGACTGGGGGTTCACAGCCACAGCTTCCAAATGCAAATGCCACACTTCAATCAACTCCAGACCTTTAACATGCTTCATTTATGAGGAAATTATAAAAAAAGGACAATAAATGTCCATAAAACAGCTTTTAGGTCAACTGTCCCATTACTTTGGGGGAGCTACATATTAAACAGCTGTAATTCCTCAAACCTTCAGCCAATTTGTATGTGAATACCCTCAAAATAAAGCTGAGAGTTTGTACTGTAAGACGATATTCATAATATGACTTTAACTGGAATACATTTTGGTGAACAGCTAAAATAACACAAAATGTGCCTCTGTCTCAATATTTATGGACTTAAATGTGTGTGTATATATATATATACACTGTATAGTTTCTTGTTAACACATACGCCACTCTGTATTTACTGTAAAACGGCTTCCCTATAATGTAAAAAAAGATGCTATACAAACCAATCTGAACTGAACTGAATATAAAGATGGAATATACAAGATTTTCAAGTATGGACTCAAAAAATAATCTCTATTACTTGTTTGTGATCCACTAGACACATGTGTGACGGTGTTTGTATTTTCTGAGTTTTCTCATGATTTTTCTTCTTATAACTAACACTTCTCTTAAATAGCAGTAAGAGTTTCCTCCTGAAACTTATTCACAAAGCTGCTGAGAGCAACTTTAGTTTGTGTCCATGAGTGTGTGCAACAGATCACTTTAGTAGCTTTGTCGCTATTCACATTTGCAAGTCATGCAAATGATAAACTTTCTACATAAATAGTTATTTCTGATTAATTGACTAATTATTATTGATGCAATTAGTTTCACGTATGCATGATTTTCCCGCTTTCCCATAAAAAAAGTGTCTTTTCTGACTGCGTGAACCAGCCTTCCATCTGTCAAGGATTAAGAATTTGTATCAACAGTATTTCATGCAATATTTGGCCATTTTAACATGTTTAGTGTCTCAGCCAATCAGATTCGAGAAGCAGACAGAAGTGTTGTATAATCATCTGTTGGTGTTTAACATGCTTTCAATGCATAAGTGCTCCCAAATGTACTGCACATACAGTAACATGACATGCATACCAGTATATAGCATGAATTTCACTTTCACTGTTTGATGAAGACAAAACAAAACATTTGGTTTCACCTTAACCCTGGGATAACAGCATGTATCATGTTTGTGAATTTTTGCTCATATCAGATGCATAACACGAGCACAGTGACAAACGCTTACCGGTCCTCCATCCAAAACTGTGCGTGATCCTGCAGGTCTTGGGCGATATGAAATGTTAATGCCCTTAGGCGGACACTAAAATAGGAAGAAAACAAAAAGAATGATGGGCAAACAATTCTGTAGTTTTAAGTCATTTCAACAACAAAGTTCTAGTTCATATGTGCCTGATACACACTGACATGTTAACTTAGCTGTTGAAGTTAGTTGTCAAAATGTCTGGTTGTTGCGTTTGGTTGCACTAATATAATATACGTATATATGTATCTGGCCATCTGCTAACGTCTTCTAGACACTCCATTATAGTACACAGATTTGGTAGCGGTGTTAAAAAGGTGATAAAGTCGTTTTTTTTAAATCACTTTCTCGGTCTGTGTTGAAATCACTTTCACTGCTGATTCTTGCCATACTTCTGTTGCCATGATTACAATTAAAAACTTTAGAATTAAAGACAAAAATAATGTGGCAATGTACTAACTCTTTCCCCGCAACTGACGAGTTAACTCATCAATTAAGAGAAAACGCTTCGCTGCCAATTACAAGTTTTTCCGGCAATCCGTAATACTGTTATTATCCACCAGGTGGTGCTTATAAAACACGGAAAGTATAGACCTTTTGCGAGTCGATGTCACAGTTACGTCACGCACGCGATGTGGTGGCAGAAAAACTGTGGAAATGAATGAGACACGAGTGAAACGAAGAATATAACTCACTAGAAAATGTCTTGTTGTGCTGTTGAGTGTCAGAATAGGAATGCCAAAATAGATGACTTTCATTTTTATAGTATACCGTCGTCGAAGACACCATTTGACGATAAATGTAGGTGTTTATGGTTGCAATAAAAGCCCTCAACCGGACAGACTGGAGTGATGAAATCATCTGAAAATCTTTTAATAATTTGAATAGAAAATAATTAGAGAAGATGTCCGGTGTTCTGTCAAAGTCTGTTCCCTCTATGTGTCTCTTATAGCGTTTTCATCACGTTACGTTTATAATTTATTTAGAAAGATTAAAGATTTGAATGAGTTCATAATATCAATAATATTACCATTTATTAAAGTTTTCATATTTTTTCGTTTTCTATTACTTCGTTTTACCTTCTATCTTAGCCCATGTCTTCCTGTTTGTTCTAAATTATGGTGTTTACTAATAAAAACATATATAGCACACACACGATGTAAAGTGTTAATAATATATAAACAGGACTATACAAATTAATTTGTATGTAAACATAATAGTTTTAGAACAAACACGTAGGCTAAAAATATAAGGAAGAAATTGAAAACAGGAAATGATAAAATATTTAATAAATTATATTATACAGAATACATGATAGTATAAGTACTTCAGCCATTCATACTGTAAAAATAATTGATTTACCAATAAAGAACAATACATGTACATTACATACATGCACACATATCAGTAGCCAAGCCATTTAAACTTTTAATTTATTTAAAAAATAAACGTAACTTGGTGAAAACGTTATAAGAAACATTACACTTAAGAGAAATAGAGAGGAAACAGACTTCTACAGAACACTGGATCCATAAAAATCACAGTTTAATGCTAAAACACTTCACACCCCTATTGCGGAGCTGTCACTTTCTGCCACCAGTTGGGCTCCACCCACGAAAAACGTCATCTCTGTTTGCAAAGACGCAAAAGGTCTATACCCCTTAGGGCAAACAGTTTAAACTCCAGATTCAGAGTCCTTCACAAAAATTTAATTATTTCAGATTTTTGCTTAAATTTTGGTTGGTGTTTTTGAAGAAACCTACCCATATTTGAGAGGTGATAACAAGAGAACAAATGAAGGTAGGAGGTAGTGTTGTTTTTGGCAGCCTGTTTTCATTTTAGTTTTAGTCTAGTCTTTGTGTTAAGCTGTCATTTTAGTTTTTATTAGTTTTAGTCATGTCATACTCTTTTTAGTCTAGTCAAGTTTTAGTCGACTAAAATTCTTGCCATTTTAGTCTTATTTTAGTCAGACTTATCCATTACTATTTTAGTCTAGTTTTAGTCGACGAAAACTGATGACATTTTAGTCTAGTTTTAGTCAGTGAAATTGTATTTAGTCTCTTTTTAGTAATGCAAATCTATTTAACCCATATAGTATAATGACCTAATAGTATTATAGACAAAACAATATTTTCTTTTAGCCAAACCATTTCAAACAAAAGTTATATTATTGTTACCTTATAGACCCAAGAATACATCCATTCCAGACATGGAAGATGCTCTGATTTGAATAGATATTTATTTTACTATCCTCTGAGTGAGTGACTTGACTGTTCGTAAGAGTCTACATAAAAGTCTACATAATCAAAACAAAAGTAGTCTAAGCAAACACACACACACACACACACACACACACACACACACACACACACACACACAAGGTCAAATGGGTCACACACAACTATAGTATGTGTGAGAATAGAAATATGCTATTGTTAACATTTTATAATTGTATTTTGACAGCAGCACAAACTACAATCATACATATGTAATTATATATTATTATAGTTTATATTTCTGCATCTGTACGTTAACACCAGTGTACCTAATGGACTTTGGCTTAATCTAATGTGACAAAGCTGATCTTAAATGTCAGTATAAATCCAAGCAATTTTGGAGAATTACTAAATGTTTTTCTTGTAAGTAAATTAAAAGTCAGCTTTAAGAAAACAGCAGATGTCTATTAAGAAAAGCAAAGTTGGTATGTATGGTTATGTTCTCAACAGTACAGGTGTTTGATTGATTTAATACTCAAGTATTCAGCGAAGTATGTTTTGTTTATTTAAATAATAAATAAGTGTAGTTATTAAGCATACCGGTATACAAAACAACGAATGTCTTTAGCATAGATATATTTACAATGTTTCAAAACGCAACGCAGCACAATGTAATTTAAACAACTGTTACATGATATAAATTTGTAGGCCTACATTGTTATACTGGTGGTGTCAGCAATCAAAGCTATAGATTTTAACAGGCTTGTTGAACTGACCTGAAAGTGATGCACGGGATTTATTTTGGACTTTTCTTTTACATTTGGAGCCAGAATGCTGCATCTTCCCGGTCGGAATCGCCGCGCGGCTACAGCTTTTCTCATGTAGTGGAAGGGTTTTGTGCAGCATTTAGTGGAAAAGTGTTTATCTTCAACAGCGACTGCCATGAAGAGTCGTGTCCGTAAAAGGGAGAGGATCTTAGGTGCCAACTCCGCTTCACCTCTGTAACTCCGCTTTCCGCATGTCTCGCGGTTGCCGCGTACACTGTTTGAAATGCCCATTAACGTGCAAATGGAGGCGTATGATATCAAAGCATCGCGAGAGCAGACTGCTCCGCATGTTTTCTACTCACTCTCGCGGTACTTTCATGTTTTGACTGATCTACGCAGCGCCAACAACACACGTGATCACCTGCAGTCAGGTGGTGGGGGCGCGGAGATGCTGAGATGGGTAAAAGACGAAATAACGTTATAACATTTCGTCTCGTCTCGTTTTGGTCAACGAAAATGAAGAGACATTTTAGCTTAGTTTTTATTTTGTAAACCACTTTTAGTCTCGTTTTTATTCGTCAACAATATTGCATTATACATTTTATTATAGTCATCGTCACATGACCAGCATTTTCGTTACGTCTCGTCTCGTTTTCGTCACGTGAAAAAGATTAGTTGACGACTATATTTCGTCATACTTTTCGTTGACGAAAGCAACACTAGTAGGAGGATACAGTTCGTTGTTTAAAAGCAGAGGTATTGTTTCATATGTTGTATGTAAAACAATAACATTTTCTAGAAGACATTTAACTTCTGTGAAAATCATAAAAAATGCTGGCAGTGGCTGGCAACTTTTTTTAAAAACGCTGACGAGGTAAGAGTGTGAGGTGCACGGTTGCTATATGGTAGCGGTGTGATAGAAAGAAGAGGATGCTTCATGTGCGTTAGTAAAATAAAGCCAAAAATGTTCACCAAGTTTTCTGCTCTGTTGCATGACAGAATTTTTGATTACCTATTGCTGCATTTTTTTTGTCTGTGTGATAGGCTGTTTAAATCAAATTCATAATATGGAGAAAAAATGTCCAGAGCTTATTATCACTATCAAGATGAAATTTAGCATGATCCAGTTTTGTGATCTTTTTATCACCCAGCCCAAAAGGAAAGTGTAACCCTTCTTCTAATTGACCTTTCGCCGGCCCCTCCCCCAAAACGGCCATTGTCCAATCACACATCACAGCAACCGTTACTATGCGAGCACGTCCGACAAACATTCACGCTTGCAGCGCTTGTGAGCGGTGTGTACAATGGATAAAACAGTATGGACTGCCCCATCCAGTTAAATGTGTCGAACATTTACGAAGCATAAATACGTCTGCACAAAGGTAAGGCTTACAGCTAACTAGTTACAGTGTGGTCTAAATCTACTAACTAGAAGCAAGAACACAAATTGGACCAAAGTTATGATTACCATCAATATAATTGCCAGAATGTTAACCTACTCTCTAAGATAATTTAATGAGTTATTTTGCCAACATTAGTTAACATGTTAGTTAACGCTAGCTACATTAGCTGCTGTTGTGTTAGGACTTTCAGCTCCCAAACTTTATTTTTCGTCAGTTTATGACAAAGTCGAACATAGCGCCCTAACAATCAACTTTAAATAATTTGTTTTTATCTTTCTTGTAGCATTTTATGAACGGAAAACCTACCCCTTATTTTACCCCTTACAATCCCGTAAATGCTGTGCAATTTTATTATATTATACATTTTATTTATTATATTATCTGTCCTGCAACTTTTAAGCCAAAGCAGTTTCCTATTTGTGAATTCTGGTTATCACCAAAGGAAATAAAACATATGATTCTCAAAACGGCTATCCTCTAAACAACATAAATGTTAGTAAGCTTTGAATGGCTTTGAAACACATGTAGGTTTAGCTAGCTAACATACCCTTGTATTTGCAATAGACATTAATAGACCGTACCATATGAAAGAGAACTTACCCGGCAGTGCAAGAGCATGACTGGTCCACAAGGCTGTGCTGGTTGCATTTGAGTTACCGGTCATGTGGTTTCTAATTTTTTGCTTGAGACCGGTAAGCATAGCCTCGATAGTAGCCGTGTCTCCTTCATTGCGTATTTTTATATTTTGAATATATCCCTCCACTGCATACTGTAACCCCTTTTGCCTCGATCTGGAGGAAATCGCGGAGGTATTGCTCCAAAAAAGGTCACTGACACGCACGGGTATATCGCTTTCCGTCATGGCAATCTGTCGCGCTGGTCATTTGTTTGTCGGAAGTAGCAACAGTAACTAAGGGGGGCGGGGCTCGGCGAAAGGCTAATTCCCACAGACACAACAGGTCTGAACTATGGACCAGCTCTTTCAGAAGATCAGATTCGACTACTGAACCCATGAGCTTACAACAACAATGAATCACTCATACACTTAAGTTCAACTGAAGATAGAAAGATACATTTTATTGTCAGATTTTAGTATTGCATTGAATCCAAAATACATGGCATGAAAAGGAAAATAATTAAGAAAATAACAAACAAAAATAAACCAAATAATTGTTTTGTTGCTGTATTGTAAACAGTATAAGAAATTTTCCCTTCTCTCTCTTTTTTTTAGATCACCTCAGTTCCAGGACATTACAGGACAACTTAAAAAGGTAAGTGTTTTCTCTTTGGTGTTATAAATATTTCACTATATTCGCTTTTTCTTCTTTATGTTTACCTTAATTTACTCTGTGAAAGTAAATTACCCAAATCACAGCAATAAAGGATAAAAATTAAATAAAATTATTAAAGCACTGTTAGGTCAATTTACATGAACACTTCTTGGTGTGCATATGATGATTAACTTCCTTTCCAGTTGCATTTCAAAATGTTAGACTTGAAATTGAATTTGTTGTTGTGTTTTGGGTTATATGTTCACTGTAAACTCTCCCATGCACATTTAAAATGTACATCACATTATACACAAGCTCAATCAAATCAGTAAATCATTCCTTTTAAAACAGTTAATCAACAATCAACAGTCTTTAACAAATCAGATAAATCAGTTTTTATAATCAATTTCCACATAAATAGATTGTATTTCAGTCTTTCCTTTAAGATGAATTTCCTCCACAAGAAAAATAGGAAAAAGTAACTGTGTGTGTGTTTCACTTGCCTACTGTCTGTTTGGAAATAAAATGGTTAATCTCACGCATTTACGACTCGATGAAAACTCCAACTCCATCCACTAACAGAAGAATTGAAAACGATTCCAGAAAGTGTGATCGTTACCCTAGCAATGTTAGCCTCGTGTGTATGGAAGGCCGTTTCAGCATAAAAACCTTCCAGCGTTACTCGTCGTAATTATATTTTTACTAGTTACAATTACAATTAAAGAGCTCTACAATTCATTTATTACTAGTCATATGTCTCCATTGACTTCCATTAATTGTTAATTCTCGAGCTCTGTAATTGATTTATTACCAGTAAAAATACACATGAAAGATATGTGTAATTGCAGAGCTCTGTAACTTTGAGAGCGCTGTAATACAATTGTTACTAGTTAAAATTCAATTGTAGAGCTCTTTAATTTAATTCTTACTAGTAAAAATATAATTACGACAGGTAATGTGCTGGCTACATTAAAAGATAATTCGGCTTCCCATATCGTGTGTAAACCAGCACTCCCACAAGCGGCATTCACAGCACAGGAGCAATGAAGACGAAGTCCATAGGCAGCCATCATACAAACAAAACAAATGATAAAGTCAATTTCAAATCGTTCAACCGTTACTCTGAAGAGGGTTTTAGTCTCCATTTCTCTCAATATTGAGTAAAAGCTCAGTATTCAAGTAATTAATTCCCCAAATTTCTCTGGAATCCCCTATCTACATCTGCTGTCTATCTGTCGCACGTGCAGACTACCCAACTCTCTCTCTCTCTCTCTCTCACGTGCATGAGAGAAACCCGGAAGTAAGCGATGCCCCAAACAGCATTCAGACACATCATTGGTCGAACGCAACATTAAACTCTCTTCTCATTGGCTGATTCATTGACTATAAAATAACTATATTTAGGGCTTCAGTATGAAAAATAATTATAATTTAATAACTTTTGTAACTGGGGTTACAAAAGTCTGAAAAAACCAAGAGACTTCCTAGAGAACTATCATGTACCTCACTAGATATCTCATTCCTCTCTACCGCATCCCCGCTTTTGTCCTTCTCTGGAAAAATGGAGGAACTGGTTTATGCTGGAACTAAACTATCCCACTCTATTGCTGCAAGCCCCCAGATTTCAACCAGAAAACGGCAAGCCCCAAAACCACCAAAGCCAGTGGGCCCAGTTCCCCCTCCTCGTCCTGTGAGAGCTCTTCGGTCTCTGACACAACGCCAAGGCACACACCCTCCTCCATCTACTGTAGGTGAACCAAAAACAACTGATAACGGCTCTCAGTGATGTGTGTCGGGTTCCTGCTATGAAAATACTAATACTTTTATCAAATGTTTACAAAAGCAGGAACTCAGTGTGCCTATATCTTTCTCTATTTCTGTTTTAGTACATGATAGAAAGCGTAAGGCTAGATCAAATCGTGTGGCACATCAATCTAATCTGCTGCCTGTGACTTATCAAACAAAGATCTCTGTTAGGGAAAAAATTGTAGTGTTAAGTTAGCACTTTTAAATATCTGTTCACTTAAAAACAAATCACTTCTAGTCAGCGACTTAATAACCACAAACAACCTGGATTTTATGTTTCTAAATGAAACATGGCTAGAAGAAAGCTACAGTGCAACAGTCCTTAATGAAACAGCCCCTCCTAACTTTATTTTATGAATGTCTGCAGAACTGCTAGGAGAGGTGGAGGTCTAGCTGCTCTTTTTAAAGATGTCTATCAATTAGACCTGTTCGAGTCGCGACTCACTCGGATCTTTAACCCGGATCTTTAAATTAACTCATGAGTCGCGAGTCTCTAGTGTCATTAACCCGGATCAGTTGAGTCCTACTACAATTCAATGTAAAACCATAAACAGCGCCACCACACACACAAACCTCTTTCAACATTATTGATGAGACTTCGCTCGCACTACAGATCCACTCGTAACCGGCTGATCTGCGCGAGAACTGACCCGAGATTCTCACTCAGAGCCGGAAACATTGCAAACTCAAGAGACCTGCGGATCCGTGCGAGCCGCGAATTGACCCGAGATTCTCACTCAGAGCCGGAAACATTGCAAACTCGAGAGACCTGCGGATCCGTGCGAGCCGCGAACTGACCCGAGATTCTCACTCAGAGCCGGAAACAATGCGGACTCGAGAGACATGCGAATCTGATCTGACTCGAGAGTCTCTCAACTCGTAACCGGCTGATCCGTAACCGACTGATCCGTAACCAGCTGATCCGCCGGCTGATCCGTAACCGGCTGATCTGCGCGAACTGTCTCTCCGACTCTGGGGGCTACATAAGCAGGACAGTTCTTTTCTATATTTTCTCTATATTATTATGCTATTGTTATTAGGCTTCTTTTTTAAATGGTCGACCATACACACCAAACCTAAAACCTATAAGCATGTTATTTCAGAAGTGAAAGGCTTTTGTTATGGATTTGCTTTTGAGGAGACTTCAGTCGCTCTATAGATCCACTAACCGGCTCCGGCTGATCCACGCGAATCAGCCGGTTAGTGGGATCTGTAGAGCGAGTCTCATGGTCTGCGAGTCTGCAATGTTTCCGGCTCTGAGAATCTCGAGTCGCGTGGATCAGCCGGTTACAAGTGGGTCTGTACTGAGTTTCCTTGGCAATTTAGCAATACTGACTCAAATGACTCAATTGAATCACACAACCCGGATCACTTTAGTGAGTGACTCACAATAACCCGGATCCTTAAAAGGAATCGAGTTTGCCAGGCCTACTATCAATGCAAGCAAGTGTCATTTGGGAATTACCCGTCTTTTGAATATCTAGGTATTGTGTTGAAAGGTACCCCACGCATTCTACTTATCATTATCTACAGGCCCCCAAAATACTCTCCAGCATTTGTTGAGGACTTTACAGAACTGTTATCAACGATTTCCTCAGAGTTTGACTGTTTTGCTATTGCTGGAGATTTTAACATTCACATAGATAAGCCAGAAAACAGTATGGCAAAATAGGTCACAGCTGTTTTAAATACTTTTAATCTGACTCAACATGTACATGGACCCACACACAATCGTGGACACACTCTTGATTTAATTATCAGTAAGGGTGTAAACATTTCATCAATTGTTATTAAGGATGTAGCACTGTCTGATCATTTCTGTATTTTTTTTGATATATTAATCTCCCCTACTACTGAAACTAAATCTGTGTCTGTCAAAAAGAGATGCTTAAATGAGAACACCAGTGTGCTGTTTATGAAGGCTATATCTTTAACACCAAGTATATCTGCAGACTCTGTTGATTTTCTCCTTGAGTCCTATAATTCGAAAGTTAAGAGTGCAATCGATGATATTGCTCCTGTAAAAGTCAGGAAGAAGAATGGCAGGCAAAAAGCACCTTGGAGAAACTCAACAGCGGTCCAGAATATGAAGAGACAATGCAGAAAAACTGAGCGCATGTGGCGGAAGACAAAACTTGTAGTCCATTATAATATCTATAAAGACAGCCTTCGTGCTTTCAGTGTGGAACTAGGCAAAGCTAGACAGACTTTCTTTTCAAATATTATAAACGACAACATAAATAACACACGCACTCTTTTGGCTACTATAGAGAGACTAACAACCCCCCCAAGCCACATTCCAAGTGAAATGCTCTCAGACAGCAAATGTAGTGAGTTTGCTAACTTCTTCTCTGAGAAAATCAATAATATCAGAAAGGTGATCAGCACATCCTTGAGCTGCGCCGGGGTCAGACAAATCAGACCACAACATCAGAAAGTCTTTACTATGTCTGATTTCGAAGCAATTGATGGTAAAATTTTGGAAGAAACAGTACAGCATCTTAAGACATCAACCTGTGCCCTTGACACACTCCCAACATCTTTTTTCAAAATTGTCTTTAACTGTTTAGAAGCAGATCTCCTAAAAGTGGTAAATTAATCACTTATCTCCAGGACTTTTCCAAAGTCCCTTAAAACTGCAGTTGTTAAGCCCCTCCCGAAAAAGAGCAACCTAGATAACACTGTATTGAGCAACTACAGACCAATCTCACCACAACAGACAAACTACAGACAAATCAGACCACAACATCAGAAAGTAGTTACTATGTCTGATTTCGAAGCAATTGATGGTAAAATTTTGGAAGAAACAGTACAGCATCTTAAGACATCAACCTGTGCTCTTGACACACTCCCAACATCTTTTTTCAAAATTGTCTTTAACTGTTTAGAAGCAGATCTCCTAAAAGTGGTAAATTCATCACTTATCTCCGGGACTTTTCCAAAGTCCCTTAAAACTGCAGTTGTTAAGCCCCTCCTGAAAAAGAGCAACCTAGATAACACTGTATTGAGCAACTACAGACCAATCTCAAATCTTCCTTTGATAGGCAAGATCATTGAAAAAGTTGTTTTCAATCAGCTGAACAAATTCTTAATTTCTTATGGTTACTTTGACATTTTTCAATCTGGTTTCAGACCACACCACAGTACAGAGACAGCGCTCATAAAGATAATAAATGATATTCGCCTCAATACAGACACAGGCAAACTATCAGTGCTGGTGCTACTCGACCTCAGTGCTGCTTTTGACACTGTCGATCACAACATACTTCTTGAGCGGCTGGAAAACTGGGTCGGGCTTTCTGGGGTGGTCCTGAAATGGTTCAAGTCATACTTAGAAGGGAGAGGTTATTATGTATGTATAGGTGCCCATAAATCTGAGTGGACATCCATGACATGTGGAGTCCCGCAAGGCTCAATTCTTGCGCCACTCCTGTTCAACCTGTATATGCTCCCACTGAGCCAAATAATGAGAGAGAACCAAATTGCCTACCACAGTTATGCAGACGACACTCAGATCTACTTAGCTCTATCCCCTAACGACTACAACCCCATTGACTCCCTGTGCAAATGCATTGATGAAGTTAACAGTTGGATGTGCCAAAACTTTCTTCAGTTAAACAAAGAGAAAACTGAAGTCATTGCGTTTGGAAACAAAGATGAAGTTCTCAAAGTGAATGCATACCTTGACACTAGGGGTCAAACAACTAAAAATCAAGTCAGGAATCTTGGTGTGATTCTGGAATCTGACCTTAGTTTCAGTAGTCATGTCAATGCAATAACTAAATCAGCATATAATCATCTCAAAAATATCTCAAGAATTAGATGCTTTGTTTTCAGACAAGACTTAGAGAAACTTGTGCATGCTTTCATCACTAGCAGGGTGGATTATTGTAATGGCCTCCTCACTGGCCTTCCCAAAAAGACCATTAGACAGCTCCAGCTCATTCAGAACGCTGCTGCCAGGATTCTGAGCAGAACCAGAAAATATGAACATATCACACCAGTCCTCAGGTCTCTACACTGGCTACCAGTTACATTTAGGATTGATTTTAAAGTATTATTAATGGTATATAAATCACTCAGTGGACTAGGACCTCAATACATTGCTGATATGCTCATTGAATATAAACCCAACAGATTACTCAGATCATTAGGATCACATCAGCTAGAAATACCAAGGGTTCACTCAAAGCAAGGAGAGTCAGCTTTTAGCTATTATGCCAGTCGCAGCTGGAACCAGCTTCCAGAGGAGATCAGATGTGCTCCAACAGTAGCCACATTCAAATCCAGACTCAAAACGCATCTGTTTAGCTATGCATTTACTGAATGAGCACTATGCTGCGTCCGAGCTGATTGCACTATATTATATATGCACTATTTTAATTCTTTTATTTCTCTTGTTTTTATCCTTATTTTTTAACTGTTTTATACTTTTATTCCTGTTTTATTCTTTTTCACACATTTAAACAGTTTTTATTAAAATCACATTTATTTATTTTCTTTTAATTGATATTTTAAATTCATGTGAAAATATAGAGACGCTGAGTCCCTTGGGTTAGAGTCCCATAAAGTAATTTTGGGTTTAAGGCCCTTGGTGTATTAGACACCATAAAGTAATTTTGGGTTTGAGGCCCTTGGTGTATTAGACACCATAAAGTAATTTTGGGTTTGAGGCCCTTGATGTAGTAGACACCATAAAGTAATTTTGGGTTTGAGGCCCTTGGTGTATTAGACACCATAAAGTAATTTTGGGTTCGAGGCCCTTAGTGTATTAGACACTATAAAGTACCAGCTGGGTTAGAGTCCCTCGGATGAGAGCTCCGTAAATTGTGAATTATTGTCATACTATATTGGTCTCAATTTTGTGAATTACATTGTCGCTTGTTGAATTGTGAATTTGGTGTATTGTTTTATTGTGGATGTGCTTTTTCATCGCTTGTTGAATTGTGAAATTCTCATATATCTTTGTTTTTATTGTGATTTTATCGTGTATCTTTTATTCATACCTTTTCTTTTTTATATATATTGTTTTCTCATTTCTGTGTAAAGCACTTTGAATGACCTCTGTCTATGAAATGTGCTATACAAATAAACTTGCCTTGCCTTGCCTACCTCCAGCATGACCACACAGATCTGTTGGACACACGCGTGGATGGCCTCTGGAGTCCCAGCAATGGTTATTGCTTTCTCTGTCGAATTGGGCAGCATAGCTACCTTCACCTCAATGTGAGCTCCAGATGACTACATGTCACACGGTGACAAATGCAAGGGGCGGAACCAAAATTCGAGAAGATTGGTTCCGCACGGAGTCGAGTTCCGCCCGGCGGCATGAGTAGATACACCGGAATCTCCGGGAGAACGCCGCGACCAAAATCAAGCTAATGATGCGCAGGTGTGTTTAAAAAACGCAGCGATCGAGGATTGGAGGACATAAGGAAGCAAAGGAGTACAAAAGGGAGAAGAAAATCAGAGGTTAGTGTGCGTTGTTGAGTTGAGTTGCTGTTGTCACTTCGGGTTGCTTCATTGCCCATCGGGCTACTGAGTTACTGAGCTTATTGCTACGGTGGTGAAGAGGATACTGGTGCTGTTGTGGCGAGCAGACGGAGGAATGAACAAACTGTGAGTAGAAACAGAAGAGAAGAGATTGTTGGCTGAGTATACTGGAAGTTCTTGACATTGTGGAAGTGTTGACATGTATCGCTTCATTTGAAATCATTGGATGAAACTGGACTGGGATTATATGCAGCTTCACTGTGCGGGTGCCCCGCAGTCTAAGAGAGTGTGACAACTTACTGTGAGTACCAGGAATTTACTGTGGAATGTGTATATATTGAGAACCTGTCGTTTCATGTGTGTGTGCGCCCCCAGTGAACGAAGATAGCGGCCCCGTCACGGAGCAAAGTGGAGGGTGAGCCGGTTGTGTATTATTGTCGGGAACGAGAACCCTTGCTACAGCTATATTCGACCCAGCCTTCATTATAACGCCCCGCCGGTCCATAGCTGGCTCCGGGAAGATCGTGGCCTGACCTTACTAATTGTCACAAAGTGTGTCGTGGGTGAGTTTTGACTTTGCTGAGTGTTACACTTGATGCTGTGAAGTGTTGTGCTGTGTATCTGTTGTCAGGAGCCACTACAGTGAGTCAGTCGCAAGAGAAGAAACTGTGCGGTGGGCGAAGTGCTAATTATACATCTGCTGTGCAGCGGGTTTGTGTAGAGACGGGTGTGGCATTGAGAGCCCCTGTCGTGGAGTTGGTGCAGTTGGTGGTGGATCACATTGAATGCCATGACCCTGGTGTGAGTAGAAATTTGAGTGCTGATGTGTATGAAAAGGAAAACCCAGTGTGTGTAGAAGTACAGTAATTTGTTGTCACGGAGTCTCTTCAAGGGTACGCCCCTGTCCAGATCTCTGAAGATACACCTACGGCGAGGAGAGGGAAGCGTTCGGCTCGTCAGTGACGGTACTTCACCCTCTAGTGGTGACTGAGGACTGGGAGGTAAAAACCACAAGAATCAATCTCGGTTGGTTTGTGAGTAGATCTTTCCACTGCACCCACACCTTGTGTTACGGCACTTAGCCTTCACAGAAGAAAGTCAACTAAGTAATTACCTGTAAAAGTATTCACCACATTTACTGCCACCAGCCCGCCTATGAAAGAGAGATAGCCTCAGTTAAAGGTGCCGTGTGAATTGTGTTACAGCCCTGAGCCTCTAAAGGAGGAAAAGGACCAGCCAGTTACCTGTGAAAATACTCATCCTATTCGCTGCCACCAATCCACCGGTAAGAGGAAGAACGTTGAAGTTAAAGGTGCCGTGTGAATTGTGTTACAGCCCTGAGCCTCCAAAGGAGGAAAACGACCAACCAGTTACCTGTGAAAATACTCACCCTATTCGCTGCCACCAGTCCACCGGTAAGAGGAAGAACGTTGAAGTTAAAGGTGCCGTGTGATTTGTGTTACAGCCCTGAGCCACTAAAAGAGGAAGACGACCAACCAGTTACCTGTGAAAATACTCACCCTATTCGCTGCCACCAGTCCACCGGTAAGAGGAAGAATGTTGAAGTTAAAGGTGCCGTGTGATTTGTGTTACAGCCCTGAGCGACTAAAAAAGGAAGACGACCAACCAGTTACCTGTGAAAATACTCACCATAGCGGCCGCCACCAGTCTGCCTGCAAGTAAGAGGAAAAGGTGAAAGTTAAAGGTGCCGTGTGATTTGTGTTACAGCCTGAGCCCCTAAAGGAGGAAAGCATCCAACCAGTTACCTGTGAAAGTACTTACCATAGCTGCTGCCACCAGTCTACCTGCAAGTAAGAGAGAAAAGTTAAAGTTAAAGGTGCCATATGCTTTGTGTTCCAGCGGGCCTCTGAAGGAGGAAGGCATCCAACAAGTTACCTGTGCAAGTACTCGTCATATCCATTGCCGCAAATCCACCTGCAAGTAAGAGAGAAAGTTATCATTAAAGGTGCCGTGTGATCTTGTGTTGCAGCCCCAAGCCCACCCACAGGAGGAACATTATAGACCCGTATCTAAAAGATACCCACTGTGCTCACTGCCCCGAGCAACAGATTTCTGCCTCCAGGACAGCGGAGGGCGCCACTAATAGAAAAGACCCCAAAAGGCTGCGCCCCCCCCTCTTCCTGTTGAACTTGCCTGGAGGCCAGAAGAGGCCCTTATTTTAAATCCCCCCTTTTTTTCTTCCCCTATCCCTTCTTTTTAAATATTTCATAAAGTTTATTTTAAATATTACTCGTACCTTGTGTGTCTGGTCATTGGGGTGGCTTTGGGAACCTCCTCGAGGTGGAAACTAGGAAGGGGACCCTTTAGCTATCTCGGGTCCGCTCCAACCTGTGACATACACACACAAACAGAAGAGCGTAGTGAAACTTGAACTTTCACTTCTAACATGAAGTGTTGGGGGTTAGATTATATCCACGCTTACTTTCATGATCTCTTTGATCTTACAACCGCCATTGCCGATAATAAAGCCACACTGGGTGGATGGCACCACCATCCGCAACGTGACTGGGGGCGTAGATCTGGCCGTACTTTTTTCCATAAGGCTGTGAATTTGCTGATGAAAAAAAGATGTGCCATAAAACTGTGTATTCACACTAGACAAATCATGTCAAATCTTGAACCGTATCTGAGCGTGACTCTCAAGCGCCTCTGTATCCCCTGCACTTAAGCTGAACATTATGCTCCAGACCTGAGCACAATTCTCCAAAGTAAAAATTAGGAATGCTCCGATCGATTGGTCTGTCGATCGGTATCGGAGGAAAAATGGCATTAAATGACTGCTAAATTTGCAGATCTCATAAACCGATCTTTCTGTTTACTTTAGTCATCATAGGGATCCTGAATGCGGCTGCAATTGGAGACAATATTTTACGTAGTGCGAGCATTTTTTCAACCCGTTGCTCGTGTGCGACATACAGATTTCAAAAGCGCAACACGTCTTCGCATCTCCATCAAACACCGTATAGAGGGTTTTCACCGACGTCACGTTCTGGGCGGTTACCCGGATGCACGGCCATTGTGGAGGCACTCGGTGTAAAGAACTGAACGGAGTACAATGGAGTATTGTGCGCTTTGGATACTTTAAGTGAATGTAGACATGTTTAAACACAGAAAACACGTCCAAGATGCAAAGGCATATAAGGGAAGGACTTAGACCACAAGAAAAGGCACGATATTTCGAGAAATTACAATTTTTAGGTGGTGCAGATCCCTACGAGTTAGCTCCCTCTTCTTGGATTCGGGACTTCCCGGCGATTCTTCCTTCAGTTGCATATCCCGATATAGTCAACTACCTGGTTTTCATGCCAAGCCCATATGTCAATGTCAGCTTTATTTATATAGCAAATTTAAGATAGCCAGTGTCCTACCAAAGTGCTTTACAATAAAATAAGCACACAGTAAAACAATAAAAACAATAAATGTTTTACCATTTACTATTACAAATATTATTGCAATAGAAAATGTGTTACGAGCAATTAAGTACACTGGCATTAAAGGCGCGAAAGAGGATGTTTTCGCCGACTGAGAATCCAAAGACCGTTCCTGAGTTTTTGAAAGGAGCGCATGCGTAAGAACCAGGGTTATTATAGTAAATGAAAACTATCACGAAAACTGAAACTATTAGTGGAAAAACATTTTAGTTAACTGAAATAAAATAAAAACGAAGGTTTCAAAAAAAAAAAAAAACTAAACTATAACTAAAATGTGGACCTGCAAAACTAACTAACATTTTGGAAAACAAAACTTGCGTTTTCATTTTTTAAATGTTATTGGATCAGCAGTTGAACACGGAGTCACTCATATTACCGGATCATAAGCAAATGTTCAGCAGATGTTGCTGAATCATTAGTGACCAATGGGTGGCAGACGAATGTCTATTAGAACTCCTGACCTGCACAGCAGCGTCACATAATGTGTATGACGGCTAGTTTATTAAGACAACCTGTCTTCTGCTGGCAAACCATTACAATAATTGAAGAAGGTTTAATTATATCAATGTACTGTACACGGAAGCATTTAAATGTTAAACATGGCTGAAAACGCTGACGGCGACCGCTTGCTTGGCAGTGTTAGCTGACGCTTTTTGGTTGCTATGATAAAGAATGTCCGATGAACTTATCTGAAATTTTATATGCTTTTGCGGATAATCAACAAATAATATATAAATATTAAGTCAACAAATAATTGTTAGTGTATTGATTTTCAGTTGTTGTGCACAGACATATGTTTGTACAAGTAAGATGTGCTGATTCAATCTAAATTATCTGGGATATTTTTTACCCAATGCTGGGAAAATATTGGACAAAACACACGTTAGGTTATAATAAATATATGCTGGGTTGTTTCAATGCAATGCTGGGTGATTTTAACTCATGTTTGGGTTAACAACTTACAGCATATGAATATTTATAACCAAACATGTATATTTATATATTTATATTATATATACCCAGCTTAAATAACCTAACAGAATTTAGAGTGTTGGTTGGTGTGGTATTTACTAAATACTAAATAAAAAAACTTATTTAAAAACAATCTTATTATCTTATTTTCAACATTACCAGATTTGGCAAGGTGTATGTACACAACCTTGATATTATGCTCAAGACTAAAACTATACTGAAACTAAATAAAAACTAAAAGTAATGATTTTTGACAAATAGAAACGAAATCAAAACTATTTATGCACCACTTAAAAGAACTAAAACTAAACTGAAATAAAATAACTATACTAAAACTAAATAAAAATAAAAACTAATATTTTTTTGAAAACTATAATAACCCTGGTAAGAACAGCCCCCCCCCCCTTTCACAGTTCATTTCTAGGGAACGCCTTCCAAAACTCGTGCACGAGTATTTGAACATGAGTGTTTGTTTACCACCAGCATATGCTGTGTCGCGTCAGTGGATTCATTATGTGACATGATATGATAAAAAACACATAAGACGTAACGTTACATCAGTCGACGCTAGTCCCATTTCAACTAGCATGTAGCAGAGTGGTCACTGCCTTCAACTACAGTACAAGAACAACGTCAATATACCTGAATAACAGTACAACAGCAATTATTTCACAAAGAAAGAATAATCACTGTTACCTGTCGAGGAGAAGTTTTGCGAACTGCGCGTCTGTCTTGACACCTCTCTGTTCCTTCATTGCTAACCCAGCGTTGAAATGTTTCTCCAATAACGACTGTGGCTAGATTACGTTCTTCTGACAATTTTCTCCTCTTTTCAATGACTTAAAAAAAAAGTCTTTCTTGCGTCGTCGTTCGCATTTCTTCTCTACCATGATGCAAATTCGAGGAAGAAATCAGGATCGACAGTGAAAACAAACCGAAACTTACGACGGAGTTTCATCGCATCAGCGATTGGCTGATGTTTTTAAGGCCCTATCTTGTGCACAGATGACGTATATTAATACTATTACTTTCAGTGCACCTAATAAATAGTCTTTTATCAGTTGGTAAAGACAGTTTCAAGTATATTGCAAAAATGTATAAAACAAACATCCTCTTTAGTACCTTTAAGGCATTGCAGCGCAAATTAAAGTTGTGTTTAAGTACTTTTTGTGCATACACTAAAAGTATACTTTTAAAAGTACATATTAAATACTCTTTAAATAAAGCACAACAAGTAGAAGCATACCTGTTTTAAACTTTAGTATTTTATTAGAAATATGATTGAAGTACATACTCTTTTTCCTGAGCTTTGCCAACCACAAGCGCCTCCTCTGATATTTTCTTGCATTCCTTTCCCTGGTTTTTAATAACTTTTGAAAGTCGATAATATTTCAAATGTTTTTCTCAATCTGTCCTATTGGTACATCCTCAAACACGGCAATAATTAACCATTTTCGGGATATACATCAGTGCCTGTGCCCTGTTGTGATGCAAAGTGCCTCCAATATGGCAACTTCCGCTCTGATGACGCGCCGTGAAAACCCTCAATAAAACACATATCTATCGCGGACAATTGCATACTTATGCCGAAAATGCTGAAAGTTATTTGCGTGCGTTTTAAAGTTTTGAGCGTTTTAGCAAACTTTATTCAACCAGGAGAAATCATATTGAGACTATAGTCTCTTTTTCAAATTTAAACTTTCATTTTCCTCACAGCTACTCTTGTCTGCGTACAACCGACGCGCATGCACACAGCAGCCTGTCATCAGTGGTACCCGTGAACAGAGCGATCTCTCTCTCAAGTTGCAATATCCTACAGTAATATCTCAATATATTCGCTCTCTGCTCTTGACTAAGGAACTGTTATACTCCATATGAATGCGTGTATATTTCATTTTATACAATAGAGACTGTGAAGTGTTTTATTTTCATTACTTTTTTATTTTCACATACCTTTTTAAAAGTGATATTAAATATCTCTTTGCAGAAGAAATATTTGTTGTGCTTATTTATTTGATTATCTATAAACACAATAATATACTTAAATACTGCAAGTAATAAAACAAAGACAATATCTGTGGTATTAATTTATCTAGAAACATTTTTAAAAGTTACAGTCATCAAAGAGCTTGCATATTAGCTAAAAAAAGAAAACCGGAATCGGTATCGGCCGATCGCGAAGATAACAAAACGGCTGCAAAAATCCTGATCGGAGCATCTCTCGGGAAAACCTTACTTCAGCATGACACAATAAGAATCAGAATTCACATCTAAAGTATTCATTTTGTTTTTGTTTGTTTGTTTGTTGTAAAAAAAAAAACACTACACAGTGGAGCTTTAAAAGTGACTAAGATTTCCAGAATGTTTCCCATTTAAAACTTGTCTCTTCTAAATTTAGAAAGTGTCCCTTTAATGAATGTGACTGAAATGGTACCTTCTCAATCCGATTTATGATCATTGCCACAGTTGAAAGACCGAGTCGTTTTGACCACTAATCCTCACGATGTGCTCCGGCCAGCCTAATGAAATGTTAATTAGAGCAGTGGTTTTCAAACCCTGGGTCGCAACCCTCTGGTGGGTCGCGGAAATTAAAAACTGGGTCGCCACTCGCCAGAAAGATTTCAAAAAAATGTTACTAAAATAATTTATTCAATTTTATTATAAAAACTATAATAATTACAACACACTTGAATAAAAGCACAGTAAAATATCTTTTAAATACACTAAATAAAAAAATACTCCACCACTGTGTCACATGACCCATGTGCGTGCGCAGCTTACTGTATTAAATTCATAGACAGCAGATTAAATTGCGCACGGGGTCACAGCCATTGTTTAATGATGCAAGGGGAAATAAAAACTCCTAAATAAAAATAAAAATGTGTTTGGTCTGATTTAAATTAAATTAAATTTTTAATGTGTTTGATTGGTTTGTCGAAAGTGAGCGCGGAAATGTTTAGTTGTTTGCTAAGCAAAGCGCCACCGTTACGACACGGTTGAGTTTTGCAGTAAGACTGACACGTTATGGTTCTGCTGTTATCTTTGAACTATTTTCGCTGCTGAAACCACAAAAACAGTCAACATTGCGTCTAAAATGTAAGTGGCTTAATATTAATTACTTGTTTAGTGAACTGTCATGAAATCTGTCAAATTTTCAACCGTGATGTGATGCTGCTTAACTGTATCATGTTATTAAAAACTTCACATTTTTACCACAGTATGTTTAACCCACTTTGTCAGTGTTAACTCACTTTGTGTTTGCTGCACTTATTTGTTTAACTTAGCGTTATTACATTATGCACTTTCGGTTGTCATTGAGACTAAAGGATGCAGAATCATTAGCGTGTTTTGGTGATTGTTATTGGCGTTTTAATCTAACGTTACTTGTCCCTGATAAGCGGACAAGCATTGATGTCGAGCCCTGCGATGTGTTTTTAGACTGCTTCAGTATAAGCTAGGTCCAATCTTTAAGACTCCTCCGTTGTGTTGCGTTGCGTATGTCAGTTCTTCCTCGTTTTTTGCCCATTTTCATAATTAATGATATTATGAATTGCAGTGAGGTTGATCTCATTTGTGCCCCCTGAAAAAATGAAATGCCCATCTGTGAATTTGTGTCTGGCGTCGGGTCTGCTCATTAGGTAAGTTATACATACAGAAGCGTGCGTGCACGTTTCACCGGGCTCACTCCAATATGACGGCTTTCGGCCCCGCCCTGCTTCATGCTACTAAGGGGGGGGGGTAGAGTGTGGGTCGCATAATTTTTATTTTTTAAAAATTAGGGTCGCTCATAAAAAAGTTTGAAAACCACTGAATTAGAGCACCGCTCTGCAAAGACAATGAAATCACAGAAAAACAGTTTTACACAGACCAAGAGTTTCAATCATCACTGAAAAGCAAAAAGGATTGATCTCACCTCCTTACGTAACTTTTGTATGGTTTCACCATTCTGCAAGATAGAAGTACATTAAAATAAGCTGGACACATGAAGACACATGAACTCATCACTAACACAACACTGCTGAATGGTTCATTCTGATTGGCTGACAGACATTTTGCAAGTGGAGGGGATTGATTTTTTTATGTGTATAAAATTGCATAATTATAAAGTCCTTAAATAGTGATGACACCGCACAGATGTGTGTTTCAGGTCCGGCAGGGACGTTGTTGATGTTGTGCAATGGGCTGTGCGATGTTCACGCTTCATCTGCAAGTACCTCTGGACTCACGGCTCGGTCAGGGAGGTTCTTTTATGCAGCACATTGTGTCTCTTGCTGTGGTGGAATCTGTGCGCAAGGTGCCAAGTTACGAGGTACACATGCTCTGAAGTAGTTTGTTTTAAACCGAATATATGTATCAAATACTTTACCATTATGTTTTTATGTTTTTCTATATGGATATAACCAGTTATATGTATCATGTAGTGAACCATTGTGTTTGTAGGAAAAATACCAGCATGGATTGCAGTTTGTTCAAAAAGTACATGTAGAAGGTCTGCACATGTTGAGGGTAAAAACAAAGGACCTACAGTCCCGGGAATGAGATCACCATGTTTTTCTATATGATATAAACCATATGTTGTTTCATGTTACAAACTCTTGTGTATAGAAGCATATGCTAAGGTTAATGTAAAGGTCATGGATTGCGTGCGAAGACAGGCTTAAATACTGTGGTACAGTGAAAAGATTTTCAGTGAGTCTTGGCGTTTGTGCCGGACTGCTCGGCTTTTATTAGTCCGGATAATAAAAGTCTATCTCTTGAAATCAAAACCTAAGACTGAAGATGGTTTCATTTGAGGAAAAGGAAAACCACAACAGCTCACACTCACTTTTATTGTAAATATATAGCCACAACTTTGGACGTTATGGAAGTTCTTCAGCCAAGACTGTGTTCACATTAAAGTAAATCGTCCCAAGGTATACTGAAAAATATTATTCGTTGAATTTAATCTTTTTTTTTTTTAAGGACAAGTTTGGTATTTTACACTTAAAGCCCTGTTTTCAGATTGTTTATGACGAAATAGAACGGTTTTGACTGAAATTTCGACATATGCGGCTGCCCCGAGAATTTTCGGGTGTTTGTTGTTTCACCTCCCACCACTACAATGGGTTTATAGGTGCACCGAAACAAACAATGTTCCCGCCGCGGTAGTGATGAGCGAGTCACTCGAAACTCGGATCATTTAACCCGATCCCTAAAATGACTCGAGAACCATGAGTCCTTAGTGACCATTAACCCGAGTCAGTTGAGTCCTCTCAGTTTTTGCATTAAAAATGTGAAATTGTATTAAACACAAAGCTCTTCAAATGTTTACAACACAATTACAACAAATAACTCTACATAAGCTGGCGTAGGTTCTATAACTTGCAACAACGAGTTAATTTACATCACCAAATGTCGACTGGGGGTACCGAGTGAGCCAAAACCTGCTATTCCGGATCGTAATTTCCTGCAGCTCCGAGTCCGAGTACAAAGGGATGCGTGCGCGCGAGTTGGTCGGTGGCTCGGGGATTCACACACAGAGAGTGACTCAACTCATAGAGCTTAAATACTGGACTAGGAGAAACAAGCCTTGCTGGTGTTATTAACCCACTGACTCATGTAGGCTAATCTGTTGCAATATTTGACTGGCTCAATGTTTTGGGTAGAAGCTGCAAATGTTTAAAAATTTTAAATACGAGGACTGCTGCAGCAGTGCTGCTGGAAAGATCGGCCACCGACGGGCGTACACGGCTCCTCTTGTTGACTGAGTCACTCAGAGTGACCCGTGCAGGAGCGGGCGGCTCTGTCTGGGACTCACTCACAAGATCATGTTCTCGCGCGGATGAGTGACTGTGTGGCTGCATTAACCGAAGCCTATCGTGGATCTTTTAAGTCAATCTGAAATCCTTTCACTTCAAAGTCAACAAAGCCTGACATCTTCTAAACGTAGTGTTGATATATGTGTCGTTATGAAATGAAACTAAACACACTGTACTTTTACAATTATGTTATTGATAATGTTACCACGGACATGCATGTTTTTTACAAGTTCCTCAGGTCACATGAGCCCTTTTTTTGCGAGCAGAGGAGTCGTAGACTCGTAGCTGCATGCGTGATCTGAGTTGCTTGGTTGGCATTAGTATGACTTAGTGATTGGAATTGGGAGATTTTGACCAAGTGACTCAAGTGACTCGCACAACCCGGATCATATTAGTGAGTGACTCAGAATAACCCGAATCCTTAAAAAGATCCGGGTTGACCATCACTACGCCGCGGAGTTATACCGTACCACACAGCACATCTAATACAAGTCAATGGAGCTGGCAAAAACTAAGATAAAACCCGTTGGAATGCGTCGAAAGTTTAATGCATTTTAGGAAGGATTGTTCCAGTGCACCTATAAACCCATTTTAGAGGTGGGAGGTGATACAAGAAAAACCAGAGAAAAAAAAAACAGGGCTTTAAGTGTAAAATACCGAACTTGCCCTTTGAGGTAAGTGGTTGCAATCAATTTATTTAGCTACATTTAAACAAAAGTTTTATATTTTATTTTACTTTACTAATCTTTTTTGTTTAAATGTAGCTTTAATAAATTGATTGCAACCACTTACCTTAAAAAAAAATTGATTAAATTCAATGAATAATTTTTTTCAGTGTAAGATGAGCTTAGAGAGTGAGGGGGGGGCTATAGCCCTGACTGTAGTATCAGCCATAGACACCCACTAATATGATGTAGGTGATATATGTGCACTGCACAAGATTTTTACAAACTGGATATTCCATATTCTTCACAGGTTTCACGTTTATTTTTATACAGGAGAGTACATGTACAATCAGCATATATGGAGAGATAGAGGATTGTTGCAGCCTTCATGTGCTATACTGTTACACTGTTTAACACTGTAAAGTCTCCTCGTGCAACGCAAGCTGGTTACCCATAGAAGTCAGCGGGTCATTAAAATATTTTATATATATATTCTTTTGTAAATGACCATAACTTGCTCAATTTTCTACCGATTTTCAAAATGGTTTGGTTTCTTACAAACGTTATTAACGTGCCTAAAATTCTGGATGCTTCAACATGTTTCATGAACATAATTCAGAAGAATATAGTGTCATACTGTAGGTAAATATCTGATGTTTATAACAAACCAAACCGTTTGAAAATCGGTAGAAAATTGAGCAAGTTATGGTTATTTAAAAGAACATGCACCATTAAAACACAATGCTACGAGTCAGCGAGCTGCCTGTGGTAAGATGGCTGATAAATACTGACATTTGACTCCATGGCCAGCAACACGGATGAGACATCTAGCCATTCTATATATATCTATGTGTTCTACGAGCTGCCCAGTGGAAATTACCAGATGAGGGGGTGTTCATGTGCATTTTCCGCGTCGGCTTTGGTCATAATTACCATAGCACGTGATGGCTCCTAGTGATGGGTCGTTCGCGAACGAGCCGGCTCTAAGAGCCGATTCTTTGTAGTGAACGAGAAGAGCCGACTCCCGTCAACGAGAGCCGAATCTTCAGCCGCAGGCAGGGACGGGACCTATTTGTATGTGGCACAAGATGCATCCAATCAAATGGGAAAACAGACTAGGATTATACTGTTATGTGAAAGAATAATGGGGGATATATGCTGCAAAAAGCCAGTGTAGTGGTACAGTACAGGCCAGTATAATGTAAGCACGTTGGGACTAAAAGAAGAAGAAAGTTGAGGCAAGCTGAGGCATTTAATATTTCTAAATGCTAACCTGCACTAAAGACTAATTTTGACTTTATTTATTTGGTTTGCTGTGGTTCTGTGTTCATTGTTCAATTGTTTAATTAAAGTTTTATTATAATGTTAATTAAATAACTATGTAGTTTTTGACAAAAAAATCATAAAAATACAGCTTTTATAAAAACAATTGATACAAAAATTGCATACCAATTCACAAACCATTCACAATTGCTACATTTGGCTTTAAAAAGAAGTCTAACAGATACTAAAAATTAATAAAGAGCTGGAGCCATAAGAGCCGGCTCTTCTAAGGGAGCCGAGCCAGAAGAGCCGAATCTATGAAAAGAGCCGGATTGCCCATCACTAATGGCTCCATGTGTCTGTAATAAACTGACTACATAGACAACATTTGGGGCACTACAGAGAAACCCTGTCTATTGGGCTTTAGGAACATACCATTGTTTAAATATTCAAACCCACCTTCCCAATGAGGCAGCCCACTTCTTTCTATTGCACGAGCAATTTAATCGAGAGCTGCATTGCTTCCATTTTCTATACAAACATGTAAAACACACAGAATTACTGACATTTATTTTTTGAATTGGCATTTATAACCAAAATTACATATCTGCTGTACAATACCCTGGTATTCACCAGCTTTGTTACACACACACAAACACCTCATATTTAAATGGTAAAATATGCTATTGACCGTTCACACAAGGTTAACACTGTAAAGTCTCATTGTGTAATGCAAGGGTTTAAACAAGCTGGTTACCCATAGAAGTCAGCGGGTCATTGAAAGAAATATTCAGATAATTCAGCACTCATACATATGCATATGAAATTAATCCACATCAATCATTTGTATAGTTTTAAATCCGCAGGTAAGGCAATGGTGAATGAAGTCGTAAGTTTTTTTTATTTTTGGACCAAGATGTATTTTCTGTTTCAACACATTCTAACTTACCCACTGATGTCACATGGACTACTTTACTGATGTTTTTATTATCTTTCTGGACATGGACAGTAAACTGTACATACATTTTCAATGGAGGGTCAGAAAGCTCTTGGACTAAATGTAAAAGATCTTAAACTGTGTTACAAGATGAACGGAGGTCTTCCAAGTTTTAAACGACATGAGGGCGAGTCATTAATTACTTTTTCATTTTTGGGTTAACTAACCCTTTAATGCTGCGTTAGCGTCATACAGTGATAATAGTAACAGCAGACCCCACTTTAAACTAATGGATGTTCGGTTCCTGAACAAATCGTTCTTTTGAGCCGGTTCTCAGGAAGTAATCGTCGAGCCTGTTCACAAATCAAACTGAATCGAACTTTAGTTCCGGGTTGATGACACAGTGTCAAAATAGCACGTCGGACTCAAAAAGAACAGAATAAACCTTATTTTAGAATGACTAGTGAAACTGGCAGGGGCAGAGCTACATGGCGGCCTGCCGGCCCCCCAACCTCACGGCCCACCCCAGTCTGAGAAGGGGGAAAATAAATTTTGTAGCCTACACCGCTCTCACGCAATGATAAATTAATTGCGGCGCAGAGAGAAGACTGACAACACGCCGACAGACAGGACAGACCAGCATGGGCGGAGCGTGTCTAAGGCTGGGGAAGCCATAGCCTTCCTCTGGCCATGGACTAAGTGATTAAGATTAGAATTTTTCCACGCATTTCACTATCTGAAAGCAGGGCTCTACAGTGAGTTTTTCACTAGAGTATTTCACTCGCATTTGCGCCTAAAAATAGTTATGTGCAAACTTGTAAAATAATTTAGGAGCAGAGTGCACAAGCATGATGAAGTGAACATAACATCTATTTCACATAGAAAGCATGCAAGACATCATGGTCACAATGTTTCATATGGAAAGCAAGGAAAAGGACGGGTCGCGATGTGAACATAACATGACGTAACTTTATTCAAATGAGAGCGACGATTCGCAACCAATGAGCCAATCACTGAAATAGTGTGGGAATGTGCGGGAGCAGCTGCTGGATTTGAAGTAAGAGAGTGACAGTGCTAAAAAATGTTATAGCCAGATATGATGGCGCTACTCCAGCACGCCTCAAGACAGATGAGCAAATTGACTTTCCATTTGAATTTTATTTTTGTCACTATTATTGCATGAGCATCAATAAATGCCTTTTTAAAATGTATGTTTTTTTTTCAAGTTTGCCTTTTAATTTTAATATTGGCAGTCTTACCTCGAGATTGTATTGAAAATGAAATGTCAAATCATCAATTGCATTTTATTTTTCAATTTGGCACGAATGATGCTTCATCACACTGAAAATAAAAATGAAATAATTTATATTAAAGTTTTAATTTTTATTTTAGCATTTAATCTTCAAATTTGGGACATATTTAGCGATTTTATCTTTTATTTTATCATTTAATTATTTAATTTAAAACAGGCCAAAAATACCTTCCATAGGTACGCACTTAAAAACAGCGGGGTAATGAGCCTAAGTTAATATTAGCTTTTGCAGCCAGCCAACATTTTACAAATACGCACATATTTCAAGACCAAAGGGCTGTTCCTAAAACAAGATTACGAAATAAGCCAGACTTATTTTGTGAAGTCAGGGTTGCGTTTCCCGATAACGTTGTCTCTTAGCACGCTACGAAGACTCTTAAGTTAAACCTTAACTACAGGTATACCTTTTTTTTTCAGGCGTGTTTCCCGAACTGTACCTTAGCGAGATTCTTTCTTACGTACGACGTTACCAGGTGCTGTCCATGGCGATGGTACTGAATAGGTTGATATCGATTGCTCGACAATCAATTATTCACTTTATGTAATAGGGATTTTGCTGCATTATGAGATAGCGGTGTTCTTTATTAAAGAAACATTTCAGAAATAGTTCAAGTTAAATTTATTAGGAATATCTTGTAAAAATGCCTGTCTGTTTACCTTAAATACAACATAAAAATATATATTATGTGATATATAAATATATATTATGATTGCTTTAGATTTAAGCTTTGATTAGATTTAATGTGGAACATTTGTTGACCTATACAAGCAGTAGATAATCAAGTGGAGCAGTTTCTTTTGAGTGTTTATTAAAGAATATGGCATGCAGTTGCCTCAAAGTTAGAAAACATAAAAAAACTTTGATGCAAAGTCGACTTAACATCAATAATAATATTAAGGAATATCAACAATTATGATTTCGTGATGAATGTGCTCCCATGGCATGCGATTTTTACTTGATTTGTTATATAAATATAACTAAATATCTGTAAAAAAAAAGTTGAAGTACACTCCATGTTAAATTATTTTTTAAATTAAAAGAATAAAACTTTCACATAATTATACATCATTAAACTGATGGTTGTTAGATTTTTTATTACTTTTTTCCAAATAAACATCAGCTGCGGACTATTATTACAGGCTTAAGAAACTATAAAAAAAAAGATTTTGGGTGGAGGAGATGGTGAAACTATGGCAGGCAGCTATACAACGAATTTTACCATTTCATTTGTGCATTTCATATCCGTTAAATCTTTACTTTACCGGCTATTTTAGCTGCAATAAAACAAATCAAGTAAAAATTGCATGCCACGGGAGCACATTCATCACAAAATCATAATTGTTGATTTTCCATAATATTATTATTGATGTTAAGATGTTAATATGCTTAGATATGATAAAGAGCAGCCAGGGAGTTACTTTGCAGATAAAGAAAACAGTTTGGCTACAGATTGCATTTCCATCATTTTCTCAAAAAACCATGGTGGGAGCTTCTGATGAATACTTGGCTCTCTTAGAGTCTTTTTTAGTCGAGAAAAAAATGGTGCAGGAAGTAAGTCGCTCTCACGGTGTTACATCTCTGGGTAGGCCTAAAATTTGTATGATCAGAAATGATGATTTTCTGGCCTTGAACAGCATCAGCAACCTAGGAAATAGAGTCACTGTGAAGTATTTTTGCAGAGTAGTGGTTAATGGTGAAATAGTTCATTCACAAAACTACTCGGGTACTTTTCGGAGAAACTCCTACACTGTCATTTTCTGATCGAGAGGAAAGTATTTTCTCTGTGAAGACATTCATTGACTGTGATTTGGGGCAGGGGGAGACATGTTATGCAGTGGGGAAGTACTACCAAAAAGTGAAACAGGACATCTGCGGTCAATTTAAGAATCCTTGTTATTTCATCCCTGTAAGGAAAAGTCTGGGGCCTTTAGTTGCTATACAAGCATCTCAGATAAAAGAAAAGTGTCTGTTCATTAAAACTTTGAACAAACATGTTGACATTGTCTTCAAATTCATTAACCACAGTGAAATGCTCCGATGATTGGGATGAGGATGATGATTACTTGAATGTATGTTCTATGTACTTTAAAAAAAAATGTTTGCTACATTTACACTGTAATGACCTATCAGAAATACTCATCTAGAAACTGCATTAAGACAATACAGAAAACATTGTGATTGCATTGCATTTGGTGAATGTAACAATGAATGTGTGCATGTGTATGAGCTGTAATGTGAATCTGGAAGTGACTTGAAATTGAAAAAATTTTGATTGAAAAAATAAAAACAAAACGACAAACCATTTTGTTATACATTTCCTTCATCTTCAAACAATACAGAATTGACCTTGTAAATGTTTCTGCAAAACGTGTAGATATTAGTGATGCAACAATATACTTAGTTCACGGTTCAATACATATTTCGGTTCTGGTTTACGGTTCGGTTTCGGTTCTGATGCCTTGGCCTATTAAAGTGTTTTTAATTATTCTATGCTTAGGTAACAGGAACATTGAGATGTTAAGAAGAAAAAAATACTGGTTTTAATTGCAGTCCTCTTTATTTTATGTAAATGAAAAAATCATCTTACATCTAGTGTATTGATACAATAATATAAGATATAATTAAATAAAGACATATAAAAATGATATCCTGTTCAAACTGGGGAACATGTGAATTCATTACATTACATAAATTGGCCATTTTATATACCTGACCTTAGACCTTAATTAAACATTGTAAATGAAGGCTATACCTTACTGCACTACTGTTAAGTCCAACATCATGCTGTCTGTTTAGAAACCAAAAATGCGTTCCTCAAACAACATTACTGGTGGGATTTATTTTAGCATCATGCGCATTCTCTTCTTGAGTTAAACTTTTTCAACTTGCGCAGAAGACGTGTTTGAGGCAAATAACGCGCGTTTGCATCAATAACAAGCCCAATTTGCGTCATTCGCATTGCCCCACGCGAATTTGCATTTTTACATTGATGTTGTATGTAATCTACACGTGCAAATAATTAATCCACACCTCAGATTTAAAAGTCAGTCGTTCTGCTGCTTTTTGTTGTCGTATTTCTGTTGGGTGTGTGTGCACGCGTATGAAATCTGACACCAGCATTGCAAGCAGAGTTCAAGCAGAGTTAACGCAGGTAGCGCACAGTGACTGGATATCAACTCGCTGTGGCGTTTATAAGAGTGCAGATCACGCGCATGCGCACATTAACAAAAGTGCAGGGAATATAAAACTGACAGATTTGGATGGATAAACCGAAAAACCGCAATTCACCTGCGCGTATTGGACCGTGGGGGTCGAACCAAACGGTTCAATAATGTATTGAGAATTGTGGCATCCCTAGTAGATATCATAATTAATATATCATGTTAATATTTTGCCATAGTTAAGTTCCATAACATGCCAATTATATTTGATACCAATTTCATGTGTTCACATATACATAAGTTCTTGCATAATTTGTTTTCCTTAATTCTTAGTTTTTGCCTTACTAATAGAAAATATGAGCTAGGCCTCATGTATGACAGTTGCCAAAATGATATATGGAATACAAAATGACCAGATCCTGCCATGAGCTATATAGGAGACATATTTTGTATGTATAGGGCTTATATTTGGATATGAAAAAGCAATACAGGAGACCTATATTTCCTTTATATGCACATATATGCACCTCAATTTTGCCTATATGTAGTATATATACGAATATATGCGGCATATATGCAGTATATATATGCAGTATATATGCGCATATAAGCATATACACGCATATATGCAGCATATATGCAGCCTATATACACATATAGGCAGCATATATATGCACATATATGTGCATATACACTGCATATATGTTTCATATATGTGCATATATCCACATATAGGTTCTTTCCATGTGGGTACAGCCTAAAAGAAGTCTGAATGTGAAACCGTCAAACTTACACCTCATTGCTATTTGTTCTGGATTTACCAATAAATAAATACTTAATTTGTGTATAAACAGCAATGTTTGTTATTTATAAAGCAAAAATATATGGTGGATAATAAAAGCAATAGATTTGATTTACTTATTAGCTAGGGCTGGGCGATATTGGGCCAAAAATTATATCTCTATATATTTTGCTATATCTATATAGTCGGTATATATCTCGATTGGGTGGGTATTTTTCACGCAAAGCCAAAAACTACTGCAAAAACAAATGCGCCAAATTCCACAAGGCCTTTTTTATTAAAGTGCAAAGAGGTAGGCAGTTCACTCAGGTACAAAGTGCTTCTGCAACTGTAAACAAGAATAATAATTTAACTATAAAACATAAAATACATATTGCCTTCTTTTTGTTCATGAATAAAACAACTTCACTCGAGGTAGGCATACAAAGTGCTTCTGCTACATAAGATAAAAAAAACTCTGAAAACAATAATAATTTAACTGTAAATCAAAATAATACATATCTTCTCCTTCTTTTAATTCGTAAACAACTTTACTCAAACTCAACTTTGCATGAACTCTGTTGTAGCTATCAACAAATAGCTAAAAAACAAGTTTGTGTAACTTTTACATTTTAATGTTTTGAGCAAGGAATACCAATCTGTCTACTGTATCAGGCTTAAGTGAAGCCCTTTGACAAGTAACTATATTTCCACTGCAGCTGAAGATCCTTTCAGAAGGACTGCTAGTAGCAGGCACACAGAGGTACTTTTTTGCTAGGGTGCTCAGTGCTGGATAGGCAACCTCATGTTCCTGCCACCATTGTAGTGGATCTGCCTCACTCTCCAAACATACAGACTGTAAATAGCTTGACAACTCAGTCTCAATGGACTCGCGAGGTGTGAATGAAGAAGATTTAGGGGTTGCATCTTGGAGAAAGAAGCTGGCTAGTGTTTTTTTTTTCTTTTTAGCAATGGGGGGCACAGGATCTGCTATGGCACTTTCTTGTGTGGACTGAGACACAGCTTTGTCAACACCTGCAGAGCTCCCCTGATCACCTAGCAAACTCTGTGCTTCGCAGATGACCCTCTCTTTCAATGCAACCAGTTTCCCACTGCTGACATATTTTCCCCGAAACCGTGGGTCTATAAAGGAAGCAATGTCCAGCAAGTCACTGGTAGAGGGCTCTGAATACTTTTCATTTAAGTAAGTCAGGATGGTCTGTTTGATGGACTTTGTAAGCTCACTGTCACCTTCCTCAGGAGCAAGGAGGCTGCTGTTAAAGAGGTGGAGCACAGGTCTTACGTATGAGAGTGTCACATACTCCTCGCCTGACAAAGCGTCAGTGAAGTCCTGCAGGGGCTTCAGTGCTCTTTGGATGGCCTCTAGCACCTCTATGTCTTGCCAGGTAAGAACCAGAGGTCTTGTTTTCTTGTCAGCAGACAGGACTTTGGCAAGAGCCCTTTCCTGCTCAAGGACGCGTTCTACCATTTGTAGACGTGATCCCCACCGTGTGGTTGACTCCGTACTGAGCTGATGAGCTGGTAAATTCATCTGTGCCTGTACTTCAGCCAACTCCCTCTGCTTTTTCCAGCTGTAGGAGAATGCGCTCACAGTTTTCTTGCACAGAGAAATGGCCCGTGTGATACGAGGGTCTTGCATTCCATGACCTGTAACACAGTAAAAGCAAAAAAAATTTAATTGTTTTTAAATGTAGTTTAATAGCTCAAGCAATGAATTAGCTCTTAATTTTGTGGCTGTATAAGTATATATGTATAGTTAATTTTTAGGTTGTAATAAAGTTTTTCTTTTAACACTGTACTTTTTTTAATTACTCTGCAATACATTTTTTAAAGACCATATTATTTTATTTCATTACAGTCACTTAATATTAAATGAAACAACAATGTGTTTTACAATCATTAAAAACAACGGCACACCCCTTCCACCCACACACACACACACGCCCGCGTAAGAGAAGCATATTGCACTCACCAATGGCCAAATGTAGTCTGTGACCAAAACATTGCATCCTCTGCCAGTTGTTGTTTTGGACTGCGCAGACAATGTTCGCGCCATTGTCAGTGGTAATGGCCACAAGTCCTTTTGAATTTAACATCCAGGTTGTTGTTACATCTTTGAGAGCCTCTGCTATATTTTCACCTGTGTGATCTTGTGGGAAATAAGTGGTTTGAAGGCATGCGCTTTTAATCTTCCAGTCCAAAATATAATGTATAGTGACGCACATGTAAGGCTCGCATGTCCTGCTGCTCCACATGTCTGTAGTCAGGGCATAGTCAGTAACCTTTTTCAATTCAGCAGCAAGCTGCTCTCTCTCCGTAGTGTACAGTCGTGGGAGTTCTTGTCTCGCAAAGTAATGCCGACTTGGTAAACTGTATCTTGGGTCAAGTGTTTTTAGCTTCCGTATAAAGCCAGGTTGTTCAACGACGGCAATGGGTACCATGTCCGCCGCTATATGAATTGCCACGGACTCTGTGATGCTACACCACCTTGCACTCTTTCTTTCATATTCTACACTCCGCATTAAAGATTTGTGAAGTGTAATCTGTGTAGTTTGTGGAGTGTTTCCAGAGCTAGTGGGTTTATTGGCTGGGATCCTTAGTCTGGTGCACTCCTCGTATGCGAGCTTGTGTCTTGTCTGTAAATGATGGAAAAGGTTCGTGGTGCTATAAGCTTTGGTTGGCACCAACTTTCGGCATTCACGGCAATAGACATCTGTCTGATGTTCGTCCGACACCTTAAAACCGAAGTATCTCCATATAACGGAGCCATTTGTCCTCTTTTTTGAAACGAGTTCTGTAGCCTCCGGGCTGGTTGCGGGCGCCGCCATCTTGAATGAGAAAACACGCGAGGGGAGGGGGAACACAAGCAAGCAAGGAGGCGGGGGCGCGCACAGCACACAGAGAAGGCAAACAGGCAAAGTGGCGAAATCAGAATTACATATAAGCATTATTTCGATATATTCGAAACGTCAAAATTCATTTCGAGGTTTAAAAATATATAGATATATCTTAGATATCGAGATATCGCCCACCCCTATTATTAGCCTACCTAGTTAAAAGTATAACATACAAATTTCCAGTGAAACACTAGTGCAAAGTGAAACATGATAATATAATAAGCACAGCAATGAAGAAAGGCACATTACAACCATGTGAAAGCAAATTAATATTATTTGGATTTAACATCAACTTAAAAAAATTACGTTTTACGCCTAACTTGAACTATGATTTACTTACTATTTTTACATTGATATTATTTGAGTAAATGTAGGCAAAAAAAATAAAAATAATAATAAGTAGAACAAATGTTAATAAAAAAATCCCATATAGCCAACGAGTTTTAATCAGCAACAGAGAAACTGCGCCTTTTGCCGATGACAAACACCTCAGAAACTCCTCGAATTGAATATTTACACTCACAATATGATTTTATTTACTTACTACAAAAGTATAACACATTATACAAATTTATTCAACACCATTGCACACTTTATATTGAGTTTCATACCATGTAAAGGAAAACATGATAATATAAAAAGTACAGTAATGCAGAAAAGCAAAGGTCTTCGCAAATTATTTTGTTAAAAGACTCAGTTATCACATCACGTCTCTTCTACTGTAAGTACACAAAAAAATAAGACGAATGATCCGCGTTTAAGTCAGATTTTTATGAAGATTATTTGACTGTTTATGTAACTGGCAAAAGAAAACTTTGCCAACCAAATGTTTGTCAAAAAGCTTGCATATGACATCAAAGTACTGCCAAAGCACAGAGAATCCCTGTCATTTTACTTCAATATCATATAGTATGCTTAAAGGTGCAGTGTGTAAATTTTAGCGGCATCTAGTGGTGAGGTTGCGAATTGCAACCAACGGCTCTGTCCACTGCCCAACCCTCGTTTTTGAAATGCATAAAGAAGCTATGATAGCCACCACCGAAAAAAATGTCATCGTCGGAGACAACTTAGTAAAAAAGTTTGTCCGTTGAGGGCTTCTGTAGAGAAATGGCGGCACAAAATGGCGACTTCCACGCAAGGGGACCCTCACTGTTTGTAGATAAAAATGTCTCATTCTAAGGTTATAAAAAACATAACGGTTCATTTCAAAAGGTCTTTATACATCACTGATAATATAGTTTTGTATATAATTTTGCATTTCTTTAAAAGAGATCCTTCTAAAAATTACACACTGCACCTTTAAAGCATAAAGTCGAGCACACATTGTCGTCAGTATGACCTACTTGAAACACAACTGCCCTCTACAGGTTTTTTATTTCCTGCATCCCCCACCGAATCTGCGGGATCTCGCAGAATTTCGGAAGTGCTCGCGGCATTCTGCTCTCAGAGATGCGCATTTTTAAAGGCCACATCTGTACAATTAAACATTATAAAGAATGAAAAGGATAGGTATCTACCTATGGATATAACAGTGGCAAATTATTTGAATCAAAACTATAACAATAGTGTTCATATATTCACAGATGGGTCTAAGAATCCTCAATCTGGGTATACAGCAGCAGCAATATATATACCTCATATTGATCAGAGTACTGTTAAAAGGCTGTCTAATGTCATATCAGTATTTACAACAGAACTCATGGCAATATTCATAGCAATTATATGGGTGGAAGACTCTAATATTAAGGATACAGTTATATGCTCTGATTCATTCTCAGCTTTGTGCAGCTTAAAATGTGGAAAGTCAGATACAAGACAAGATATCTTACATGACATATTACAAATTTTGTACAGAATAAATCCACTAGACAAAAATATAACTTTTTTATGGGTACCAGCTCATGTCGGAGTTGATGGGAATGAGATCGTGGATAAACTGGGAAAGACTGGATTAAATAAGTGTTAGAATCTAATTCTAAGCAGGTCTAGAGGTATGAGATTTTAGTAGTCTGGAGGTCTGAGCTGAGCAGCAGAGAGTTCTGGGGGCGTATTACAGAAACTTTCTATCTTAGGTCTTAACTTAAGATATGATGTGTTAAGTTAAGATTTTTCACAAATTCATATTACAGAAGCAAATCTTAAATTGCTTTAGGATTCTCATCTTATTTCAACAAATCTTATCTCATCTCTAGTTAGGAAATCCCAAATCACTTAATCATGTTCGGCTATCAACTGTCAGGTCTGTTACCAAGCAACCAGCAATGCGTGAGCTGCTGCTACAGTAAACAAAAGAATTGTCCTTTTTATTTCAATGGGCCAGAAAAATACATTTTATTAAATTCATAGTAATTATAGTCTGTGTTTTTTGTATTAGTGTTTTAGCACATCATCTATCAGTTACCATTCAATTTAAACATTAAGCAAATGTGACTTACACAAATTAAAAAAATTATTCTTCCTTAGTGCTAGGATACTATTGTACATTTCAAAATTTGATAGAGACATGACAAGAAATAGATGCTGAGTCAAGTATGTACTGTATTCACTATAATCCCATCATCGGATAAGATAACTGTTTTTTAATAATGAGGGATGACAGAAATTGAAAGACCGCTCCAGTAGTGAGAAACATTGTGATTATGTGAATGTGTGAAGGTAAAAAACATTCAAAGAGTAATCCAAAAACAAACAGTGATGTTTTTCATCCTCCACTTTGTTAAAAATGTAATGTCATTCTCCCGCAGCTCTATCATAATGTGATTGTTTCAGCTGGCTCTCATTAAAGTTTTAAGTTAGGACACCTGTGAGGTTACCCTAAAGTTAAGACTGTTTTTAGGATGTTTTGTCAAGTTAGGATGCTTCTGTAATACCACTTTCCTATCTGCAGTTAAGATAAGATAATGCATTTAGGAACATCATTCTGTAATAGCTTTTGTCTTAAATGAGGTCCTAACTGAAATTACCATGGTTACCAAACAGTTAAGATAAGATTTTAAAGTTAGGACTTTTCTGTAATACGCCCCCTGATATATATCAGGGGCTATGAAAGACACTGACACAAAATGCCGTTCAAACATAGACCAAATTTTATTAGACATCCTTCACATTATATAGGATGCAGAAAGGAAACGTTAGTCACCTGGGTAATGTCTGGCACAATCTCGTGATCAACACAGTGACAGATATGTCTGGAAAACAATCACATGCTAAGACAGTTGAATGGTGCAAATGAGGAAGGGGAGAGTGGAACAGGGAAGTCTGGTCGAACCTCATGACCTGGACTGATCAGCCCATGTCTAGCTTTTGTGCATTCTAACTCATTCTCAACTTAGTCACTAAGACAAATGAATGGTTTCATTGCTTCATTAATCATCCAAGTATAACAATAAAGAAATATACAAGATTCTATGAAAATATATCAAATATATAAATGTGGGGTGTGGGGGAACAACATTTAAATTCTGACAATAAGGATGAAGTTGACATAAAGATTCCATTAAGCAAAGCTGAAGCTAAGTGCATTATAAGGAAATCTGTTATAAATATCTGGCAAGACAACTGGAATAAGGAGTTAAAAGGGAGACATCTATATAATATTCAGGATACAGTGGGGAATGATAGGAGAAAATATGGATCCAGAAGAGATGATACAATTATCTCGAGGCTACGCATTGGGCACGCCAGATTAAATTATTATTTACACATGTTAGGGAAAAGTGAGACAGATGGTTGCATCCACTGTGGCACAAACAGTGGAGCATGTGCTTGTTCACTTTCAAGGGTATAATAATGAACAACTTGTGGACGGACTAAAGAAACTGAAAGTTCAGTTAACAATAAAATATTTATTTCAGAGTGCACAGGTACAATCAAAAGTGTACCCCATATTATTTAAATATTTGAGAGATACATGGTTGATACACAGGATTTAAGGTGTTACAAAAAGAAGTGTTTAGTTTTATTTAATCTTATTTGGTTCAATTATTTAAGTATTATAATTTATTATTATTTTTTATTTTTTATTTATAGTAGTTTATCCATTCCATCATCCTAGGTATTCACACCCCATCCCAGTAGGTGGCGGAAATGCACCAAAAACAATAAAGAAGAAGAAGAAGATTTAAAGACTTTACCGCATGTTTTGATTATAAACTTTATACACACACGTGAGGAATATCTTAATTTATGTCTGGACATTGAGGAAGAGAAGCGTTTATCTTTAACGTTACCTAAGAAGAAGAACAATGGAAGACGCAATGGAGGAGGATATATTCCTGAAGAAACTGTGAGTCATTTGTCTTCATTTATATTTGCTATCATGTAATATGTTATGGCTTGTGCAGTTCAGCCTACATAAGCAACCTCAGCAGACTGCACGCTTCGGATTGAAAAACTTTCGCATTGTTTACAAACGATGACGCGTGATCATGTAATGGCGGATTTCATTGTTACATGCTGTACAGTGTTAGACACCGTTATTCACTTTCGTATCCTTCATGGCAACTTTGAGTAATGCTGCACTGCGGGATCTGCTGTAATATGACATTGTTTACATGCAATGCATTCCATACATTGCGCTTTACACGCGACACCGTTTTATTATGAGCGCCGCGTTGTTTCCACAGAGACCCGAGCTCGCGCACATGGACGCCACATGCGATGTGTTTTTAAAGTTCATACTCGCTTACAGAATGCGTTTAAAACAGAAGCTAGACAATAAGGGGATGGGCATCTGAAAACAGTCATCTGAAAACAGCTTTTTATATAACTAATCAGTGCAGATGTTTAAATCTGAGATACTAATTTAGTTTATGTATGTAAGGGTATTTCTGTGGACAACTTATGATAACAGCTGTTCATAACTCTCTTACAGGTCTGCATCCCTCTCATCAGTACAAAACTAAGAAGTGAAAAAACATATTCACACTTTTTGGACATAAAGTTATATGGTAACATGAGCCACATGAAGTTTACAGCTCTGTTGTTTATCAGTTTCTTATACAAGTTAAGTATTTGAATAGGGTTCGTTTCCAAATAAACTGAAAATGTCCTACTGACCTTCATTTCTATTTTGATTATATTGTTAACTTCTTAATAAACCTTAAACAAACATGTATTTATTTGTCCTCAGATTCTTTACTGAAGTTCCATCTCACATTACTGCCTCATTATGCAGCTCATTATCCAGCTCATTATTAGGGTTGGGTATCGGTTGGGTTTTATTCGATACCAGTACCTATTCAGTATTTTTTAACGGTTCCGGTTCTTGAACGGTTCTTATATCGGTACTTTAGAAAAAAAAGGCACACACGTTGTCAAAAAAACCCATTTTTTATTTACTGGAACTTTTTTATAATTAATATATATATATATATATATATATATATATATATATATGTATATATATATATATATATATATACACTTCACATGCAAAAGCCTCTAAATGCCATCTGAGATTTTATTCTAAAATGAGCATTTTTATCAAGCTCATATATTTGGATCAGTAATTTCACTTTAATGACAATTAATATGTAATTTTCATTGACATTAAAGTGAAATAACTGAACATAAACATACAAGCTTGATAAAAATGATAATTTGAGAAGAAAATTTCAGAAGGCATTTTAGAGGCTTTTGCATCTGAAGTCTTCATATCGGAACACCAGGTGGCGTTAAAGAAAAGTCAGGAACCGAAATCAGGCACCGAATTTTTCATTCGTATTCAATCTGGTTACTACCGTTTACGTTAGAACCGGTTCCTTATTGGCACCAATTTTCGGTACCCAACCCTACTCATTATGCAGCTCATTGTTTGCTTGCTGTCAATCAATCCTTCTCGCACACGGCCCCTCTAAACAAAAAGTGTCTTACAATTTCTAAATCAATATATTGGTTTATGTGAATGAGTAGGCAGGATGATTTTCACATCATTTTAAAGAAAAAACTCTAAACTACTAGATTCTGTTTAGGAAAGTCTTGTTAAAACATGTTTAGTATGGGTTTTGTGGACTTATATCAGTGACTTAAAATGTTTGCTTTTTTTAAAACCACGCATAAACCTTTTTCTCTTAAAAATACAAACATGTACATACATGTAGCTCATATAATATTTTAGCCCAGTTTGTGCTGAACACAGTGGTATAAGACACTTGCCATTATTACGTTTTAAAGCAACTGAAAAAAGACCAAATGTAAGAACATGTCAGAACCTCTGACAGTGTCCCAAAATGGTCGACCCCAGAGGGTTAAAGCTACATGCCGTGTATAATTTATTCCCTATTTTACTTCAGTAAAATAAAAATCAATTAAATATTTGTTGTTGTTGTTGTTTAGATGCAGAAAACACCATGCAGAGCAGCAGTAGACTATAATTTGAAATAGGTTATTTATTTTAAACTACAATACAATAAAAAGATTATGATGATAATAATAAAAAAGCATCAGAGCAGACCCATGGCATAACTGTTCTGTGCAGAGCTGAAGAACAGTGGTATGGATGCAGAACAGTGGCACAAGGCTTCATTCCTCTTCTTCTGAACCACATCAACGACAGCAGACAGACACATAGTGTAAGAGCTCAGTACAGACATGCATGGATACATAACACAGTAGCATTACAGTGTGACGTAGAAGCATAGAACACATAAGAGCTCACTACAGACCTGCATGAATACAATTCAATTCAATTCATTTTTATTTATATAGCGCTTTTCACAAAAGTCAATTGTTTCAAAGCAGCTTTACATAAATAGAAGCAGTGAAAAGCACAGAAAACGACAGATAGCACAACAGAATACATGATAGCATGAGCAGTTAGATTTGCTGCGGCTATGACTCAATATTATAATTGCACGTATTACTAAAGCAACGTATAGAAGAGGAAGCTAGGTAAAGCCCAAAAAGGCTGCCTCCCCGGGGTGAAAAACCCCCTAGGAGAAAAAAAACCCCGGGCTTTTATCCGAGGAAAAATAAGTCCTAGGAGGGAAAAACCCTTGGGAGAACGGAAATGGAGATTTAGCGGAGATTAAGCGGTTCTGCCGGTGATCGTTGGTCAGGTATCAGCTGGGCATAACGTTGAAGGACAGCCAGTAGATCAGAGGTGTGCCGACTTTCACATCTACCGGGACTGGGTCTGTTTGTCTCGTTGTCCTCGGGTCGAGGACGAGACAGGGAGAGAAAAACAAAATCGTATTAGCGTAGCGGCCGTTCATATGTATTGAAGTGTCACACAGTGATGTGGTTTAACTCAGCTTAGTTCCAGACAGACTAAATATTGCGGCATAATTATGTTATCCACAGTTGAGGATTTAGCAAATTGGGGGCCCAATGCGAGGGTATATATGGTAAATAAGGGTCACCTTCCGATCTTTAAGAGAAAATGAAACCTGACGACCCGTTTGACTAAGGCCTAAAGCCCCACTGTCGTCGTTAATGCAGGTTCAGTGGCAAACGGGTCTATATTGTATACCATTTACAGGACCAGGAGAAAACGCCAAAAACATCGCAACCCGACCATACGTGTTAACCCGTTTGACTAAGGCCGGAAGCCCCACTGTCGTCGTTAATGCAGGTTCAGTGGCAAACGGGTCTGTATGGCATACTATTCATAAGACTTACGATAGCGCCAAAATCGCAACCCGACCATACGTGCCAACCCGTTTGACTAAGGCTGGAGGCCCCACTGTCGTCGTTAATGCAGGTTCAGTGGCAAACGGGTCAGTATGGCATACTATTCACAAGACACACGAAAGCGCGAAAAACGCAACCCGACCATACATACCAACCCGTTTGACTAAGGCTGGAGGCCCCACTGTCGTCGTTAATGCAGGTTCAGTGGCAAACGGGTCTGTATGGCATACTATTCATAAGACTTACGATAGCGCCAAAATCGCAACCCGACCATACGTGCCAACCCGTTTGACTAAGGCTGGAGGCCCCACTGTCGTCGTTAATGCAGGTTCAGTGGCAAACGGGTATGTATGGCATACTATTCACAAGACACACGAAAGCGCGAAAAACGCAACCCGACCATACATACCAACCCGTTTGACTAAGGCTGGAGGCCCCACTGTCGTCGTTAATGCAGGTTCAGTGGCAAACGGGTCTGTATGGCATACTATTCACAAGACATACTATTCACAAGACACACGAAAGCACCAAAATCGCAACCCGACCATACGTGCCAAACCGTTTGACTAAGGCCGGAAGCCCCACTGTCGTCGTTAATGCAGGTTCAGTGGCAAACGGTGGCAAACTATTTAATGCAATTCATTTTAAGTGTTCATGTAGAAAAGGTTTTTATTTATTTATTTGGTTGGTCTGTGTTATGACCGTGAGTGCTTTGTTCCGTGAAAATAACTATTGCGAGTTAAGAACCTTTACTAGACAAATTATGCGAATGCTTTGTTGAAGAGAAAAGTTTTAAGTCTAGATTTAAAATGATCGACTGTGTCTGATTCTCGGACATCGGTTGGTAAATCATTCCAGAGCTTAGGGGCTAAGTAGGAAAAGGATCTTCCACTTTTAGACACTTTTGATAGTCTAGGGATAATCAATAGGCCAGAATTTTGCGACCGTAGTGTGCGTGATGGATTGTATTCTGATAGTAATTCTCTAAGATATGAGGGTGCTAAGCCATTTAAAGCTTTGTAGGTGATTAGTGATATTTTAAATTGGATGCGATATTTAACTGGTAGCCAGTGTAAAGATGCCAGAATTGGGCTTATGTGGTCATACTTCTTAGATCGAGTAAGTACCCTTGCAGAAGCGTTTTGAACTAGCTGAAGCTTGTTGACCTGATTTGAATGGCATCCCCCGAGAAGCGAGTTACAATAGTCTATTCTAGAGGTCATAAAAGCATGAATAAGCTTCTCTGCGTCAGATGTAGACAGTATATGGCGTATTTTTGAGATATTTCTAAGATGGAAGAATGCTGTGCGGCAGACGTTGGCGATATGACTATCAAAGGATAAGTTGCTGTCGAACATCACACCTAAGTTCCTAACCGTGGAAGATGGCACCACAGTACAGCCATCTATGTGCAATTTGTAATCTGACATATTATGTTTGTAGCGATTTGGTTCAATAATAAGTACCTCTGTCTTATTGGAGTTGAGCTTAAGAAAGTTATGTGCCATCCAGTAACTAACATCGCTAATGAAGTCTATTTGCTTAGAAAACGTGTGTGTTTCGCTGGGATGCGAGGAGATGTAAAGCTGGGTATCATCCGCATAGCAGTGAAAACTTATGTTATGTTTCCTGATAATGTCTCCTAGGGGTAACATGTATAACGAGAACAGGATAGGACCTAAAACTGATCCCTGCGGTACACCGTATTTAACCAGGGAGTGATATGACTCTTCCTCATTTACATAAACAAAGTGATAGCGATTGGTTAGATATGACCTAAACCAGGCTAGCGCCTGACCACTGATACCAACATAGTTTTCTAGTCTATTGAGTAGGATTCTGTGGTCTATTGTGTCAAATGCTGCACTAAGGTCTAGTAATATAAGAATTGAGATTTCACCACGATCGGATGTTAATAGGAGGTCATTTGTAACTCTAAGCAACGCTGTCTCTGTGCTATGGTGGGGCCTGAATCCTGATTGGAACTTTTCATATGTACTATTATTTGTCAAGAATGTGCGTAACTGGCTTGCCACTACCTTTTCTAATATTTTCGAAAGAAAAGGGAGATTTGAGATTGGTCTAAAGTTATTAAGTTCTCCTTGGTCAAGCTGTGGTTTTTTAATCAGCGGTTTAATAACTGCTAGTTTAAAAGCTGTTGGAACGTATCCTATTTCTAGCGATGAGTTAAAGATATTTAGAACCGGGGTTGACACTACAGGGAATACTTCTTTAAGTAGTTTTGTGGGAACGGGGTCTAATATACAGGACGATGATTTGGATGATGTGACTAGTTTAGAGAGCTCATCTATTGTAGTAGGTTTAAATGAATCAAGATGTTCGTATGGTAGTCTAGTGTTAAGTGAACTAATGGGTAGAGTGGTGGCTGCCTGGGTAGCTACGATGGTTTCCCTAAAAGCCGAAATTTTGTTAGAAAAGAAGTTCATGAAGTCGTTACTATTGTGTTGAAGTTTACTATTGGTTTCTGTTTGTTCTTTGTTTCTAGTCAGTTTCGCAACTGTGCTAAAGAGGAAACGAGGGTTGTTATGATTTTCTTTAATAAGCGTACTGAGATATGTAGATCTGGCGGTTTTAATAGCCTGTCTGTAGTGTTTAACACTCTGTTTCCATGCTGCGCGCCATACTTCTAACTTTGTGCTTCTATAATTTCTTTCCATTTTTCTAGCTGCCTTTTTAAGGGCTGCTGTGTGATGGTCATACCATGGAGCTGGCGGTTTTTCTTTGAATCTCTTTTTTCGAATGGGAGCAACGGCATCTAATGTGTTAGAACAGACATTGTTTAGGTTTTCTATTTCAATATCTAGATCGTCACAGTTATCTGCTACATGTTTCATTTGGGACAGGTCTGGAAGAGTGCTAATAAAGCTATCTTTAGTGGTGGAAATTATTGTTCTGGCTAGTCGGTAGCATGTTGTAGATTGAGTGATCCTATCTAGAAGTACAGTGTATGACACAAGGTAATGGTCAGAAACTGCATCACTCTGAGGTGATATTTCGACGTCATTAATATTGAGTCCGAGTGACAGAATTAAGTCTAATGTGTGATTACGAGTATGCGTTGGCCCTGTCACGTTTTGTCTAATATTGAGAGAATTTAGAACATCTATAAACGCACGTCCTAATGCGTCTTTTGGGTTGTCCACATGGACATTAAAATCACCAACAATAAGAGCTTTATCTACAGTGACTACAAGCTCAGATAGGAAATCTGCTATTTCATTAAGGAAATCTGCATGGTGGCCCGGTGGTCTATAGATTGTCGCTAAAGCAAAAGAAAGCTGTTTGTGGTTACGATCAGTTATTTCCATATTTAACAACATTACTTCAAATGATTTAAATTTTAGCTCAGATTTTTGGTTTACTTTAAACATTGTGTTGTATATTGTAGCTACACCACCCCCTCTCCCCTTTAATCGAGGTTCGTGTTTATAATAATAGTCTTGTGGGGTGGATTCATTTAAACTAATGTAGTCGTCTGCTTTAAGCCAGGTTTCTGTTAAACAGAGTACATCTAAGTTTTGGTCTGTAATTATTTCATTGACAATAGGTTCTTTATTGGTAAGCGATCTAATGTTAAGAAGGCCGAATTTTAAGATTCGAGATTCATCTGTTAATGTATTGTTTTCTAATTTTATTTGAATCAGATTTGTACCAGATGTAACAAGCGGTGCCCTGTATTTATTTGTTCGGGGAACAGATACAGTTGAAATGTGCTGATATTTCGGTAAGATTGACTCGAAGTGCTGGGATATAAGTGGTCTTGACATATCACGGCAGCTAACAGATGGACGGTTAAGCCGATCCGTCTGTTTCCTGACCTGGGCCCTGGATAGTCATACTATATCAGAATTAAGACTATTGATCAGATTTTTAGTGAGTATAGCACTTCCTTCCGATGACAGATGAAGGCCATCTCGGGTTAGGAGAAATGGTCTTCCCCAGAAATGCTTCCAATTGTCTATAAACCCTACGTTATGCTGAGGGCACCACTTTGACATCCATCCATTGAGAGACACTAATCTACTATGTGTTTCATCTCCCCGGTAGGCGGGGAGGGGACCAGAGCATATTACATTGTCTGACATTGTTTTTGCAATTTCACACATCTCCTTAATATTATCTTTGGTGATTTCCGACTGGCGGAGCCTAGTGTCATTCGTGCCGGCGTGAATAACAATCTTAGAAAACTTCCGCTTAGCATTAGCCAGCACTTTAAGTTTGGATCTAATGTCAGACGTTCTGGCTCCCGGTATACAGTCGACTATGGTGTTTGGTGCCTCAATGTTAGTGTTCCTGAGTATAGAATCTCCAATGACCAGGGCACTTTTAAAAGGTGTTTCAGCTGGTATACTCCTTAGGGGATCGAATCTGTTAGAAATTGTCGTTACGTTATGGGTCTTAGAAGGACGCCTTATATGACTATGCCGCCTAACAGTCACCCAGTTTGACCGCCGACTTGACTCTGATGACGGAACCGAGCCATGTGTATTTTGATAAACACTATGCGCGCTCGATACAGTATTTGTAATATTTATATTAGCATCTGATGTCGGAACCGAGCCATTAGTCTTTTCGCTCGATAGATTATTTGCGACAGTAACATTAGCGGTTTTGCTATCCTCAACTAGCGTTCGGATGCGCGATTCTAGTTCAGCAACCTTCTCAGTTAACCTTAATACTTCAATACACTTAGTGCATGTAAACCCCTCTATGCTAACAGCAGAAGCTAAACTATACATGTGGCAAGTAGTACATGTTACAATAACAAGCGGAGTCTTACCGCTTTCATGCTGGGCGATGGCGTCTTCGTTTACCCGAACGCGGTCCCCGGAGCTGCATCGCGTGGGGTGTTCGGTTGTGACACGCCTCCGTCGCCTGCGAACGTCTGGGGTCAGGGTGATGTTTGGCTTGCTGAATCTGCGAAGGCCGGGCAGCGGTTCCTCCACAGCTTCCCGATCGCTTTCATGTCGTTCACGGTCCGTGAAGCTGCATCGCGTGGAATGCATGTTTGTTGCTCGCTTGTGGACGTCGGAAGGCAGGGTGAAGTGGGCGCTGTACCTCGCCTTGGATCTGCTAAAACCGGGAAACAACTCCTCCACAGCTTCCCGCTCAGGTGAGGATAGGTCAGAAAAGCATATATCAGATGAATCCGCCATTAGATCGGAAAATGCTAGCTTCAGCCTCCACCGTGTGGATGCTAGCGGGCTATATGCTAACAACACTGGGTGTTTATTAGTGATAAATAGTTTCACGTGGTAGTACTCCAAAGACAGAGTTATCACATTAATGAACATACCCACATGTCCAAAAGGCCTATATAACTTGTCAGTGCAAAGAATCAGAACAGTACAAAAACATCACAATCTTATACATGTGTAAATGGGACACATTGTGTTTTTCAAAGCAGGTGTGGACTGGTGTTTGTGGGAAGCCTCCAAACCGCGACAAGGTCCCGGTCCTTGTGGAGGAGAAAGTCATTGAAAAAAAACACTGCAAAATCAGTTCGGGGCTCGACCCTGGTCCCTCTCCTTCATCTCCCTCAGCCAGTCCTCCACACTCTTACCCGCTGCAGCGGAGCAAAAATGTACATTGTTGTAGCGGGTGTGTCTGGTCTCCCTCCGTTTCAGCTGGCCGCATTGTCTGCACTTCTGTACTTTTGGCACGCAGGCCCGGGCAGCGACAACCATTCCTGACGCTGTCCTCTCCATGGCCTTCTTCCTCCTGGTCTATTCAGTCAACCATGGAGCAGGAGGCTGCGGAGGGCCGGCGTGATGTGTGGCGGCCAGCGGCAGAGGGAGGACGTGCGGGGCTGGCGTTGTGCGAGGAAGCGCTGGGAGGATGGGGAGCGCCCTCACACTCTGCTGGGGCAGTGAGAGGTCCAGAAGGAGAGGCTGCGCAGATGAAAAAGGTCCTGTTGCAGCTGAGGGGGCAGGCGGTAAAAGGTGCCAGCAATTGGAGTGGCGCTGGCAGAACTGGCGCCCCACAGACGGTGCTGCTGCCGCCAGAGTAACCGCTACCTCCAGAGTAACCACTGCCGTTGCTTGGCCTGTAGGCACCGCCGCTGCAGGAGGACAATTCGCTGCCGCTGCTCCTGTGCCCGCCGGTGGTCACTCCTCTGCTGCAATGCCTGGACCAAGCACAGTGCCCTCCTTCTCCCGCTGCGTCTTGGTGAACCTGAGAACGGATTTCAAGGTAGTATTTTAGTTACACGTACAATTTCGAGAACATGTCATTCGAGCGCGGCGTCATCACCATAACACCCCCAAATGCATCAAACATACCACTTCGAGAGGATCCTGCAGTTTAGCTGAAAGAGCTGGATAGGTGCCTGAGCCATCAGCCTCTGATGAAGCACCCCGAGCTGGCCTGTCCCTGTAGCGGGGAGGGTAAACTACTTGGGCCCCGTCGTACGGTGGCAGGGCCTCGTAGAGCCCGATGAGCTTGTCTACCCTCCCCTTGGACAAGGCCAGGTCAAGACGCAACCCCACCAAGGCCGTGGCCAACCAGACCACGGCCAGGTACCCCAGCTGGTCGTCCGGTTCTCTGTAGTCCTGCAGACACACAAGCAGAGACAGAAACAGTAAGTCAGATGGATGGAACAGAACGTGGCGTTCAGCGGTGAGAGACGCAGAACGCAAAGAGGTGGCGTGCTTACCTTAGCAGCCGGCTGAGGGTCTGGCAAGGACTGTCCGGGGGAGTGGGGCGCGGGCTCGGGTGGACTGGCGGGACGGGATGGCTCGGGCGCGTCATACCGTCGCCCTGACTGCGGGTCCGTCCGAGGAGCCGGGAACTCGCCGGGCACGTGGAGGGTGAGGTTCTCCAACTCCTGCAGGCCATCGGCGAGCTCGTCGTCCTCGACGAGTGTGGGAGTGCCCCCGGAACTGCCAGGGTCCATTGGACGTTTTCCAAGTAGGCCCGACAACATGGGAGCGATCGGCTTTTGTGAACAAGCATATCAACAAGTCACAGCACCCTAACAGTCCACTGCCCTTCACCACAACAGGACTTACTTCTGGTGCTTCTTCTTTTCGGAGCTGTACAGGTCCTTCAGGGTGACCTCCTTGTAGTCCCCAAAGCCAACAAGTGCCTCGCCCTCACACACGGGCTGAGAGGCACAAGCCCGGGCCTCCTCGTACACCCAGTGGAACCTCAGCTGCTCCATAAAAGCAGGGTGGGCGCACAAGTACCGGACGAGTGCATCCTTGTTGGCCATAAGGGGGCTGTCGGAGTCACTTTTCTCCAGCTCCCGCTGGTGGCTGGCAACCAACTTCGTGGTGTAGCCCACGTCATTCTCCAGGAGCCAACGGAACGTTTGACCCTGGTACATGCCAAACTGGATGCTGTAGCAGCCCAGCACCAGCATGCCATTACCAGGGTCACCGCCCTTGGAGACGACGAGGGCCTGGGCCTCTTTCTCCACCTCCTCCGGCTTCTTGGCCTTCCCAGCAGCAGCGGCGGTCCCGCATGGCCCCTTAGCAGTGACGAAGGCCACTGCCTCATTAGAAGCCCGCATGACAAGCTGCTGCGATGTGGTTAATTTAAAGTTTGCAAAAGCCATATCTACAATGACAAGAAATGACAGCACAGCAATAAACGAGCATTACAGGTTAAACTACATGTTAATTGCCATATTAACAGGAATATCACACATTAGATTAATGATATACTAGTACTACACACATTCACTATTAAAACATTAACATTAACAAATTAACATAACGTGACACAACAGGTAAATAATGACCCCAGGGTTAATCCCCTATGCATTGGCAGCCATTAAACAAACAGGCCTATTGTTAATGCAAAAAACATACACTTAAACTTTTTATTTTGATTTCACGTGGTGATATTATAATCTTAAGGGTATAAAGATACTAACTGTGTGGTTTAATTTTGTTTTCAGAGATAGTGACGTGTTGTAATTAAACTGTAGCATCCTAGCTAACGTTACAGCCCCATTCATTTCAATGTAAACAGCATCCAGTTTACGTTACATTACATGCTAACGAGCTCTCAAAATGTATTTAATCTTTTATCAAACTACCTGGTTATCTTTCTTAGACCCCGTAGATGTAGTTACAACAGTTTGAAATCGAAATTCGCCGTTGACGTTCACCACTTATTCGATAATGCTAGTTACTTGATAATTAGCATAACCGGCTAATTCCGTATCTTTAAATATCAAAAGCAGCGCTTGACGGGAAGACGTAATAATACATCGACATATAAAAAAAAATTGAGTAATGTCAGTACATTCGTAATATTCTATTTTCTATTTGTTTTACTCACTCGGTGAAAACACTCCGTCTATGTCCGGTCCTGGTTGCTGTATAATCATACCAGCTGCCGATAGGTCCAAACGTAGAAAGAACGAGCTGCTGATTGGCCCAAACCTAGGCAAACGTAGAAAGAACATAGGAAGAATGAGCTGCTGATTGGCCCAAACGTAGGCAAACGTAGAAAGAACGAGCTGCTGATTGGCCCAAACGTAGGAATTGTACAGAGACCTTTGCTGGACCGAGAGCGCAAGACTGGAGTTCTTACGTGAGACTGGGATTATTATTTAAAATGGTAGCCCGCAAGACGCTTACCATACAAATTGCATGTGCGCTCATTTGCAGCAGAAATAATAAAAAGAAATAAAGATAATGAAGGAGGAAATGGTTGGAGAGACTCCTCCCTGAACTTCCAGCTGCCCTGAATGTTGCTCTCTCATTGGCTATAGGTCATCGCCAATGTTATTTTCAGTTTAAACACATTTCACACAGCATGATTTTGAATCGCCGACAGGTCCAGATATTTAGCATGCCAAATATCTCACGGGTGTTGGCGACTCGTCTGCGATTCTAACCAATCACGTCTTTAATAATTCACACTGTGTGGTTGTCACTCGCGTGCACGAGCATTGATTTGGCTATGATTGCTGGCATTTTTTTTTGCGATTTCTCAAAACCTGTCAGAGTCAAAATCAGGGCTAAAATCTCAATGGACTCATGTCGCATATAGTCCTGGATTTCTGGTCAGGAGAGTGAGTTGCAAAGGTCGTACTGAAGGATGTCATAGTCCCGTCTATTATTGCTAAGGTGATATGTTGTGATTCTATCTTGGACTGCAATATGATGAATCCAGTGTATAGATTTGTTTGCCCTGGATGATGGACTAATGATGTGCAGGAATGAAAAAGTCCAAATTGTCAAATATTATGGAATATGTTACGGGAGGAGTGGGGTCTGTGATCAGAGAAAACGGGGGGGGGGGGGCTTAATCCCAGCTCTGCTGCTTCAGAGTCACTTAATCTGTTGAAAGGTAGCGTAGCTATTTCAGAGTCATCCATGTTTGGAGCCATTTCGTCTGCTGGAAAAGAAAAAAGTAATAACAATTACTTGACATTATTATTATTATTATTATCAATCAATAGATAGACACACAACATTTAAGATGACACAGCATTTGATGTGTTTGTTGTTTGTCATATCACCTGAAAAGGGAAGCTCTTTCATGATTTTATGGACTGTTTTAAGTGGCCCCTTTCGGGTCACTTGTGCTTTGGTCTTCGCTGGTCCTCACTTTCTGACCAACATCAATGTTCCCTTCTGCTTCAAGAGTTCAGGAAAACTTCTTTCTGGACCTTTAACATTCGAAACCCCCCACATAGGAGTGCCAACTCTTTCTGCTTCTCTACAGAATTTTTGTGAGTTGTTGTTATAGCAATTTTGCTCAGCCTTTCAAACACTGCTTTTTGTCGCACCTTTATAATGTAGATTAATTCTTAGGTTGTATGCAAAGGCTGACAGGCGTGCTTCTCTTCCTCTCAAAGCAATGGAAGCTGCTGGAAGTTGTGAGAATTGAGAAAAGGAATGGAGAAAAACATTTTAGGTCTACCTCTAAGCTGGTGAATGAAAACGCTTTCAGATCATTCAGAGATTATTTCCACAGGATGAAACCGTTGTTTGGATCACAGATATGTTTGCATTTGTTGCTTATTAACTTCAGGATGTTCACCTTTATTTCAACTTGGTGTTTACGCTTCAACACTATTTTTGCAGCTGTTGTCCATTTTTTTTGTTATTGATGCTGTTCACTATTGAGGCATCTTCTGGATTACATACCTTGGCAACAGTCTGTGATTGGTAATGGGTGACAACCTGAAATATAAGATAATGTATCAGTGTGAAGAATTACATTTTAGCCTAATAAGTATAATGTGCATTGACAATACATTGGAATATAAAGACTGTTAAATTTGGACAATTTTTACATATTGACACAGGAATTCACACTAAGGTACCATATCGGCAAATATGACTAGATGATTTAATCATAGGTAAATTACACTGAAATGAGGAGTGTGAGAATGCACGTGTGTTTATCACATTGGACAATAAACATGACCCACTATTCACTCATTAAAAACTTTGCAATCGAGATCATTCTTATAGTCATTTTATAATAACTAAAATTTCCCAGACAGGGGTTTTCCTTGTGCCAGATGAAAATGCATGTTAGAGCTGCCTTAATTTAAAAAAATTTCCTGGCACATCTTAACCCTCTGGGGTCTAAGGGGTTTTTAGGACCCTGGGGAAGTTTTGACATGCACTGACATTTGTGCTTTTTTCAGTTGCTTAAACATATTAATGGCAAAAGTCTCATAACACTGTGTTGAGCACAAACTGGGCTACAATATTATATGATCAACATGTATGTACATGTTTGTATTTTTATGAGAAAAATGTTTATGCTTGGTTTTGAAAAAGCTAAATATTTAAACAAGCTGTGATAAAAACTTAGGAATTCCAGAAAAATTCAGTCTTTTATGATCCATTAGAAACAAAGTTAAGTCCATCTTCATATTACCCACTTTTCTCAAAATGTTTAAAGCCAATGACCTCCACACAAGTGAGTACAGTCCCCTTAAAAGTTTTTGCATGTATTGGAGACTAGGGCTGACTTCTTATAGTCGAGGATTTGACGATTCGATTCGGAGAGGTCTGATTCAACTATAAACCTCATAGTCGAATAGTAGGGAAGTGTTATGTGACTAATGAGCAGCAGCAAACTACAGATCTGTAACGTCCGAACCGCATTTGTTAGCATTTACAGATTTATTGGCTCACAATGGCTTCTAAAAATTAATCAAAAGTGTGGGAGTATTTCGAGAAAGTTAAAGATGACCCAAGGAAAGTTAAGTGCAATTTGTGTCAGCAGATTCTTTCATATCACACAATGACAACTGTCCCCATGCTCATGAATATTAAAAAAAAGACATGGTGCATGAGGACGACAGTCGATGGGAGCTTAAAGGGCCTGGACTGGAAATAAGTGTTTACATCAGTGCGGCGGTGCTTGACCCGCGCTTCAAGAAGCTCTCCTTAATCTTCGTTGACCAAAGAGATGAGGCATATTCAGTGGTGGCAGAACTAACTGAAAGTCTAACTGACAAGTCTTGCCAGCAGGAAAGTGACATGGTGGATCCTGGGCCAACTGCCCCAAAACAGGACACTGTAATGGCCATGCTGCTGGCTAGTGATGAAGATGAGGAGGAACAGGATGAGACAAACGAGATGAAGGTCTATTTGAAGCACTTCACTAAATGCAACGGAGGCCCCATGGAATGGTGGAAGGAAAACGAGGATAGACATCCAAAGTTGTCAAGAGTTGCTAAGAGATTTCACAGCATCCCCTCCACTTCTACGCCATCAGAGAGGATTTTTTCATGCGATGACATTTGTGCTTTTTTCAGTTGCTTAAAAACATATTAATGGCAAAAGTCTCATAACACTGTGTTCATCACAAACTGGGGTACAATATCATATAATCAACATGTATGTACATGTTTGTATTTTTGAGAGAAAAATTTTTATGCGTGGTTTTTGAAAAATTTTAAATCACTGATACAAGTCCATGAAACTCATTCTAAACATGTTTTCCCAAGACTTTTCAAAACAGGATCTAGTAGTCTAGAGTTTTTTCTTCAAAATGATTTAAAAATCATATGGCCTACTCATTCACATAAAGCAAGATATTGATTTACAATTTCTAAGACACTTTTGCTTGGGAAAGGCCGTATGCGTGGAGGTGGTAAAGCTCCTGAATAATCAGTGATTGACAGCTGAGGAACAAAAGAGTTGAATAATGAGCCACATAATGAGCCTTGTGGGGATGTTCAACTGGAATGTTACTTTATTTGTAGTAAAACTATAAGGTTTACTTTTCAATATAATGTAAATACACACACACACACACACACACTCACATTATATATATTTCTATTGAAATATTTTCTATTAATTTCACAAATATAAGTTACCTTTTAAAACCATAGTAGCCTAATCATGGTAAAGGTACTGTTTGGCCACCGTAAAGTGAACACAGGGTTTGTGTTTGGTTGGCCAGCGAGAGGTTTACTTTTGTGCAGTAAAAAGCTAAAAAAAGAACAACTGCCTATCGTTGTCTGGACTCTTACTTGTGTTTTTGTAATCATTATAGTAGAAAGACAACAAGGGACACGCATGATAAACTTATCAATGTTTGTTTACAGCCGCCGCCATTACCTCACGTGTTGATCATGAATGCAGTGAACGTGTGCACACGCAAGTGATCCTGTGTTTAATAAACTTGCTGTGCGGAGATATATGCTTAGACGCAACTAAATAAGGATTGTACTGTTTGTAATCGCGTATTTTATAAGAATACCAAAAAGCGCGTCGAGTTTCCTGACTCGTGTGTTTGTGTATGTGCATTCCAATCGCGTGAACTGTTTGATGGAAGAACAAAGAAAACACTTGCGTCTGGAGATACTGACACACATACGCAAGTAAATAAGGATTTAGATGCACTCGGATGAAACAACTCAGCATAAGGAATGGAGAGACTGGATTGTGGATTGCATATCCATTGACTGCAGGAGGCACGAGTTATGCATAAGGATGTTTCTGCTCATTCACTTTAATGGCGCGGGGGTGTGGTGATCTTATCTCCTTACAGATAATGAGGTAACTGGAGAAAAACGGTACCTCACCTTCTTCTCATACAGTTAACACCGAATGACAATATCTGTTTTCAATCTCACTTACATCATTTAAAAGTAGACATTCCAAGCATTATGTAGACATTTATCTTTTGTTTCTAAAACAAGTATTTTTTTAAGTTACAGTTTATTTTTCTGACGCGTTTCTGAAAGGACTTCACTGAGGGAGAGAGAACAAAACGCGGATCATGTTTATTTTCTTAATTTTGCGAAAAGCACAACATTCTGTTTTTATTGGGAGTGGACAGAAAAAAACTAGACACTTTAACGTTTTAAATGATGTATAAATCATATCTGTATGTCAAAAATCAGCTGAGTAATTTAAGTCTCTTTGCGGAGTGATTGAAAAATGAAGGGTTTGCGGCGCCCACGCCTCCGTCGACCCAGGAGTAGGGACTTTAACTCTTTCCCCGCCCATTGACGAGATATCTCGTCAATTAAGAGAAAACGCTTCCCCGGCAATGACGAGATTTTCCGTCTTTCCGCAATACCGCTATTATCCACCAGGTGGCACCCTTCTGCAACTTTTTAAAACCGGAAGTATTGCCCTATGGCAAGCTGCTGCATGTCCGTGTCTGTTTTAAAGATGGCTCTGAATGGGATCTCTATGAAAAGTGTTGTGGTTTTCTTATTCCTCAAATGAAACAATCTTCAGTCTTAGGTTTTGATTTCAAGAGATAGACTTTTATTATCCGGACAAATAAAAAGCCGAGCCTGCCCTGATGAATCCCCCCAGAACCAGAGTCCTGGGAGGACTCTCCAAAACAGTCTGGCCCTCTGAGCCATGGCCTGGTAATATATAGGTTTTGGTTCCCCCCCTCCTCCATGCTTAAAACAATATGTTTCTGTTCAGGCAGGAACCACATGACATTCCTCAGACCAGTGTCTTCTTCCCGTGACCTATTTGACCCTGGCCATTCACTTACTTAAACCCTTTGTGCCCTTTGACATGAAACACACACAGCTGGGTTGCAATAGCAATCCCATGGCAAACTCCTGACTTACACACAGCATAACACATGACACAAATACTGCATAACTTCATGGTAAACAAATTGCATGTGATTATAATGGTAAACTCATATTCATGTAGATTGGGATTAAAATAAACTTCTTCAAAAGTCCGTCATAAAAATGGAATTATCATTGCTTTTTGCTCAAAATATGGTGTTTTTGCAAAAACCTACCCATATTCAAAAGCTGATTGCAAAAGAACCACTAAAGGTAGGATGAAACGTTTTTTTTTTTGTTTGAAAGCAGAGGGTCTGTTCTTTCATTTGGTATATTGTATGTTTATATATTTAAAGAAGAACATTTTCTGGAAGGCATTAAACTTTGGTGAAAATCATGAAAAACGCTGGCGCTGGCTGGCAACTTTTTTTAAAAACGCTGGCGGTGAAAGAGTTAAGCAACAGCTGGGAATGGAACGGCTACGGCGACCGGAAGTAAGCTGTCAGACCGCCGTAGCCAAGAATGTAAAAATAACTAAGCAACCGTAAACAGGACAGCGCAACGCGGTATTAATTCATTTATTAAGATACAAAAATATGTCATGTAAAAAAGCAAGAGAAGGATTGCTTTTGGCATTAAATGACAATCTTTTGTCAGAAGAAGAGTTTTTACTATTGAATGATGTAAATGAGTCTAAAAACCTAATACTGAAAATGTTGAATACTTAAAAATCTTTAAAATTAGCTTAAATTTAAAACATTTGAACACATATTATATAAAAGACTTATGGTACAATCATAAACTGATGCAATTACAATGTCATATGCCATAAAACATAACATTTATTTACATAATCTCTCACGTTGTAGCGACTACGGCAAATCAGCTATTCTCCCGTAGTAGACCGTTACAGTAGAACGTCGCAAAGTAGCAGTTAAATTCGCGCATGCGCAATACAGCGCCATAATGCCGTTGCCGTTCCACCAGAGGCTGTTGCTTAAAGTCCCTATTGTTAAACTGAAGGCTGCACGCGAAGCGTCTCAGCAACTCAGAAAAGAGATATCCTTTCCTTTTTCTTTCTTTTTTGCTGCATGTGCACTTTCTGAAGCCCATTCAATTATGATTTATATTAGGCCTATGTTTACTTTCATTGTTGTGTAATTGTTTTTATTTATTCAGGCAGACTTATTGTATTTAAAAAATGTTTATGACATTTTGGGCTAATGCCAGGCTGTTGCGCCAAGTTTAATTTAATTTTATTTAGGCTATTTATTTTATCCCGATTCACGAGTGTGAATTGTTAATTAAAAGCCAAGAAATAAGTTCCTAAGTGAGAGATAAATAATGCATGTTTTGGCACGTTGTTGTTTTTGAAGCCAATTTGTTCCTATTTTATGTAAACGTTTCTGATGTTTGATATATGTGACGTTTAATATGTTTTGTTCATCTGGCTTTAAATTAATAAAAGGTATTTGTTACACACCATGTTCTTCTTTTATTTTTTTTATGTTTTTCACATCATATGTATAATAAAGGCAAAATAGATTGTCAAAAGTTAAGAGAGTAACTTCAAAATGTAATACTATGCAAAAGTGAAACTCAGATGACAGAATAACTGTAGCGTCGTCATCTGCATCTAGATTAGAGTTTTTAAAGATTAAAATAAGTTACTTTAATTTAACTTATCAACTCAAATAAAAAGTGCATAATATAACTGATTAATATCACGGTTTCAGCACGTCCACTATGTTGCAGAGAGTCCGCTTAATTAACGGCTTTTCGTTAAGTCCGTGTGAGCTAAACATTTTTGTTCTGTCATTTTTTACTCGCATAGGCTATATTTCTAAATATTTTTGACCAAGTAACACTCGGATACAATGTAAGTTGTTTGTTTTCTAATGTAAGTTCATTTTAATTTGTTCTGAAATGATGATAAATCTGTCTGATCTATCAAGCTTAACTTGATTTATTCGTTTTCATACTTTATACATTAATTATCTACTAATAATATACTATTGAAAATGCCATAAATAAATATTCATTGCCTTCTGTACAGGTGCATAAATACTGTCTTAATTTTAATTTTTTAAATCAGACAGATTCGACTATGAAAATCCTTAGTCGAAAACAGCCCTATTGGAGACGGTAACTGGCTTTTCTGCATGCGAGATTTACTAATCCTTGACCTCCTTCTACTATGGACTCCTCAAAGCATTCTGTTTTTACCCAATGATAATTGTCCCAAAAAGTTCACCAGTTCTCTTTGAAAATGTACAAGAAGTCCATTTGGAGACTCTGTAAGGTGGTGCCAAACTCTGAGAAAAGGTATTTCTAAAGCCAGCAGCAAATGGCTGAATCCACAGGGAACCGCTTCCTAATTCCTGTTGAATTATCATCTGAAACCTTTCTCAAAGAATTCACATCTACCCCCCAAGACAGCTACCCCATGGGGTGAGACAGAAGAGTCACACACCCTACCACACTTTCTTGTCCCCCTCTCCTCATGTTCTAAAAGCAAACTTTATGTGGAATGCTACATTCTACATGCACAAAGAATCTAAAACTGGTCTTGTTTGGTTTTATATAATATGTTTTAATGCAAGTGGTACATTTGGGTTTATTAATATGACAACAGGATTCAATGTTAATCTGTGACAATAAATAAGTAAACTTAACCTAATGTTGGGAGACAACTCCTACCTTAGACATGTTGACCAATCACCCACTGTATGTTTATTAGGCAACACCCCTGAGTTTTACAACAACCAATCAGTACCAAATTCCTATATGCTTTTTCTCTCTGGATATTTAAGGGAATGATGTAAAATGGTTCAGCGGGTTTTTCTGTACTTTGATACAGCATCATGTATTTCATTTTACTTTGAGAAATCTGTAACCAGATATTCATCATTTGCCAGGTATGCATTATTCTCATTTGATTATATTTGTTTCTTCATATTTGAATTTGAATGTAAACTGGCTTCTGAATTATGTTTTCCTACCTGGTTAACTCTTTCACCGCCAGCGTTTTTAAAAAAAGTTGCCAGCCAGCGCCAGCGTTTTTCATGATTTTCACCAAAGTTTAATGCCTTCCAGAAAATGTTCTTCTTTAAATATATAAACATACAATATACCAAATGAAAGAACAGACCCTCTGCTTTCAAACAAAAAAAAAAACGTTTCATCCTACCTTTAGTGGTTCTTTTGCAATCAGCTTTTGAATATGGGTAGGTTTTTGCAAAAACACCATATTTTGAGCAAAAAGCAGAGATAATTCAATTTTTATGACGGACTTTTCATAGAGATCATATTCAGAGCGATCTTTAAAACAGACACGGACATGCAGCAGCATGGCATAGGGCAATACTTCCGGTTTTAAAAAGTTGCGGAAGGGCGCCACCTGGTGGATAATAGCGGTATTGTGGAAAGACGGAAAATCTCGTCATTGGCGGGGAAGCTTTTTCTCTTAATTGATGAGATATCTCGTCAATGGCGGGGAAAGAGTTAATAAATTGTTATGTTTGATTTTATTCTGTGTTGCTCGGAAATGTTGACACTGCAAGTAAAATCGTTGCATCCGTAGTTACCGTAAGGACTTAAATCAGGCTAGGATTGCCGAATCCCAGTTAGATAGTGAATAATACATATTGTCATATACATAGGCTAGAAACAAGAAAAGAAGAAAAAAAAATAGGAATTTGGGGGGGTACACACCAGCTAGGTACACATATACAGACAGACAGACATAAACAGACATAGATAGACAGACAGACAGAGACAGACAGACAGATAGGCAGAGAGAGGCAGAGATAGACAAACATACAGAGACAGACTTACAGAAACATACAGACAAACAGGCGAGGATTTATGAGTGTAGGATTGGTATAACTGTGCGTGTGTCTATTAGGTGTTGTTGGGGAATGAAGATTGAGGTGGTTAGAGTGAAGGGTGGGATGGGGGTTGATGGGAATGTACTTGGTTCACATTAACTGGTGAATTTGTAGAAAAACTATGAAAGGTTTCCAGGTTTCTTTAAAGGCAGATATATTATTGTTTTTATGCGCTATGGTTTCTTTAGTCAAAATGAGTTCTGTGATTAGGTTAGTCCAATGGTTGATATGAGAAGATGATTTCAATTTCCAGTTTTGAAAGACTATTTTCTCAGCGACAGCTAGAGAGACAAGGACTGGGGTTTTATATTTGGGAGGGATGGGTGTATCAGAAATAACTCCTAGAAGACAGAGTGTAGGAGACAGTGGGACTCTGCAGTCCAGAATTGAAGACAGTGTGTTGGTTACTGTAGTCCAGAGGGAGTGAACGGCTGGCAGAGCCAGGTGGCATGGAGGTAGGTGTCTGTGTTGCAAGAGGTGCACTGTGAGCAGGTATCTGTGTCAGATAGTCCCATTTTAAATAGTTTGCTCTGAGTGATGTGGGTTCTGTGGATGGTTTTATATTGTATGAGTTGTAGATTGGTGTTGGTGGTCATGTTGAAGATGTTTCCACAGATCTGTGTCCATAAATCCGGGTCTGAAGGTAGCGTGAGTTCATTATTCCATTTTTCCTTAGGCAGGCTAATTGTGGGATTAGATGAAGTGATGAGTCTGTAAAGTTTAGATATGAGTTTTTTTGGGTGGTTGGCTATTTCCATTAACTGTTCACTAGTTCTAGATGGCTGTAAAGTATTAGTTAAGGTTATTTTGCTTTTGAGGTAAGATTTAAGCTGTTGATTTTATCCCTTATTTTATCTGGTCCGTGAGAGTTTACAAATTATGTTAATTATGTGGCTGTGAGAGATTATATATATTACAAATTATTTTATTGTTATAAGTTTATTTCTTGCAGGTTATTTCCTACATTGAATTTTTTAGCAGCCACCAAAACTAATTTTTGTCCCGCCAAAGTATTTTTGTAATGTAATTTTAGTGATAATGTTGATGATTGCAAGAGAGAGAACGAGTGCCCCGCACGCGCGCACTACTTGAGTGGCCGTGTCTTAATGCAAAGGCTGCAGCCTCCGGAGGTCGCATTTCCAGGCTGCATACATCATCAAGACTGTCTTGTTTCAGAATATTAACATTTATAAAGTTGAATATTATTCTTAGTTTATAGTAAATAGTTGTAATATGCGTATGACTTGCAAATGTAATGGTTAGGTAACTTAAATAAACCAGGCTTGATGACGCTTCATATGTGACCCCCGCAGGCTGCAGCCTTCGGTTTTATAAACGGACAGTATCTGCTCTTTCTTCAGGCATGAAAACGGGCCAGGGGTGGAAAAGCTGAGAAGGGTGCTCGAGAGGCGATGTGACCTCTGATGGGGCCGCGAGGTGGGAGGACCCCCCAGAATAAATATTAGGCCTCATTAGCGAACATGCTGTGACTTAACTTATTTATTCTTCAGGCATGTGATTGGCCAAGGACAAAAAAGAAGGAAGGAACTCAACATCCCTCCACGTGCGCCAAAACAAAATGCACACCATAACATACGCAAAAAATACATTATGACCATTATTTCAATTATTTCATTCTGACCGACAATTTAGATTTCAAATTTAAAATGTAAACATTTGACTAGTAACAGAAACCATGTTAAATTAAATGGATTGATAAATGTGGAAAGCTGTTACAAGTAGCATTCCCTTACTATTTTTACATCTGCAATAATTTTATTTTGCCATAATCTGACCATCAGTCGTAAGGCTATACAAGTACTGGTTAAATGAATTACATTATGGTTTTTGAGTCATTGGTTGAATAATTTTCAGTTAAGCAAAAAAGTGATGTGGGAAAATAAAATAAGAACAAATCAAGAAATTAAAAGCATATAAAATAAAATAGAAAAGAACAAAGTTACAAATAAAGTAATATCTAACAGTATTGATTAGGTAGAGAAACAGTATCAAATTAACATAACACTGTTTTCATTCTATAAATTAAATATAATTGATCTTTTTAAAGCTATAAAGGTGATTTTCCTTTTGTCTTCTGTAGGATGATTAACGTAGTGACACAAACATAAGCATTTCTTATAAGAGGAACTGTCCTTTTAACACCGGTGGAGAAGCGCTGATCTATACACTGACACATATAATCAACTGCTCACGTAAAATAAATGACTAAATAAAGAATACTTGCAGAGACTGTGGAATTACAAAATAGTTTGTGCATATATCTCCTGTCAAGCCCAAAAAGATTATGTGTTTGCGTGATTTTTGAAACGCGCGTTTCAGTGCGTAGGCTTTGGAGTTTGTGCGCGTATGCGCACTGAAAACAGTTCACTTTAGCATCTTTGTCGCTCAAATAGTCTAAAATCGCTTAAATGTTACAGTAAACGATAAACTTTCTTATTAACAGTATTAGTAACAGTATGTCAGTATGTTCTTATTACAGCATTTCATGCAATATTTAGCAGTTTCACCATATTTACATTTAAGTACTTACAGTCGTAGACTAGTAAACCAATGTGACTTACAAGCGTTGAGTATGTCCATAATTCGTTCCAATCCATTCCAACAAAAAATCTTTCAGGTCACTTTGCAGTGTCAGTCTGTGTAGATATGTTCTTTTAATTGATTGATTCCTTAGTATTCTACAATGAAAGTTTTACAGCGTTTTGTGTTGACTTTACGTACCGAATGCAGTCGCTCTACGCTTCTTCAACAAGCTTGTATGACGAAGAACACAGAAATGCGGATGACATCACAGTAGCGCGAGAGCCGTTCGAAAGCAGACTTCCTTATGACTTCTCGGTTCACTCTTGTGATACTTTGATGTCACCTGCTTGCCTGTCGGTTTTTGCAGCGCAGCGCAGCACGAACTCAACCTAATGTCTGGTATACATGTTGGATGACGGCGAAGGGCGCGTCTACAAACAACGCGCGCATACCCCCCTCCCCGCCAATTTTTTTTTCTCATCGAATCTTCACGATTCACGTGGGTCACCTTTTTTGGCTTCAAAACGACGAATTTCGCCGAAAGGTGAGGGATTCTCATGCCTGTTTCTTTCTCTCCCTCTCTCGCGCCCGCTCACGCAGCACGGAAATGTTTTCTGTCTTGTTTACAGAAATGTTTTGCGATGATGTCCAGCTTGGATTAGTTTACAACGCGTCTATTCCTGCTAAATATGTGAATTAATCACTCATCTGAACCAATTACTTTTAATAAACAATTGAAACTATTGATCTGTAGCCTACAACACTGAACTCATGAGACTCCAGTCAATCAGACACTCAAAGCCAGGTAAAAAAAAATGCCAGCTTTTTTGCAAACAATGACAAGCGAGAGTATGGGCCCTATCTTGCACCCAGCGCAATTGACTTTGTCAGTGACGCATGTATCATTCGTATTTTGTACCGGCACACAGCGGGTTTTTCCCTCCACAGACGCACGTCGGCAAACTAGGGAATGAACTTGCGCTCCCTGGGCGGTTCAGCGCAAAAAAAGGAGGCGTGTTCCGGCGCTAACCATCCCTGATGTTATTTTGCAGTTTCAAAAAACAATTGCGCCACTGACCAGAAAAAATTGTCTAAAGTCAGTGGCGCGTTGCGCATTATGCTATTTTAAGGGCGCATGCTTGACCATAATGTATAGCGTGCACATTGCGCACACACTTTGCTCATCTAATCTACACAGATGCAACAGTTATTTTTGCAAATCATAAATTTTTACAATAAAAAATATTAACACATGAGATAAGGGAAATCATTGTGGTGAGCATTGTGGTGATAGTTTTTATTTATTTTGTGTGGCTGCATTAAAAAATTATCATGCAAATAACGATTAAAATATTTTCATAAGTTTGTTGTGTGGCTGTATTACGTTTATTTTATGTAAATAATAATTAAAATGTTTTCATGAGAAACCTTAATGTATGTGAACTTGATTTGTAAGTGTACTTTGGGGTTGGACTGCTTGCGTTTCTTGGCTTTCAGCGGTGAGGGTGGACCCAGCAATGTCCTCTGCTGGCGTCAGTCCTGTATAGAGGCAAATCCACCTCCCGTTACACGGCGTGCCCGATTTATGCTGGCAATCTTGAGATTCCCCCATCTCCTGACGTCCTGGGGATGCCAGCTGATGAGACAATTGTGGCTATTTCCTCCCACGCCTGTTTAACCGACGCTGATTTGGCCGGGTTTCTCCCATCCCCATACAAAACAACTTCTCTGTCTTTGACTGCTCTTACAAGAACGCCGGTCTCCTCGGCTGTGAACCGCTCCTGGCGTGCGCCTGGTAAATCCGTCATAATAATAGCAACCCGCCAACATATAGCAACCCTATATGTGTCAAATAATTGCATATTGTGGTGGAGATTGTTGAGACTCTTTTTAGTATCTTAAAATGCCTCTCGTTTTCGTACCTGCACAAGACAGGATAACAGAACATTTTGAGTGTACTCACATTCAACATGTGTTTCTGTCACCACAATTACTTTTTTTTTACTTTGTAGAACAGTTGTACTCTATACACTTTGTTATTATTTACCTGGGCTTCTACTTTCAAAGCTAGGTATTAATTGAGTTATTAAAGGAATAGTCTACCCTTTTGCCATTTTAAACTATGTTATTACCTCAGCTTAGACGGATTAATACATATCTATCTTTTTAAAATGTGTGCACTGTACAGCGCATCATGAATGTGTTAGAATTTAGCCTAGACCCATTCATTCCTATGGTACCAAACAGGGAAGCCACCAAACACTTCCGTGTTTTCCCTATTTAAAGACTGTTACATGAGGAGTTATACTAGTAAGTATGGTGCCACAAAATAAAACTTTTTTTTGGTACCATAGGAATGAATGGGGCTAGGCTAAATGCTAACGTATTCATAACGCGCTGTACAGTGCATGCATTGAAAAAAGTTAGGTATGTATTAATTCGTCTAGGTTGAGGTAATAACATAGTTTATTAAGGCAAAAGGGTAGACTATTTCTTTAACAAAACCAATAGTAATCAAATGCAGAGAAAATTATGCAATGTACAGTAATAAAAGAGTTGATACATTCATACAGTCGTTCAAATACAACCGGCCTTTTGAGAGCAACTGTAATGCTGATCTGGCCAGGGATGAAATTGAGTTTGACACCCCTGGTTTAGAGTAACATTTCTGATTACTCTAAATATGGTCAGCCTCAACCTCTGTTTATTTCAATATTATTCTATTCATTAACTTTGACTAGAAATAATTATTGTAATAATTAAGTGTCACCTCTAAGGGGACTAAATAAAGTACGTTTAAAGTTGAGCACGCAGAGAGCGGCCGCTTAAGCGTATAGTCCAACCTCTGGCAGCGACCAATACTGATTCGCTTATGACCGTTGACCAGTATATTAATTATTAGGCCCATACTAGGATCATGTGCGACTATGAGAACTGAATGAACGAGTGTAATACCAGAGCTTAATCAGAATAAATAAACAAACATCTATCCAAATTCTGTAACGCCGGTTTCACACCGCATGCGTGAGCAACGCGTATGCGTAGCGTGAGCAGCGCGTGAGGAGAGCGTTTGCTGCACATGGCCATTGTACTTTCACACCGGCTGCGTTTGCAGCGCATACTGTGCAGTTTAAATAATAGTATAAAAATCTCAAGTTCACAATACTTTATTTTACATGCATTTATGAGCAAAACCTCTTTAAGACACTTTTTGAAGGTCAGTGTAATTTATATAACTGTGATTTGTTTAATCCACATTGTTTTCGTGCTGTTCTGGTCCATGTAAGTACAGATATAGACACAAAACACAATTATAGACATAAAAAGCCCATGGCACATTATAAAATCTGTTTCTCTGAATTTTTACGATAAAATAAATAATTCACTCAGTGATTGACAGCATATAGCAGTCGATCGTGTTTACCTTCAACAGTTTAAGCATAAGATTTAAATTTATAAATTAATCTATTTCTCTGAAGATTATTAAGATAGATGAGGACTCATTTGCTGGGCAGAAAGTGAATGAACGCAGTCTTCTGGCAACAGTGTGTTGATATTTCATTGCTTTCTTTTAAATTGCTCAAAGTCATGACTGTTTCAAACACACTTAGCTTCACATTCGTGATTTTATTGTAAAATTACCCTTTTTCGCGTCAATCCACGACCATTTAAACTATAAACAATGCCCTGTCACTTTAATTGAGCGTGAGCAGCGCAGCAAAAATAGAGCCGACGCCGAAACGATAGCAGCACTGCTGCTTCAGCAACGCTCCTGCCACGCGCTGCTCACGCGTGCGGTGTACATGCTTTAACTTGTTAACATGGGCGCCGAAAAAAACACGCGCTGCTCACGCATGCGGTGTGAAACCGGCGTAAGTGTTAAAAGTAATAATCCGATTTGTATTACAATATATAAACTAAATCTTTGTCTTTGGAGTCAGATAAGAGATAAACGAACCTAAATTACGTAACGCCAAAACATAATCTGCAAGCGCCAGAAAAGACCGAACGCGCTAGAATCCTTCGACCATGCCATTTGGATTCCGTTGTAGGGGCAAACAGATGGATGGGGATATATTTTCAACCCCTTACAGGTCCAAACAAGCAAATTTATGCCACAAAGAAGATGCCACAAGATTATTAATGACAAGAATACGTCCTCTAAGACATCTGAGGAAGTAACCATTTCCATTTTTTTAAAAGACCTTTAATTTTCTTAAACATTCCTTCCCAGTTTTTCTTAATAAAGCTTTCATTTCATATTTTAAACCTCCTCTTTTCAAAATCAATCATCCAGGTAAAGTGGGAAGATCTGCACTCCAGTTTCCCACTAATATCGCTTTGCTTTTTTCCCAAGTTGACTTTAGCAGAGGAAATAAGTTCAAAATCATTAAATTTTTTCCCAACTTATTCACATCATCTCTTCCATTAACAAAAACAATAACATCATCAGCATAAGCTGAAAGGTGTATAGGGTTATTATAATCAGGGAAAACCAAACCTTTTAAATTATCTCTTAACTTTTGAAATAAAGGTTCAATGGCTAGAGAATAAAGCATGCCAGCACATCCCTGCCTAACTACTTTCTTAACTTTAAACGGAGAACTCAAACCACCATTAATTTTAAAGGTGACATAGAATGATTGAAGGGGTATTTATCCTTGTTCTGTGATGTGACATGTAGACAAAAACATTTTTGTTTGGGTCTGTAATGCCTTAGAAGCTTCCTAAAAACCTCTCTCAGATAGCTCTATTAGGGTGGGGGATTTTAAACAAGTGGTTTTGCACCTATTTGGCTCCCCCTACTGGCTTAACTTGCAATTTCATAACTGATTGGCTGACTTTGCTGCCACTCAAAAAATGTAGCCAATTATTTTAAAGTGGAGGGGCAGTTAGATGCCTGTGATGTCATAAGCAGCATTTTTTCATATTGGGCCGTTTTCTGGCTGATATTTCTAAAAGAGGAATTTCTATGAAACTAAGATGTTAAGCATGTCTAGCACTTTTTGTATGTTTGTGAATGCGGGAAGACTACCATTATTCAACAAAGACAAGGTAAAAATGGTTTTTCATTCTCTGTCCCCTTTAAGAACACTCGAAATGTTACTGTACATAGCTTTAATCATTGATATAAAAGAAGGATTAAAACCAAAAGCCTCTAAAGTATTCCATAAAAACAGATGTTCAACTCTATTGAACGCTTTCTCTTGATCAAGAGAAATTACTCCAGTTTTAATTCCCAAGAGTTTTGAAGCATCTTTAAGAATTAATTAATTGGCTTAAATTGGCAGAATTAATTAATTGGCTTAAAACTTTACCAAGTCTTATAGCCAATGTTTTGGACATAATTTTATATTCGAAACATAACAGTGAAAAAGGGCGCCAATTGCAGATATACTGAAGATCACCTTGTTTAGGTAACAACGTAATGACTGATCTTCTGCAGCTCATTGGCAGTTGACCTCTTTTCAGACTGTCAAAAATTATTTTACTTTGACCTTTTTTCATTTCCAAATGAAAAAAGAATTTAGAAGGAGCATCGATTTGGGTAACAGTTTGGAAACATGAGCGAACTAAAGCTCCTTAGGCTCTTACTCCTAACAGGTCTATTAACATTGTTTTTTTATTTCTTTATTCGTTAATATACTTTTTATTTTTTGAAGATGTTATACCCTCTTGTAAGGCAACAATTTCCTTCTCTAAAACCTTCATTGACTGTGCTATATCTCGAGTAACATTAAGAGTGTACTTTTGCCAAAAATCTTTAAAAATAACTTTTCTACAATCCCACCATTGCTGCAGAGATCCATAAAAATGCTTTTGTTGCTTAATATTATCTATAAACTTCTCATCACTTAACAATGAATTGTTAAAAGTCCAATGAATTGTTAAAAGTCCAGTATGCACTCTTACACTTGTCATACTTAATAAAAACACTGCACAGAACTAAACTGTGATCAGAAAACCCCACTGGGATGATTTTACAGAATTTAAAAACATTACATTGATACTGAACACTATAAATTCTGTCAAGACTTGCCATAGAGATAGAATGCTCAGTACTATTAGCCCAAGTGTACTGTCTGACATCTTGATTCACACTTCTCCATATATCACATAAATCGTGAGTTTCAATCAACTGTACTAATGTTTTCTTAGAAGCAGCATGTGGTTCTAGATTATTTCTATCTAGCTTATCATTAACTCTTTCCCCGCCATTGACGAGATATCTCGTCAATTAAGAGAAAACGCTTCCCCGCCAATGACGAGATTTTCCGTCTTTCCGCAATACCGCTATTATCCACCAGGTGGCGCCCTTCCACAACTTTTTCAAAACCGGACGTATTGCCCTATGGCATAAGCTGCTGCATGTCCGTGTCTGTTTTAAAGATCGCTCTGAATGGGATCTCTATGAAAAGTCCATCATAAAAATGGAATTATCTCTGCTTTTTGCTCAAAATATGGTGTTTTTGCAAAAACCTACCCATATTCAAAAGCTGATTGCAAAAGAACCACTGAAGGTAGGATGAAACGGGTTTTTTTTTTGTTTGAAAGCAGAGGGTCTGTTCTTTCATTTGGTATATTGTATGTTTATATATTTAAAGAAGAACATTTTCTGGAAGGCATTAAACTTTGGTGAAAATCATGAAAAACGCTGGCGCTGGCTGGCAACTTTTTTTAAAAACGCTGGCGGTGAAAGAGTTAACAGTTCCCTTTCAATACGGTTCACTTCGCATTGCGTCAGTTAGCTGACGCTATGGGGGAAACTCCTGTTTACTCCGTGACTGAAGCCTATTGGTTAACGTCTGTACAAAGTACAGACCAATGACGTTTGAACCCGCGCGCGGGAGGAACGCGTCCTTATATAAGCGCGGTTCAATCATCAGGAGCTCATTATTTTCTCCTTCAGCGCGAACCTCTCGCTGCTCCGAAGAAAAAGAAGAAGCCTTACCTCGCCGTTGACAAAAGCCCTGCAGCGGAGTCCAGGCCTAGCGTCTTCCCCTGCCGCTTTCCGGCCGAGAACCGAAGATAGCCTTCGCTTGCCGTGGTACGAGCCCTGTGCAGCAGACACACGCCTGACGAGGTCTCCCCTGCGGCCGCCCGGTAAGATCAATATTTTTAATATAACGCTATAAGCTAAAAGAGCAGGCGCTGTTGTAATAGCGTCCAGCACAGCGGCTCGGTGAGCCTCTCTGCTATGAATTTCCTCCGAGCGCGTTACCGGTCTGGCACCTCCCACGCCGGGACCGCGCTTATGCTTTGGTTGTCTTATCCATGTTTCGTGCTCCCCCTGCTGTTCCTCTCTCGCCGGGATGAACACACGGCGAGCCATGAGACTAGATGGACGCATAGACAAGCACACACGGACTAACCCCCCCCTGTGTTCTGTCACACCGCAACCGTTCATGCTTACAGAGTCCCTTCGCTCCTCTCACATTCAGTGGCGAGATCTCTGGCACATATATTAATCCCCCGAGTGCATCGGGTGATACCGTCACAACGCATGGCTGTTCTGTCTGTGTTGTTGCTCCCCTCTGCCGTTCCTCTCTTGTTGAGATGAACAAGCGGGGAACCGTAGACCTGGATAGATGCATACGACAAGCAAACACGGGCGGTTGTTTATAATATACTGAGGCCCGAATACCTCCCTTTATTTAGTCCCGTCCTATATTAGTGCGCTGAATATTGGTACATTCTTATATATATATACCCGGTTTTTCTGCCCTTTTAATAAACGGCAAAACCGCGGGCCTCACGGCAGACTTCCTCTCTGCGATGGGTTCAGTCTGACATTAAACCACCTAGACATACTACCCTGCTCCGTGAGCCGTTCGGTCACCGTCACTACTGAGGCTTGTGCACCTGAACGGCTGAGCTCTGGTCGCCGCAGCACAGCTGCATCAACAGAGAACGAAACTGTCTGGGAGAAAAGGGGTTATGTCGCGCCTCGGCTGGACTGCCCTGAAATGTTTTCTGTGTGCTGTTTATCCAAACATACTGTGTAATACTGTCGGCTATGCGACCTCACTATAGTGGCGAACGGTATTTAATTCCTCTAAAAAGAGTAATTTCCGTGCTTACTATACTGTGTATTGACACCCACGGTTGTACGGTGTCTCTAAACACTTTATCGCCTTACTGACAAGCAATCAGTAATACGCACACACGGCCCGCTGTCCATAATTCTATCGACGCTAGCCGAAAAAACCCCGGTTTGGCCATATACTGTGTATTGACACCCCACGACTGTACGGTGTCTCTAACACCTTTCTGCCAAATTCGCTCGCAGCCCACCTCAGTTTCTCCGCTACGATGCTGATGGCGCAAACGAGCACGGTCTTACGGCTGTTATTCTCTCTTCCTAGAGGAAGGACAGCCTCAGACTTTTGCATGGCTCCAAGCGTTTGAATCGCGCCCTCTCCGGACGGCCACTCAAAGGCTTACAGCCAAGCGGTTTATGACGTTTTTCGGCCATATAGCTGATTTATATTAGCGGATCCGAAGACGCTCACACCTCCGCTCCAATACTCGGAGATATTAAGGGTAATATCAACCTCAAGTGAGCTTGCTACCCGCCACAATAAGTTTCAAAGCTTAAAGCGCGCGCACAGTCAGACGCGCGCGGCATCTCGTTTAAGACGGGCACACGTACCCCTCTAACGAGCCTCAGAAAGCTGAATATCGTGGCATTCTGTTCATAAGTCCACTTCAGTTTGACTAAGCAAAGGTCCCGCCCCGAGCTGACGGCCGGGAAGCTTGCTTAAGTTACACACGGCTGCATGAAGTGCTGTCATTACGAGCTAGCCCAGCATCTGCTGTGGGTTGAACACACTTTATGACGGCAATCAGCCTTCGGCGCGTGGAACGCCGTTTGTCTCATATAAATCACCTTGTACTGTGAATACGGTACATTAAGAGGATGATTTAGCACTGCAGCACTCTCGACCGTGTTATTGTGATAATGCGGTCGGGCAATCTACGGTGGTTTCATTATTTACCGAACCAGACTGAGATCTCGCCCCCTGAACAAGCTGACGAGTCATCTCCTTTATAAACTCATTGCATCGCTTTATAAGCTATGTTCAATCAGAGTGATACGCATCTTATGCTTAAACTACCAATATTAACCCATTACGATGGGCGTGCGGAGATGGCATGCCAGGGACACGACCTACATTACGTGCTTTATGACACATCGACACAAGCTGCTAGGACCCCTTTCACGAGGCGTCCTCATGCAAAGTCTGATCCATTCTGTCTAGTGACATTTGAAAGTCAAAACCCCCCGCGAATCGTGGGTGGAACACTTTTCTCCTCACTACAGAGGCACGGCGGCTCTCTCCCCTACCTATATCTATGTGGCCGTGATAACAGCGAACCACGCTTTTACGACCGACCATTCATTTAATTCACAAGCCTGTCATCTCTCAGATGCGGACGGCGGCGGTAACAGCGAACCACGCTTTTACGGCTGGCCATTCACTTTATTCATAAGCCTGTCATTTCTCAGATGCGGACGGTGCCCGAGGCACAGCGCTCTGGAACTGTCCAAGGTCCTGTATGACACATACGTCTGACGTACATCAGACGATCAGCTGTTCATCTGCGTCACAGATCACTCACTAGAGCACCTGTCAATACAGGCTATTTATGGATCGTTGACGTTATCACCTCCCGTGACAATTATGCTCACTTGTCCTAGAGCATGGGCATGGTCTTAGAGGTTTCTCATTTGACAATTGTGACACGGCCGGCTGGTCCCCGCCGTCCACGTTGTCAGTTTACAGCTTCGACATCCCTGCTTCGCGCACTACTGAGGTTTGTTGCATTAAAGGTGCGCCCATTAGCTCACCTGTATGCACGATATGGTTTTTAATGATATGCGTCCACCGTGCGCTTAGAGAAGCTCACATGTACACGCTATAACATTTTGGTATACAATAAGATGCGCTTGGGAAAGCTCAACTGTATACACAGCTGTGTTATGCTTTGTGACACATACATTGTTGTTCATCTGTGTACGTTCACGGTGCGTTGGGTGCCCACCGTTACGTTCATCAATCATATCTGTACACATTCACGGCGCGTTCTGTGCACTGATTTATCTATACGCATTCACGGTGCACTGAAGAGTTCACCCGTGTGCGCACAATTTATTATCAGAACACATGACGTCGCGCTCGAGAATTTTGCCGGCCTGTGCATTATAACACTCTGATTCATCTATATCCATTCACGATGTATTCAAGTGTTCACCTGTGCCCGTGCAATTTATAGTCAATACACATTTACGGCGCGCTTGGAAAGCTCACCGATCTGTGCACTATAATACTACCTATATGCATCCCGATGCGCTCGAGGGTGCACCTGGGTTCACACTATTGTGGTATCTGTATAATCCCACGCTACGAACCGTTCTGACGCATATTATAGTCAGATCGGCCGTTTGTGAGCTTCGCAGATCACTCACTACGTATGTCTGTTGCTAACAGTGGTTATTTAGATGGATCGTTGAAACCATCGCACTGGCTCACGCCCCTCTATGAGCTATGTCCTATATAGAGCCCACTCTGTGCGAGTTTGGCTTCTTCATGAACTTGGTCTACAGGGGTATCTATATTTGATATCTGCTACGCGGCCGGCTGGTCTTCGCCGTTTACGTTGTCAGATTGTAGGGAGTGTACGTGAGTAACCTAAGCGTTCTCTTCTAGATTTAAAGCTTTCAAAACAGCATCTACCTTTCTAAAGAAAATAACTCTTTCAAATCCTTTAGTAGGTGCATATAAATTCATAAGCACCATAGTGTTTTTTTCAAACTTTACTTTAATCTTTAAAAACCGACCTGCAATTATTTCATCCACTTCACAAGATATAGGTAAAAAATGTCAAAATAATATATAATATAGATTTATCTTTGGCAAAATTTAAGGAGTTGACAACTTCATCATCCTTACTCATTTGTTTTTTAAAGGTTGTTCACAAGTTCTCTCTAACGATAAACTTCTACATCTTGAAAAGCTCCCTCCTTCATAAAATACCTCACATCATTAACAAATTCTTTGCAATCAGGAAAGAAATCTTCAACTTGCACCCCTTTCATTACTATTGTTTCTTGTAGAAACTTGCTAATATCTTCAACTCTATATAAACAAATCAAGTTTTCATTTTGAGAACTAACAGACAAATTTGAGCACTGAGACATATTTGAATCAGAGGAATCTCTATCGCTATCTGATTCCACATTCTCATTAGCACTCTCATCTTTCTTGACTTGTTTATTAGCCTTTGTAAAGCTTTTTTTCTTTCTTTTAACTGGGATTTTAAAGACAACGTCTGCTTCATTCTCAAATTCAACATCATTGTCTTCAACACCAATTTCATCAGCATCTACCATGCAAACATTTTTAGAAGATTCAGCCTGTTCATCAGACATCAAACAAATGTCATTAGACTCAGTAACAGTCTCTGTTATTTCAGTTTCAATCTCAGCAGCTACCAGCACAATCGGCTCAGGTCCAGCGGCTTCTACTACAGACGTATCGGCAATATTCGCGTCACTCGTGATCTCGTCATCAGCCGACACCTGCTCAGAGTTTGTACTAGCTGCTTTTTTAGGACAATCATGAACAAGATGTCCGATTTTTCCACAACTAAAACATTTTATTGTATTGTCAGATGTTGCAAAAACTGTGTAATTGAAACCACCAATTTTAAATTTAAAAACCAGATCGCTGTCATCAATTCCGTTATTCAACACCATAAAAACCTGTCTTCTAAACAAAATTAGGTGCTTCACCAACGGTGACGTGTACCCGAGAGGGATTTTCTTAATAGGGGATACCAATTTACCATAGCGAGATAACTCTTGCACTAATACTTCGTCTCTGATAAAGGGAGGTATATTAGACAGTATAACCCTTTTAGACGGGCTACTCAAAGGCATAACAGGCACGAGTGAACCATTCAACACTACGCTGCTTTGTACAGCATCATTTTCTTTTTCAATTGATTTAAAAAAGAGAACAATTGCACTGTTCATTTGTGATGCCGACACCATATTATCATGTCCCATGATCTCTCCCACCCCTAAACAACACTGTTCTACACTGACTTTAGACTCCAATTTCACCCCATGGCGATGGGTTAAGTTTAAAAACTCATCGTGTTTTGAGTCGTCGTGCTCCCACAATGCTGGTCGCAGACGCAAAAACATGTCTAAAAGCCAAACAGCCAAACACTTCAACACATAAAACTCAAACACACATATACAAAAAGATATAAAAACACGATTAGTTAAAGACAATTGTCGCAGTTAATGTGTAAAGACCAAGCACAAAGCAGATGGCCTAGAATTAAGCAATGTGTTTGTTTGATATGGGCGGAGTCAGAGTATACGGATTTCTGGTTTTGAATAAATTACAGGTACATCAAAAAATCAAACCAAGAGAGATTTAATTAAACACTCACATTTATTATTAATAAATACATTCATTAGAAACGAATCCAAATGAAAACACATAAGAAAAACTAATCTAAAACAATAATTAAACAGTTAACGAATTAAAAACACTTGAAAACCAACAAATAACACTTAAAGGCTAATCTTGAGTGAAAGGTAATAAGCCTTTGGCCAAAAGAAAATTAATAACGTCAAAAAATTTGATAGAATAACGTTGAGAGAGAGCGCAACTGAAAACCGGAAGTGACCGGCGCTAAAAATTAATAAATGATAAACGTAACATTGAACACCGTCGAAAGAGAATTAGCACCCTAACGTTAAAAGCAGTTAGATAAAATTAATTAAAACTAAATTAAAAATCCATCGTAACTTTGAAATACATGAAGTAAATGGCGCCCGAAAAATAATTAATTTCAACGTAAAGACAGCTTAATGAAACGTAACATTGACCTCGAACGATCTTAATTAACTTCATTAGTTAAATAAAACCACGTGAAAATAAAACAATGCTTTTTAAACGTCAACGAATCCCATTGGCTACTGTACTGTTTACGTATGTTGGTACGGGAATTTTGGAAACGCCTATATATGTATACAACAGCTGATTAAAGCGTCATATTTCAACAGATGATTAACCAAACGAGGTAAGTTAAGTTTAATTGTGATTTGCTTTGTTGATTTGAAACTTTTTAAAAAGTGAATGTGTCAATTAGTTTGTTAATTGGATGTGTACAAAGTTGTAAATATGATCGCTAAACGTCTCATTAACGTAGAGGTCGTGATTTATTAAATAATTATCTGTATCGATGTCACGTGAAATCACAGTTAAGTGTCTGTGACGCATGTTTAAATACCAGGTGTTTACCATTAAAATGGTGTTAATTAACCTCTGACCTTTGCTATTTTCGTTCATATACTGTAATATCTCGGTGCTTGTTGCATTATACACATGTTTAGCTTTACTAATGTAACGTAACATTAAAGTTTACAGCCCGTGACTCGTGTTTGTATTGTTTTAATGCAACAGGTAGGCCTTGCTATGTGACTTTAACCTCTGACCTATGCTTTTGTCATCCAGATACTGTAATATCTTGGTGCTTGTTGCATTATGCACATGTTTAGCTTTACTAATGTCACGTAACATTACGGTTTACTGCCTCTTGTGTGTTGTTTCAGAAAATGGTACCCTGCCCCTTTTGCCCTAAAAACCTGTCCAACATGAGGCAGCACCTACGGATAAGCCATGGGGTTGCCAATCTCCGGGAAAGGCAGCTGTGGGTTCGCTTTTCCCGGAGAAAGGTCACGCAGCCTTTACGCCCGTGCCTGTTGTGTGGTCGTGCCCTAAAGCACATACGGCCACACTTCGCTAATTCCCACCGGGATCTGTCGGTAAGTATGCCGTTAAACTTTTCTCATTGAAATGTCGATGGCCGGTTAATGTCTACGTGCCCGGTTTTTAAACAGGTTTCGTCTCCTAGGCCAGGAAGCTCAGGCGAACTGTCCAGCGGTTCCAGTGGGATATAACACTGGAAAGGCTGCGTGACCTTGAGGCCAGCCACCCGGTGGTCCCCATGGTGACCCTGATGGAACCCTATGGTAGGTGTCAATCACAGACTGCTGTCTGAACTTTACTCTTTTGTTTTACCAGACACAGCAAGTTAAGCTAATCGTTTATGTATGTTTTTTGGTGATGTTTAAGAAGACTCTGACGAAGAACAAATTCCTTCAGCCCCTTCGTCCTCCATCACGTCTGCGCGCTCCTTCACGCCTGCAACCCCCATCACCCCTTCACACCCCGTCACCCCTTCACATCCCATCACCACCCCACCTTCGAGCCCAGGCGCACGTGCAGCCATGGAGGAGATCGCAGAGGGGCTGAAGGAATTTGTCCAGTGCATGGGTGAGTCTGACGTCACCGGCTTTGCTCTCGGCTCGTTTACGTCATTGTTCTTAAAACGGAAACGTACATGTTTGTTTTTCCTCGTTTCATTTCAGGCAGTCCTGTCGAGCAGTCAGAGGGCGGCCCGCTCTTCGGTGGTCTGGCCAGCCATCCTTCCCCGCCGCCGGCCGAGTTCAGCGTCGACGACTTTCTACGTAGGTCTCGAGTCATTTGCCCAGGTCTTTGCCATTTCCTCTGATGCAGAAATCAAATGTTTGTTGTTTTTATTTCATTACAGTGAGCCTAGACCGGCTCGACGCCAGCTACGCCGGGGCGGGGGTCGTGCAGGGTTTTGGTAGGTTTTCCATTCTGAATCACCGCTTCACTACTGTCATCTTTCCAGAGACTAAAATAAAAGCTAACATTTTGCTTCACCTGTTTCATAATTCAGACGAAGAGCAGGCCGCCCAGGCACCCATCATGCCGGCATTCCTTTTGATGCTAGGTAGGTCTTAAATCTCTCAGCGATTCTGCATTGTCTCGCTCGTGCCACAATGATTAATTGAACGCTTTGTTTTACAGAAGACAACTCAATGGATCCTCTCCAGTGGGGCGAGATGGACCAAGGTATGTTTCAATCACGCTGCTCCTTTAACTGTGTTACTGTTTAAGCATATCATTTCAGATCCTAACCGTTTGAATCCTTATTTTGTTTCAGGGCCACGTTCCCCTACGCTGGAGAGGATATAGTGTTGTAATTTTAAATGTTTTTATATGGTTCATAATGTTTTATAATGTGTTTTATCAATACAGTTTTAAAATGTGTTTTTAATCACGCGTTTGGTTGTTTCTTTATATTTTCAATTGCATGGTAAATAACATGCAATAACACTGTTTAACAACATAAACGGATGCATTTCTTATCTAAGTGTGTCACTGACAACTGGTACATTTTTAATTGCATGGTAAATAACATGCAATATCACTGTTTAACAACACAGGTGAGAAAGATTTTGGAGTGAACAAATGCAAAACTTTAGGGCTCTGTATCTCAGCCTAGGAGGGTCACAGAGTCTTGCAAGTGGGTTCGTTGGAAAGCCCCGGACTAGGCCTTTCCAAAGAACCCAATTTCCTCATTCCTGTGCCGAGATAGAGGCCTGACACTTGCATGTAAATAGTCTGCCAATGGACGAATAATGGGTTCGTGTCATTTTTTTCCTTTAGAGCCTCAGCGATTTCGACCGCACTGCCGCGACACGGACGAAGCGTGGATAGCGTTAAGGTCACTTGCGCGCACGTACGACACGTACTTGACCGCAAGTTTGTCGTTCGTGCGCGCGAGTGACCTCGACGCTATCTGCGCTTCGTCCGCGTCACGGATACGCGGTCGAAATCGCTGAGGCTCTTAAGGAAATCAATGACACAAACCCATTATTCGTCCATTGGCAGACTATTTGCACGTACGTGTCAGGCCTCCGGCCTTACCGACCGACCCGAACCTTTGATCCGCGGCGCCCGATTGGCCGTGAAAAATTTCTGCGGGCCGCCGCGCAAGCGACACGAACCCGCGTAAATTTCCAATTGGCTAACAGCTCCGTGTCCCTGGTACCCTAAGGCGAGGTAAGGCAACCTGCATGTTTATTTAGTTTTGCTTTGATTGTACAGCCCTTTTCATTATTTTTCTCGACTCCGTCGCAGCTGTGAGCAGCAGAGCAGCCTGCCTCCGCTTTTTAAAAATAGTGTGTGTTGATAATAAACATTTAAACTCACATTGTTATAAGCTAAAATAGTTGTTATTGTAGGCAAGTGAAGTGTTGAATTAAGAGGCTCAATTGATCAAACATGTCGATGACTTGCTGAGCACAAAAATGCTCTAAAATGTAAGAAATAAAAGATATTTAATTATTTTGACAGTTTAATCAAAACTGAACTGCTTTAATTGCTGCAAGAGAAGTACAGCTGTGTAAGGAATCTGTGTAAGGAGTTATTTTTGCTATTTCTGCAGATTTCTTTTGCAAAACCTATATAAACCTATAATATTATATACATGGCTGTTAAGTGTAATAAAAAACTGAAGTAAATAGAAGTTCTTCACTAAAAGACTTTGTTTAGGCCAGGCGAGTTGTTTAGGCCAAGACTAAAAGAAGGCCAGGCGAGTTCTAATCGTGATCAAAAGTTTGAGCAAAATAACCGTGATCATCATTTTTCCTGCAATCATGCAGCCCTAGTATGTTACCAGCATACATCAATTACAACCTTACTTTAGTGATTGTATTTACTAGCTGCTGACCTCATATTATTTTTGCTTCAAAAGTGTAACTCAACAGTAAAAATCATTAAACAATTCCATAAATGGTTCTTAGTTTAAAAAAAGCTTTTTATTTTATTATTTTTTTGTTATATTTTACTTGATTATAATCAGGGTTCCCACGCGTCCTGGAAAACCTGGAAAATGAAAGACCAATTTTCCAGTACTGGAAAACACATAAAAAATGGGGGGAAACGTCAAATGTCCTGGAAACGCTTGCGTTGTCCTGGAAAATTATTTTCCCTCCTGGTAGGATGAACGCAAACGGGTTAAAAATGTTATGCATGAATGTCTGTTTTGACCTGCCTTTAACGTGTAATATTGGGCTGGAGCGCTTGTCTGCTTTCATTTCCGCACGTAGCCAGCTTACCGCCCCACGTGACACAAACCTCCCAATGTACGCGTTTGCGTAGCAAGTGCGCAATTTGACGACATAGTACGCTGGTAGGACTTGCCCCTCTAAACTACGGACATGTGAGTTCTGTGGCAAATATGCACGTGCGGTACTCCTGTCTGACAACACGATTCAGCAGCGTGGTGAAGCAGTTTCAGCTAATCATTGTAGAAAAGCAGAGAATAACAAGTCTACTGAACCTACAACGTAACATTCCCGTCCCTCTCCTCCTCCCCTCTGCCTCAGCACCGCTCTACTCAATGACACTGCTCTGCCTCACTCTCTGTACCATAGATATGTATATAAAGGCTAGATGGCTCGTCCGCGCTGATGGCCAATTGAGTGGAACGTCCGCATTTTGGCGGCCATCTTAGGACAGGGCGCTCGCTCACTCGTAGCATTGAGTTTTAATGATGCAGGTACTTTTAAATGACCATAACTTGCTTAATTTTTTACCGATTTTCAAACGGATTGGTTTGTTATAAACGTCAAAGATGTACCTATGACACTGAATACGTATACTAAAAATAAATAAAAAATTCATGAAACATGTTAAAGCATCCAGAATTATAGCCACGTTAATAACGTTTGTAAAAAACCAAACCGTTTGTAAATCCGTCAAGAATTCAGCAAGTTACGAGCATTTTAGTTGGCGTATGTCACTCACCTTCCGTCCACAGCAGCAGGGAGCAGCACTATGGCAGCACTGACCTAAGATGGCCGCCAAGTGACGACACAGCTGACTCCGCCTTGAGCCATCTAGCCTTTATATACATATCTATGCTCTGTACCCCGTTCCCCATTTGCTGCAGTTGGGCTTAAAAAGGTAATGTGTGTGTGTGTGTGTGTGTGTGTGTGTACCTGGTAATTATCACGTTGTGGGGACCAATTGTCCCCACAAAGATAGGAATACCAGTGTTTTTGTGACCTTGTGGGGACATTTTGATGTCCCCATGAGGAAACAAGCTTATAAATCAAACAAGATGATGTTTCTTGAAAATCTAAGGTACAAGAACGTTTTTTGTGATGGTTGGGGTTAGGGAATGGGGCAGGTAAGGGGAATAGAATATACAGTTTGTATGGTATAAAATGCATTACGTCTATGGAATGTCCCCACAAAACATGGAAACCAGAATGTGTGTGTGTACGTGTGTGTGTGTACGTGTGTGTGTACCTGCCAACTTTTGGTAAATGTGAACCGTTACACGTAAGGATTCACTGTGAAAGCATTCGAGTCGAAGTCTACGTGAAAAAATAATGTGTTGTGTACAGTAAGTATAATACATAAAATATAGGGGTGTGACGAGATCTCGTGCGATTAAATATGTATCACGAAATTAATTATGTCACGAGATTTCTCGGGGAGGTCAAATGCTGGCCGTTTCTTATACAAAAGGCTGCATCCAGAGGTTGCATTTGTAGACTGCATACGTCATAAATTAAATGCATTATATTCTGTCTTTTACTGCGTTTGCTTTTTAAATCTTGCTCAATAATAACAGTGACTGTATCATTTCTACTGTAAAGAATTGGACAAATATTAAAGATTTAAATGGATTTAAACGTTGTTTGGCTAAAAGCATCCATTTAAAATTAAAGTAACTGAAGTGGGTCATTTACCGCCCCCTGTAGGCATTTGTTATAGTACATAATTCTGTTTTTTTAGGCTATATAAATGTGTTTACTAGTTTTGATACTTTATTTGGACGAATTATTATTGCATTGTCATTATTATGTAATGTTAAAGGTTATTATTTTATTACCAAAAATATCAAATTACTTCATTATCAATTAGCAAAATAATTGTTAGGGACAGTCCTAGATTAGTTAAAACATTTCAAAATAATGTGATTTCAGTTTCCCATTCATTTATTTTATCATTGAGAATTTCTTAAAAATAAAGTAAAAATCTCGTCTCGTTCTCGCGAACCCAATCTCGTGTCTCGTCTCGTGGATTAAGTGCCTCGTCACACCCCTAATAGAATATGAAAGATATGAAAATGCTAAGGTATGAAAAGTAGGCCTAATTTCAGTAATCAGTCAATATAAGTAGTTTTAGACTTTCACATTTCTGTTGTCCTTTATAGGCAGGAGTTAGTGACGATGTCAGGAAGACAGAGCAAATTCAAAACTGAGTGGAAGGAAAAACCCCAGTTCAGGGAATGCCTAGAAAAAGTGTCTGGAGATGTGCATAGGGCATATTGCAAGCTCTGCAGGAAATCTTTTGATATTGGTAACATGGGAGTCTCAGCAGTCAGGAGTCATGCACGGGGACAAGGCCATGTTAAGATTATGTTAGTGACTGATTGCGAATACAGCTTGACTGTGAGAGTTTGGATTTTTAAACTGATATCAGCAATGATGATATGATACTATCACTACTACCCAGCCTTAGTTGTGATAACTTGACTCACACTGTAGCAGCTGAAAATGTCCTGAAAATGTCCTGGAAACGTCCTGGAAAATCTTTTCAAGAAAAGAGTGGGAACCCTGATAATATTTTATTACTCTTTCCACCTCTGCCCTTCAGATAAATTAGATGTCATATTGCATGTGATTAATTGAAATGACGATATAATGACGATGAGAGCATATTGCATGTTATTAATAAATTAGTATCACTATGATACTTGTTACCATTAGTAAGTGCAATTAGCTAACATGATATAATGATAAGAAATAGATATTTAGCTTTTATGAGTCAAACTCAATTTCATCCCGGGCCACATCAGCATCACGGTTGCTCTCAAAGGGCCGGTTGTATATGAACGACTGTATGAATGTATCAACTTTTTTATTACTGTACATTGCATAATTCTCTCTGCATTTGATTAGTATTGGTTTTGTTAATAACTCAATTAATACATAGCTTTGAAAGTAGAAGCCCATGCAAATGATGACAAAGTGTATAGAGTACAACTATTCTACAGATTATTTTTAAAATAATTGTGGTAACAAAAACACATGTTGTATGTGAGTACACTCAAAGTGTTCTGTTATCCTTCATTGTGCAGGTAAGAAAATGAGAGGCATTTTAAGATACTAATCTGTTTTACAATCTCCACCACAATATGCATTTATTAGACACATATACTCTCGCTTGTCATTTCTTGCCCTCTGCAAAAAAGCTGTGATTTTTTTACCTGGCTTTGAGTGTCTGATTGACTGACGTCTCATGAGTTCAGTGTTGTAGGCTACAGATGAATAGTTTCAATCGTTTATTAAAAGTAATCGATTCAGATGAGTCATTAGTTCGCGTATTTAGCGGGAATAGACACGTTGTAAACTAATCCCAGCTGGACATCGCGAAACATTTCTGTAAACGAGACGGAAAACATTTCCCCTCTGGATGCGCGAGAGAGGGAGAGAAAGAACGAGCAGATACTGTCCGTTTCTAAAGCCTGCGGGGGTCGCATATGCAGCGTCATCAAGCCTGGTTTATTTACGTTAACTGACCATTACATTCGCAAGTCATACGCACATTACAACTATTTACTATAAACTACGAATAATATTCAACTTTATAATTGTTCATATTCTAAAACAAGACAGTCTTAATGACGTATGCAGCCTGGAAATGCTACCACCGGACGCTGCAGCCTTCGTATTAAGACACGGGCACTCTAGTAATCCGCGCGTGCGTGGGGCACTGCTCGTTCTTTCTCCTGCAATAATCAACTTTCATCACTATAATTACATTACAAAAAGACTTTGGCGGGACAAAAATTAGTTTTGGTGGCTGCTAAAAAAATCAATATAGGAAATAACCTGCAAAAAATAAAACTTATAATAACAATAAAATAATTTGTAAGCTCTTGCGGGCCAGATAAAATGAGGGGGCGGGCCGGATGTGGCCTGCGGGCCTTGAGTTTGACACCCCTGGCTTACAGTCACAGCTCTAATTCAGTAACGTTATGTATGAATATAAACCGTGAACGAGTAACTCGAGTTAAACTAGTGTACAATTTGCATTAGAGCTGTAATCAGGCCTTAAAAGTTAGGCCCGAAATGTCCGGAGCCCGACAGAATGCAGCCCAAACCCGAACGTACATTTAGATTGACAGCTATTTAAAAGCCCGAACCCGTTTACAGCCCGACATTATTTAAATGTGCGCACACACACAGCTTTTGTCAAGAATGAGAAATTTACACAGGTTTTAACATTATTTATTCATGACTAATAATCTACACGCCACTTGGAAGTTGAAACAAAGAAATAAAATAAGTCATCTGTAACATTGTAACATCTCATTCTAAATAGGCTTATGCAATACACTATAAATATGCCAATAAAATTATTATTTCTTAACTAATTAAATTAAGATAATACATTCTGAATTAATAACGAAATTAAGAGAAAGGCTCCGCGGGATTTGCGTCGGCACTTCTCTCCATTACTGCCAACATTAGTCTATATCCTCTGTCTAAATTATGTATTTAAGACACGATTCATTTTTAGTTATACATTGAAAAACCTACTCACCAAGATTAGGCTACATGTTTTTGATGAGGAAAATCATTAAATCCAATCCACTGTAAATGAATTCAGCGCGATCCTGCGCTACTGATTGAACTTGACCGCTCATTTACCTCACAAAGCCGGAGCGCAAGCCCGAGCCCGTGTAAAATGTTAGAAAGGAAGCCCGAACCCGCCCGAGCCCGTCGGGTCCCGTCGGGTTCGGGCAAAGATTTTCAGCTCTAATTTGCATAGGATGCATGTAACCATAGTGACAGTTGTAAATTGAATGACTGTACCTTTATCAACAAAATATTATGTTACAATAGAGGCAGCGCTGATGTGCTATTTTATGCGCAATGTTTCTGCTGTTTACTTTCTCCTAAGACCTAAATAGCCGTGTTTATATGAGGATATTTGCAAAGACGGGATTTTTAAGGCATATGTGTTATTTAAGGCCAAAAAAGCGGCAAAAATGCTCACAACACAAGCTCAATGAGAAACCAATGCCTGGCTTGCATGCTCCTGTGACACAGAAACAGCGGCTGCAAGTTAAAATGACTTGTTTTGTTGGACTTTAAGGCGTCCATTTGCATGTTCATAATTTAGAGGAAAGGCACAAGATACAAATATCTAAGTTCAAATATTTATTGATCAGATATGAAAAAGTTTAACAGCGCTGGGTCCTCTCAAGTAGCGAACAACCAGCTCAGGAAGTAACATGCTTATTTATGAAATATGTGACGTCGATCTTTCTTCAGAAAATCTCCACCCACAAAGGCCGTTCCCCTCGTCCATCTGACTCCATCACCACACCCAATTTTAGCCTGTAGGCAAAGATGGACACACATAGACAAAGAAAAACAAACTGTTCTCCTCTCATCCCTGGGAGCCCTGCAGTTCCTCTCCAGTACTCCTCCACTTTGAATAGCATGTTATAATGCTTTCTTAAAAACAAATCATTAATAAAACATTCATTTATAAAAAACATAAGCTGTAAGATGAAAGTGATTATTATGTAAAACATATTTCAATATCATGACATCATTTCATTATTTGTAAAATTGGTTATATGAATAAGGCACACATTAACTTCTTTAGATAGATAAACACATATTAAATCTTTTACTGCAATACTACTTCTAAGCAAACACTTTAATCATTATTAAAAACCATCTGTTAGGAAAGAAACACACACACACACACACACACACACACACACACACACACACACACACACACACACACACACACACACACACACACAGGAGATTCTGTTCTTCAAGGTTGAGCTGCCCTGCCCACATTAAGTTATTCTGTATGCAACCTTCATTTCATTGGTTAATACAAATTTATCAAAGACAACATCTTATATTTATTACATCAATTATTCAATGATTAATACTGATTAAGTAAGAAATACATTGCATATTTTATCCTGTGAACATTAAGGCATTAGTTAATGACATAGTCGCCTGTTTGCTTTCCCCCTCAGGCCTCTCTCTTATCTTGATCAATGCCAGGCGTAAATTCCTAAATTCCTCCTTGCAGCACACACACAAAAACTGGTAACTCTCCACTCTCAAACATAAACACCTCATTTCTACATAATAGCTCAGTGCATATATGAAACACACAATGTTTATAGAATAAAATTATCAATTAAAGAAATATAAAAATGGAACAAAATCAATTTCCACAGTCCTTATTTGGACATCTTTGTAACTTTAACACTTTTAGCAATTAGCAAGATTAATAAAACAACATAAAAATCCCACAATTCCCTCTCTTGACCTCTGAAAGAGGTCACACATTTTCTTCCTCCTCCTCATCCAGGTTCTGTAGGCCTAATAGCGCATGCTGTATTTGGGTGGATTTTCTTTTTTCTCTATTGCAGACACTATCAGTCTGTTACACAGGGATCTCCATTGTTTATGCCAAATATTATGGTGATTATAATTGCAGTTATAACTCCTAGGGCCCACAGAACCTTCCAATTTCCATATAGCTTCATCTCTGTGGAAAAAATACACTTATGCCTATTGGCTAATACTCAAATAACAATCGTAAATTCAAAAAGAAAAAGAAAAATTAAATATGAAATTAATGCTGTAGAATTGTATAAGAAACTTAAGAAATTCAAAGATTAAAATTCAAAGGTCAATGTGGTATGTAGTTACCCAGGTTATAATGAATATATGGTAATTGTGATATTCAGGTCTCTAAACACTTCTGTCAGGATTTCCAGCACTTTGTGGAAATCCAATTTATCCAGGCCACACCCCAGCCGGGGAGTGGATACACTTGTTATGTTTTCTTTCTCACACCACTCTCTCATACATCTGAGGCTGTAGGTAAAATTCTCATATGTTGGTAAATCAGTACAATTTTGTTTTGTTATTAAATGAAAAATCAATCTGCCGTCATCCTCGTGGGTAACTGCACATTCACCTGTGTGTTCTGTCTTACAACCTTTTGTGTACCGTACTTAGCTTTGAACTGTACGACTATACCTGCTCCGTAGGCACAATCTGTGCTCACACAGTGTGCTAGGGGTTCTGTTACTGGGCTGGAAAAAATGTCACCTTTTTTATGCACAATTTTACAGTGTGTTTATTGACTTTGTTGTTGGTGTTGTGTGAGTGTTACCACTGATGTGTTACCACTTCCTGTTTGTCCTCTCTGTATTCCAGCTGATTCACTTTCACTTTCAACACTCTCCCTCTCTTGGACCTGAGTCCTCAGGTCCACACCTATGTCTGTTAGAAACCCAATCATCATTTTTAACATCTGGGTCGTTCTCACAATGTCGTTTTTTTTTTTTTTTTTTTTGGTAGCCTGGCAAGAAAAATGTTTAATCATAGCAGTTAGTCTGTAGAAATAAACATCATTAGTTAGTGGCATGATAGGGTCCTTCACCAGGGCATTCCTCGGACCCGGAAACTGACGACCTGTAAGCAATTCAAAGGTTGTGAAACCAGAAATCCTGTTAACAGAATAACGAATAGACATTAATGCAATTGGTAATGCCTCAAGCCATGTTATTTTTGTCTGTGCACATAGTTTGTCAAGTCAAGTTTTAATGTCAAAGTCAGGTTCATTATTTCATCTTTGCTCTAACATTGGGGTGATAAGCAGCCCCGAAACTATATGTCAATTCCAGTACGTGTTTGTCAATTTTGTCAGATCTAACTTTGTCTTTGGAAACCATGGTTGGGGATATAAGTGGTTTATTAGGCAGTTGACAACAGCCACTTCATTAGGTACCTTCACAGCCTGTAGTATGTGTCAGGCTTTGCTAGCATTTACTATAGGCCGGCCTTTCCTGGTTTCAAACCCACCTATCTGCCATATGGCAGTTCCATGTATACTTCACCAATCACATATGCAGATTCACTATAAACAATCACCCTCTCTTCACCAGTGTAGTGCAAGGCTTTGATAACAGCTGTCATTTCAGCTCTCTGTGCTGACCGTTTACCTTTCAATCTACCACTCAGTCGTGTTACAAAATCACCCTCAACCTGTTCAACAACTGCAAAACCTGCCTTGAATGTGTCATCTGCTGCTCTGAAACAACAACCATCTGTAAACAGTGTGATTAACGGTGGGGTAGTTGTCAGTGGTACCGCTAACAAACCATCTCTCAATTTGTTTGCTTTTGTCAGTCAATGGTATAACAATTATAATTAATTACAATAATAATAATTTTATATCAGTCAATGGTATACAATCCTTTGGCTCACCCTCAGTGATTAGATCTGCCATGTGAACACCTTCATGCACATATATGATGTCTGGGCTGGCAATTTCCTTAAATACAAAGTTTGTTACAATAATCAGTTATTTTTCTATTGTCACAGCTTTTCTTGTTTACCTTTTATTGTGTTCTATGGTGTTCTTTTTTCTTTTTCAATTTATTTCTTTTATCTATTTTAATTTCCTTTCTGCCATAGCTGTTCTATGCCATATATATTTGCTTTTTAGCTCAGTACCATCAGTGGAATTCTGACTTCCTCTGTAGATACCAAATTCAATTATGCATTTCTTCCTGTCAGATTAATAGGAGTCTGATTTGATTTCAGAACAGGTAGTCACACCTAACAACAAAGTTCTTGATCAGCTTTTAAATTTGTCAAGCTGATTTTCTCATAAAGATTGTCTGTGTCCCTACAGTAACAAGGTCTTTACTAAACCTTGAACGGCTGTTTACTCTTTCCCCTTTTTCACTCAAAGGCTCGTATGAAGATGAAAAAGTTCAGTGTCCAGTGAAATATTGTCCAGTTTCTCTTGCCTCCAAGAACTTTATTGTCTTTGTTAGTCTCTTTCTGGATTCCACTCAGTCTTTTTGGTGTTTCATCCTTGTAAATGTCTCTGACCATATGCAGTGCCCCCTTCACTGCTTTAGTTCAAGTATAGTCCCATTCAAATAGAATGTGCTTTCAGTCCAGTTTATGAGTTACTCCTCTCTTTGCAACTCCAGCACTTTGATATCACACACAGTTTTTCATTGTCTGTTTCTTGCCAGCTTTTTAGTCACTTTCTTGAATGTCAAAGGATGAGAGCTTTCAGCCTTTCAAGGTTTAACTTAACCCATTGCAAAATATTGCCTTTCAATTTAAAATAAAATGTATCTTGTGACCACCTTCCATCATCAGATGAAGACTCCTCTTCATTTTGTTAAATCTTTTTGTCCTTTATACAATTTATCTGTGTCATTCACCTTTTAACAATTTTCTGTCCTTTTTCAACTGTTCATCTTCATTTCCACATTTAATAACTTGGTCTCTACTCTTTTCTGTAATTTGTTGTTTTTCTTTCAAAGCTTCGCCTCTGTCTTTCTGCTAGATTTTGCTTAATCCCATTTATGGTTTTAACAGACTCAATATATCACAGACACACTACATTTTCACACAAAAAAAAAATCTACATCTACATTCAATTCACCGCTATTGATTTGAAAAACAGGCTGTTTCATTGGGGCTTTGGCTTTCTCATAAGGAGTAGGTGTGTGCAAGGAGGGGTAGATCGATTTCACTGGGGGTGGAGCTGGAGGAGGAGCCGTAGGTGTCACACTTGAGTCTGGCTGACTGTTTCCTTGTTTAACTTCCTTTTGCTTTGCAGCTGCACCACTGCTAACTTCCCCTTTTTCTATTTGATTTAATAGCCTGCATGACAGCAGCAACCAGAGCTAATCTCGTCTGAATTCTCAACTCTTTCTCTAAGCTTGTCACATTTGGTCCTTTACCAAACCACTTTTTCCTTCTGCTTTTACAGTCTTAATTTTGTTTACCAGTCTATGTTCCATGGCAAAAATAATAGGCGTGAGAGGAACTCTCTTTTTCTCCTCTGCCTCCCAACAGTTTTCTTCTCTCAACGTGTTCCACGCTAAGGCAACCTCTTTTTGTCTTTTCTCTATATACAAAAGCATTTGGATCTGTGCGGACCATCCTAAGCCTCACAATCTTTTGCGATTACACATACACTGGTGGACACTCATACTCATTACATTCTTTCTGAAATTTAGCCATTTTCACACAATTTACAAGCATTCAGAATTTCAAAAAACCACAAAACGTCACTCTAATCTAGCAAAAGAATATATACACCAGTAGTTTTCAGGGGTTTCACCCGCGCGACTACTGACCCGTCTTTTTAGCGAAAGTTGAAAGCGATTAAATAATATCCGGATTAAAATTAGAATTTACGGAATTTGCATCCGAGGGACTTTAACCCACTTGGTACTTTATAATGTCTAATACATTAATGGACTGCAACCACAATTTACCTTTACGGGACTTTAACCCGAGGGCCTCAAACCCAAACTTATTACTTCATAATGTCTAGTACATTAAAGGCCTCTAACCCAAACATATTACTTTATAATGTCTAATACATTAAGGGCCTCAAACCCAATTTTAATAAATCTCTTAATATCTATAAAAATAAAAGTTTTTCACTCTGATCAATTTACAAAAATGTAAATTTGTAATTCAGTTCGGATCTCCTTATCAACACAAGTAATTTGGTATATGTCCAATAGCAGAATTTGATATAACAGGTTTCTGCTTACCTCTATTTTAGAAGACCGGTCTTTTGTGTTGAAATGGAGCCCTCCCTTACTCTGGTTTCTTCAATGTGAAACCCTCCTTCCTCTCACTCTCTCCTTTCCCTCCACAAAACGTCGGCGGTCACCAATTGTTGGACTTTAAGGCGTCCATTTGCATGTTCATAATTTAGAGGAAAGGCACAAGATACAAATATCTAAGTTCAAATATTTATTGATCAGATATGAAAAAGTTTAACAGCGCTGGGTCCTCTCAAGTAGCGAACAACCAGCTCAGGAAGTAACATGCTTATTTATGAAATATGTGACGTCGATCTTTCTTCAGAAAATCTCCACCCACAAAGGCCGTTCCCCTCGTCCATCTGACTCCATCACCACACCCAATTTTAGCCTGTAGGCAAAGATGGACACACATAGACAAAGAAAAACAAACTGTTCTCCTCTCATCCCTGGGAGCCCTGCAGTTCCTCTCCAGTACTCCTCCACTTTGAATAGCATGTTATAATGCTTTCTTAAAAACAAATCATTAATAAAACATTCATTTATAAAAAACATAAGCTGTAAGATGAAAGTGATTATTATGTAAAACATATTTCAATATCATGACATCATTTCATTATTTGTAAAATTGGTTATATGAATAAGGCACACATTAACTTCTTTAGATAGATAAACACATATTAAATCTTTTACTGCAATACTACTTCTAAGCAAACACTTTAATCATTATTAAAAACCATCTGTTAGGAAAGAAAACACACACACACACACACACACACACACACACACACACACACACACACACACACACACACACACACACACACACACACACACACACACACACACACACACACACACACAGGAGATTCTGTTCTTCAAGGTTGAGCTGCCCTGCCCACATTAAGTTATTCTGTATGCAACCTTCATTTCATTGGTTAATACAAATTTATCAAAGACAACATCTTATATTTATTACATCAATTATTCAATGATTAATACTGATTAAGTAAGAAATACATTGCATATTTTATCCTGTGAACATTAAGGCATTAGTTAATGACATAGTCGCCTGTTTGCTTTCCCCCTCAGGCCTCTCTCTTATCTTGATCAATGCCAGGCGTAAATTCCTAAATTCCTCCTTGCAGCACACACACAAAAACTGGTAACTCTCCACTCTCAAACATAAACACCTCATTTCTACATAATAGCTCAGTGCATATATGAAACACACAATGTTTATAGAATAAAATTATCAATTAAAGAAATATAAAAATGGAACAAAATCAATTTCCACAGTCCTTATTTGGACATCTTTGTAACTTTAACACTTTTAGCAATTAGCAAGATTAATAAAACAACATAAAAATCCCACAGTTTTTAAACTGCGGTGCTTAAATTATGTACGAATGTTACGTTTTTGTGACCACACGCAAATGCAACTGCAAGACAGGTGAATGACATCAAAGTCCCGCGAGAGCATTTCGAAAGCAGTCTCCTCTTATGATTCCTCATCAATCGCTCTCACGGGATCTGGATGTCATCTGCCTCTTGGTTCTTGTGGCGCCACATGAAGTTTACCCACGAGTTTAACAAACCCGTTATATCAGCCACTGGCTAGATCATCATAACATTAAAAAACGTGACGCGGATGATTACGTACGTGAGAAATCATTTACCCCCAAAATACAGGACCACTAACGTTAGTCATACTGTCCAAAGACACGCAAGTTACCTGGCTGGTTTTCTTAGCCCACGAACTGAAAGGCTTGCCAATCTTCATCATTTCGCTAAGCCAAGTCAATCTCCATTGGTCTTTAACACCTTTATCGATCTTCAAAACATCGGAGCCTTCCTGCATTATAAGTTTGACCATGCTAGCTGAAATAAAGTTTTACCTCAGCTTAACGTGATACAGTCAGAAAACCCGGAGTGGATCCGGTGCGTAGTGATTACAGAACACTTACAGTGGAGAGAGGAACGTGATTTGGCTCCACTCCAGGCTTTGATCAGATCCCAGAGACGAAAAATCTTTGATGTGCCCAGATATGCTAAAGCCCATATTTAAACGAACTAACGCGAACGCAGATAGAATTTCAATCAGAATAGGACACCTGATAGTCTGAAAAAATAATACATAATTTAGAAAAAAATTATTCCTCTGAGACCAAATTTAACACTTTTAATGGCCTTAAATTTGACAATTTTGATTTATCACTTTTTGTTAATTTGTGTAATATATTTTCATTTTACTGTGAATTGGACAAGGGCTTTCAGTTTATAAAGATGACTGACCATGGTGAATGGCACAAAGACTAGGATAAAGGTTGTGCTACTTAATATTGTTGTGCTAAAAAAATAATTTTGAGGTCTGTTGCCTTGCTTGTATATCATCATTGTCACGAGTTTGAGTAACGCAGGTTTATTTTCTGCATAGCTTCATATCGGACTCAGGAGAACGACATGCAACGAGTCCGAGCGCATCTCTTTGGGGCAACTTTTTGAGAGGCGGATTTCAACCTGACTATGAATCTTGCACAAGGCACCATCACGGCGCACATTTCATTCATTTTAAAAATCAAGCGATAGTTTTGTCACAGTTTACAATGCAGACGCGGTGTGGTGTAACAAACAGACAATGTCAGATGTTATAGGATATAGGGGTGTTTTCCCGGACAGAGATTAGTTTAAGCCAGGACTAATTAGGAAATACAACTAGTTTACAAACATGCCTTACTAAAAACATTGATGTATTTTAAGATATGTCAGCACAAGTTGTTTTCAGCTTGGACAGCTCTTACATTTATTTTAGTCTAGGACTAGTGTAATCCCTGTCCGGGAAACTGGCCTATAGAGTTTACAACAAAAAAAAGGGGACAATTTGGCTTTTGACCTACAATTTATGTATAAGATGAATAGAGAAACAAATGAACCTCTGTTGTATAGTACCATTCTAAGATCTTTGGGACCTTGTGTTGTGTATAGTTCATAATCAGCAAATCAGGTACTGATGTTTTACAGTGAAACTGTGTGTGTGTGTGTGTGTGTGTGTGTGTTAGGGATATTTTACATATTTCTGTGGAAATTTCTGTTATTCACAGGTCTTTCTTCTGCAGAAGCTATGTAAACAGCCTGGGGCTCAAAGTTAGCTGTTAGAGTATTGCGTTAGCAGTGCTAAAGGGTTAATTCCCAGGAAACACCCATACTGGTAAAATATAAAAACAAATTGATGAATTGACTTCAGATGAATATATGAAATAGCCTACTGTGTATACACTGAAAAGTCAAAACTGTATGACCACCTTCCTAATATGCACTGTAAAAAAATATTGTGCATGTTTTACTAAAACAATTGAGGCAACTATTTGCATAAGCCTTTTGAGTATTTTAAACTATCTTTATTTTAGTTTGACCTGTTAGACTTGCGCTTTCAATTAACATAGTTTTTTCCCAATTTATATAGTTTTAAGTTTGACAAACTTAGTTTTATAAGTTATATTTACTTATTTATCCTTATTGTAATGGATTTGCCAGGTTCTACCCTCAATCATCACCCACGATCCACATCACCTGAGTTTTTATCACCGTCACCTGTCACCACTCACTATTTAAGTTACAGACAAACAGACACTCTTTGTCCGGTCTCGTTAATACAAGCTAGTCAAAAGCAGGCAACTTCAGCGTCCCTTGAGCCTCATGATCTTGGAAAACTAACATTACCCCAATTTTGACTTATGTCTTGTTTTTCATGTCACGTTGTCGTTTTAAATGTCTTTTTCGCTTCCTTGGCGACTTGTTTTAATGTCCTCGAGAATAGGTCTTCAACAGGCTTTTAAATCAAAGCATTAGATCGCGGGTTCATCACAGTGTGCGACTGTTGTTCAATATGAACGCTTTCAGTCTACGCAGGTTGCATATGCAGGCTGCATACGTCATCAAGCCCGGTTTATTTAAGTTAACTGAGCATTACATTCGCACATTACATCAATTTACAATTAACTAAGAATAAATGTCAGCTTAATAAATATTCTGAAATAAGGCTGTCTTGATGACGTATGCTGCCTACACATGCAACCTCGGGAGGCTTTAGATTCAGTTGAGATGCGGCCAGCGTGAGTGTAGTTTGAAAATTTTGCTAGTCGAGTGACTTGCCTGTATGTAAGCTTAAGATTTTAAGTTCACCAAACGTACTAATATTATTGTACTAATATTTTATTTAAAAAATGCTTTATTAAGTCATTTTAATGTATTATTTTTTACATTTAGAATTGCTCATTTTTTAAAATTAAGACGCTATGTTCTGTGCTGAATAAGGCTCTGTAAATTTGCACTTAACAAGCGGAAAACATATTTTTTTTAATTTATTTTCCTTTTAAAGAAGTGTATCTGATCTGTAAAATTTGTTTAACAAATTCGAAAAAATATTTAAAGTCCAATTTGAGTGGTGTGATTTACCGCATTACACAACAAACAAACAATTCAGTTGTAAAATACTGTCAATAGAGAGCAAATTTGTTTGTGAAAGTGTTTCACAAGTCAGACTTTTTCTAAAACAAGTAAATTGACATGATTTTTGAATGCGTGTTATTTGAAAATAGCAGTTAAATGTAAAAAAAAAATGCGTACTTGCCATCTTCCGCATTAAACGGCTTAATTTGACAGTGAAAAACTGTACTGTGAAAAAATTCCCAAATCAAGCTGGACAAAACAACGGTAGTTTCAGTTTTGTAGGTGTTCAGCTTTGGGAGTTATTTGCGGTTTAACGTAAAAGGGGAATACATAATAATACAACGTGATTATTTGGCATTGGGACCAGCATCACATGAATTCACAAATTAGAATGAATAGAATGTGATGTTTTTTACATGCAAAAAGCAGTGCGCCACAGATTCACGAATTACCGGTTTGTTATAAGGCTCAGTTATACATTACGTCTCTTTTAATTGCACAAAAAAATAAAGCAAATGATGTGCATTTGAGCATGTGTACTGACATCAAAAAACTGCCAGAGCACTGAGAATCCCTGTCATGTTACTTCAATATTATACAGTATGCTCAGCTTGAAGTTGAGCACACATATTATCGTCAGTTTGGTCTACATGAATCACGACTGCCTTCTACAGGTTTAAAAATTCCCTGTGTCACACCCCTGATCCTCCTTCTGCAGGATCCCGCAGATTTTCGGAAGTGCTTGCGGCATTCTTCTCTCCAAGACGTGCATTTTTAAAGGCCACATCTGTATCAGTCACACTTAAAAATTTAGCTTTTTTTAAAAACCATGCATAAAAATGTTTCTCTCAAAAAACAAACAAACATAATATTGTAGCCCAGTTTGTGCTGAACACAGTGTTATGAGACTTTTGGCATTATTATGTTTTTAAGCAACTGATAAAAGCACAAATGTCAGTGCAGGTCAAAACTTCTCCAGGGCCCTAAAAACCTCTGAGACCCCAGAGGGTTAATAAACCTTGATAAACATGTTACACACAGCTCTGCCCTGATGTTTGTGGGTGTGTTTTGTCTGTTTTTACAGCCTTCTTTAGAGTTGTATTTAAAGTGCCAGTCTGGTAAACAAGTATTTCTCTTTCTCTCTCAGACTGAGCAGAAGATCTTAACCAGTGCTGTTATCTACACTTGTCTAGGTAAGTCATGAATGTTCATATCTTCTTTCCCAGTGCTCACTGTTGTAAAGCAGCTTTAGGGACACATCCCTGTAATATAAAAATATTTTTAAATCAAAAGTTATGGCAAAATATCAGCCAATGTACAAACTAAAGGTCCATGTGGCAAGTTAGGTAGTATTTAATTATTCCAGTTTGAAATCTTTTCTTTCTTTCTTTCTTTCTTTCTTCTTTATGCCATTCCAGCATCTATGGCTATACTCATGTGAACTCATGGTTAATTCATACACAAGGGGCATGTTCTTCGTACGTTGCTTAAAACATCCAAGATCAAACGAGACATCCAAGATAATATCATCGTGCTCATCATGATCCGGCTAATTAGGTTCCTGCCGCTTATGATTAATATAGCTGGATTGAATTATTCGAGATCATTGCGCATTCGTGCACCGCATGAAAAGGCAATACATATTGAAAGTAGAAACACCGATCAGAGACACTGTGATTGGCCGGTTGTTAAAATTTTTTAACCCCTGTGGTGTGCGAGCTGTTGATAGAAGGTTATTGTTAAAGCTCACGTAACACATGCGTTTTCTGCATTTCTGATGTTAATCTGGAGTACCTATAAAGTAGTATTACATCCTTTATATATCTGAAGAGTCTTTAGTTTAATCATTTATAAAAGTAAGAGATAGCTTTACCGAATCTTTCCGATAACGTACAAAAAAATGAAGAAGGAGGTGTTACTACCGCGGGAGGAGGGAGTACAAGTCATGCAACACTATACAACACAAAAACTCTACTGCTACCCCGGATAATAAACTATATGTATTGTTTTTATAAGGCTGGCTTTCTTCTCCTTACATCCAAAAACACACTTCTATGAGGGAAGTGTCCATATAAAGGTGTGATACGTATAGAAACCCCTGAAACGTCAGCTGGACCTGTAATCGAAAAAAAAACGTTTCGAAACTTGTATGAACCCTGGCAAAGTGCATTCGGCACAGAAATACTCTGTAACACGCCCAACTGCTTTTTTGACACTTTGCCTGCATTTAGCATGAAGAAAACACATGCCCAATAAATGTCATCATAACCCCATGTTTCATAATGAATAAATACGTCCACGGGACGTAACAATACAAAATGTATTAATACTATATTGCCCACACATTTGTATACACTAAGTAATTCATTTCTAATGTACTGGAACCATATTAAAGGGACCATGTGTAGCTTTTTAAGTGTTTTATTATTCAAAATCAATGCTTAGAATTTCTTCTATTCATTTAGATTGAACTGGTAAGTCCAAGGAAGCTTCCATGTCGTTCAGCTATATTGAAAAACTAAAATAGCAGAGAGGGACAAAAAGCACTAGCCTACCGCAACGCATTTCCACAAAGTGTTTTCGTTCAGAGTCAGCATCACGTGAACTAGCTGAAATGGACAAGGAGATCAGTGAGTACATAACGGCTACCTTAGATGCAACACGCATTTGGAAAAACGCGACGCTAAACAGCACTATTCGTTTGAATGCAAAATACAAATTCACCACTAGATGGGGGAAAATCCTACTTACTGTCCATTTAATGTTACATTTTAATTACAGTACAGTCAAGTATACTATTAGAATGTTATATATTTAGTGTTTTACCTGCAGGTTTGCCACCAAAACAGGTTTTAACACATTCTAAGATTATACCTATTCTGTATTCATACATATGAACTGGTTTCTTCCATCATTAAAGAGATAGTTCACTTTAAAATGAAAATTCTGTCATCCTTTACTGGTGTATTCGGATGGAACCGGAAGTGGGCGGGTCTTAAACCGGAAATTTGTCATATTACATTACATGAATTTTTGCTTTTGTTATAATTATAACTTTAATAATTGTAAATATTTATTAAAAATAATATTTTAAAAAATTACTCAAAAAGACAAATAACTTGATTCTCATTAATAATAGGCATGGAAAACTTCATTTTCAAAGCCTCATACAGCTTGTGCCTATGTGCGTTCAACTTGAGAGCACGTTGACTGTACATCACCTTTAAGTATATGTGACCCATTCTGTCTAAATGAGTGGGAGATTTTCAGAAAAAAATAAGTAGCCTACATTAATCCCTCTTCTAGCGATTCAAATACTCTATTAATTAAACATCTAAAATGATCGTTATTTGTACGTTCTCTGAGAGTGAAATGATTAACCTAATATACTATCAGTGTTTCCTCTAGGATTTTTTCCAGCTGTGGCGGCAGGGGGCGCCCATGATGATTATGTCACGGTCCTGTCAGACATCTGTGCTAGATGTAGGTCTGAGTGCATCTGGCAGGACCGTGATAGTATTATGTTCTGTGTGGGGACATGTGGAATCACATTGTGTGCGTGGTTTCCACATGTTCCCGGTGTCTTGTTGCTGTCATGATCTTGCCAGACCTTAGTATAGGTTCAGGTCTGTGTTAGAGAGCAAGATCATGGCAGCATTGTGTCTACGTGGGAACACGTGTGTTTCACATCATGTCTGTGTAACACGTGTTCCCAGTGTTTTGTGGCTGTCATGGTCTTGCCTGACTTTGGTTATAGTCCAGGTCGGATGTTGGCAAGATTATGGCAGCATTGTGTTTATGTGGGAACACATGTGTTTTCACATCATGTATGTGTGACACGTGTTCCCAGTGTCTTGTCACTTTTACCCTACTCCCTTATGTACTTGTGTCTTAAGTGGTTAATTATGTTCACCTGTTCCCCATTGATGTGCTGTCTATATAATGCCCTTGTGTTCTCTGTGTGGTGTGCGTGCGTTGTCGTAGTTCAGTGTTGTGAAGATCTCAGTGTTCATGTGCTTCGTGTGTTTTGAGATCTGGTCCGGTTTTCCCTTGTTTAGTTTGTGTTTCATCACAGTGTTTAAGTTTATCTTCTGTTTTACCCCCACGTGGGTGTTTCTGTTATTTTTGTAAATAAATTCATAGTTATATTTTCTTACATCTCTTGCGTTTGGGTTCTCCTTTTGTTTTCACTTCCCGGTGTTTAACCGGTCGTGACAGATTATAAATGTACATTATTTTTTTTTAATGTAGAAAAAAAGGGCTACAGTAAACTAACATGTGTTTTTTATCATTTTCATGCTGTCATTTACTTTTCCTTATATTTATAGCATATTGCTTTTCTATGTTTGATCTAAGCTGTATTTTCTTAAAAAAAGTAATTTTTATAGCTTCATACGGATCTTTCATTGTAGTTTTAATGTAGTGTGCAAGTTCGTGCTCGGGTTTAGCGTTACAGAGCTGTTGCAAAGTCACGCACAGTACTGTCTGATAATCCGAACCGCTGTGATTGACAGAACACCCGACATCAGCAGCAATTTATTCCACACCCGGGCTGTTTGACATAAAGAGCCCGACCCGGTCACACCGCAAATCGGGCACTTATAGAAACCTTTATGCTCTCCGCAGACAGATCTTAAACACAAATAAGCACGGGGACATTTAAAAACTGTTACCTGTCGGAATCAAGTCGAATTCTGTTCTTGGATGTTAGACCCGCAGTTTACGCTCGCATATTGAGTCCCGACCTGGATCTACAACGCATATAACACGTTAATATTATTACACCCGTTACATCAAATATTAGAAGTTTCACCCGCGGGTACCCCGACCCTGTTGTTTCGTCTGAAAACCGATGAAACAGTCTCACCGTCTGCCTCCAGTTTTTATTACCAACGTCCTTCTCTTCCACGGGAATAAGTTTCCTTCCAAACAGATTCGACTAATGTCTTGCAGTCCTATATGAGATGTATTCAGTATTTAGCCTTTTGTTTTTGGACAAACATCTTATCATTTAATGTAAAACTTTGTGAGTGTCGATCTAAAGCACAGAAGATTGACTGACAGCTGAGCGGTCAGCAGCGCGCTGCGCTTATAGCCTATATTCTGAATAACTAATGGCCAGATAAGTTGATAATATGAGTACAGTGATTACAAATGAATGTCCAAAAAACTCGTAATATGTTAAATCGAAAGTTTAATCATGTCATTTCTCGCAGCCCCGCGCTGGGTCCGTGTATATGCGCCTGTGAACAGCATACGCGTGATGACCTTGCAACTTAAATTACCCTTAATTTATTGCCAGACAGATAAAAGTAAAATAAAATTCGAATCTGTAAATTGTGTATTTTTATTTATGTAAACTCACAATAAGGAGAAAACCTTGTGCTTATTTAAAATCATTAAAAACACGACGTGATTTCTGCTGCTTTGGTTTAACAGCGCATCACAAAAAAAGAACAGAAACTCAAATACTTTTTTTATTAGTTTTGTCAATCTGATAATTATAAAATATTTCGTGTAGACTTATTTATTTTATTATTATTTCTCAAAACAGAGACGTAGCCTAATCATCATCCGTTGATTTAAATCTATTTGTGCATGAAACCAAACCCATGGGGGAAATTATGATATTTTAGGAGATTTATTTATAAATGAGTGAACAACGCGAATCCAGAAAGGAATTTTTTTCTTTCTTGCTGGGCGGACATTTCGGTATAGCTTTATTTATTTTGCGAGCTTCCGCCGCGGGTTTTGTCTAGAAGGGATACAGAAAATGCCAAAAAGTTTAGGATTAGATTTGAAGGTAGGATTTTTAGGATGAAAACAGCGGCTCTGGCTACATGAGATACACATACATCCTACAATCCTGTGAAATGTTTTGTTTAGAGGTGGGTTTGGGTGAAGGAGTAGGATTAAACAGTCCTCATCCGGCGAGATTTCGTTTGCTGTATCCCTTCTATCCACAACCGCAGGCGTGGCGGGGATGTTTTAGGCGTGGCGGGCCGCCACGGTTGAATGAATATAGCGGAAACACTGATACTATGCAGTCATGTCTGAATTGGTTTCAGTTTAAAAACATGCAGGAATTTGGAAATAAAATGCAGGACTTGCTTGTTTTTTAAAGAGTTATTAAGAGAGAGAAAGTTCGGGACTGATTTATGTTAATAAGTTATTAAGATCGACAAGACTCGCGCTGACTGACATATCCGAAACGCAACGCACAGACACACATGTACGTGCACTGACAGAATAGTTCAAAAACATCTGTTTTGACAAGAATTTACAAAAGCATAATAAGCATTACAACAAATTTGCTAAGCTCATTATATCTATGTCCATACAGCTTTTGTGCGAACAGAACGAATTGTTTAAAAAACTTTCTTATTAATCTTCATCTAAATTAATAAATAATTAGATATTTTTTTTAAATTTCAAATAACAGCATGCTCTATTATTTAAAAATTAGTTTTGACTTAGTTCAAAGAAGCAACATGGTTTTAAACAATAAGATAATTAGTAAGATTTAATTTAAATGTTTCAGTTGTTATTTACTTAATTTTTATGTTAATTGCAATTCATGTCATAATAATCTTCAGTTTAAATTTTGCTTTTAAAATGTTAAATGTTCATAATTTTTTCTATTTACTTATTTATTTTATATTCACCTAGATTGACAATGAAGCTTGCTTTAACTTGAAGTAATTAAAAAATCATCTGTGACCAAAATCACATGGAGACACAGAGTTATTAACGGATATTTCATTATCAGAGTGCAGCATTTTATCAAGGTTTTCTGGTCTAAAAAAATAATAACAAAGGGTCAATTTTTACAGTTGGGTTAAAAGAAGTTTGATATTAGCAGAGTTATTAAACTAATTTCAAAACAGCTCGCGTCTCTAAATAAGGGACACGCAGAAAATCTCATTCATGTCATTTTATAGATTGCACTCATTCACTTCACACACATTATAGGTGCTTTAAGGGGTTTATTATTTAGCGCTGTTCCATTAAACAGGTGTTCACTGCACATCCCTAGTATTAACCCCTATTGAAAGTATTATACAATATAAAACAAAGATCAGTGAAATCCAATTAGCTACTATATTACATTGTAGAACATTAACATGAAAAGTACACTATGAATATGCAACCATTGAATATTCATATACTCATAATAATCTAATTCTCTAAACAAAAAGTTACTAAAAAATGCAGAAGTGCATTTTAACAAACTCAAGATAAACCTGCAAATGCATATATGTATTACCAGCTTACCTCCAGTACACTTTTTAGAAACACATTTAAAGTATGCTTGAGTTTAGAATACTTTTAAAAGGTGTAATTAAGCATATATTTGTTACCAGTCTACCTTTAACATTTTTGAAATACATTAAAAAGCTATTTAACAAATGTTTTATGCAGTTTAAATTAACATGTTGCGAATACAAATACATTAAAAACATATAACTTATAAGTATATTTTGAATACATTAAATACTACTTTTTACCTGGGAAACCAAGAAAATTATTTTATATGTACAAGTATTGAATACTAAAACACCAGCATCCCATCCAATCTGTTTACTGAATGTCTGTCTTACTTTGTGTTGCAGGTAAAGACAACAATGGCAAACATCGTCCCCAAGAGCAAAGCTAAAGGTGTCGATTTCTGTGGATCGTCATACTACTACTATATAATCCGCTCTGATCTTGGCTGCTATTTGCAGTCAAGTGATTTTAGTAAAGGGTCAGATCTCACTATATTCAATCTGCACCCCTCCTGTCAAAATGGAGATCATTATCTGGCCAACAAGGATGGCAACTTTTACATCATTAAAGGTAAATTCTACCGCAAAGTCACTGACCTGTCAAGAGACGACAGTGCTGTAATTGCCAGCCTTCATCCTAACTGCCAGGGTGGAGACAACTACCTCGCAGCCTTTGGCTTTTTTTACATCATCTTTAAAGAAAGGGGAGTTTACAGAAAAACATCAGACCTGAGTCTTGACTCAAATGCTGTAGAATACAAGCTACATCCCAATTGCAGTAATGGTCTCTATTACTGGGGTCTGCCAGATAACTACTACTTTCTCAAGCCAGACTCACAGGGGGGAGTTGAATACTATAAAGGTTCCAACTTCAATAAAGATCAATGTGTTGCTGTCTATTCTGTTCACCCTGATGTTGTCAACTTTTTGCCTGGCGGGCTGTCAATAACTAAAGGCCCAACATTTGGCAGGTGGCAAAAGATTAAACACATAAGTAATAACAGCACCACACCAGTGACACGGAATGAGAAAGTTACTAAAGAGGTTGGATACAGTAAAGAGAAGATGACACGGATAACACACAACTGGAAGATGAATGGGTCATCATTGTCACTGGAACCTGGAGATCTTACATCACTGATTACAAAGTACCAGTTCTCCTTATCTACAGAATATGGAGGTTTACGTGTGAACACTGAGAAAGAACGCTGGGACGAAGTGACTAAGGTAGAAGAAGGGCTAACGTTTGAGCTGAAGCCAGGCGAGAGTTTAAATCTGTGGCAGTACCAACTGGGTTTTTGTGATGAACCAGTGTTGTTCTGTCGTGATTTAAAGATCAATGATGTTTCGGATTCCCCCAACTGAAGTACCATATTCACCTAAACAACCATAAGAAAAAATACCTTCTCAAGTAATACTTTACATATCTGCAAGAATTGCTTCAAAGCAGGCAGGGACGAGACTCTGTAACTGTACTATTTAGTAGATTTGATGCATAATCCATTACAGCCATTTATAAAACATTATGATAAAAAGATAAAAATAAAAAAGATCAAAACCTTATTTGAACTGTAAATCTGACACTTCAATCTGCTACTTTATACTGTATATCCGTGCATAGCTGTCTTCATGCATAAATACTGTAACTCTCTTAATTTTTGTTTGTAAAACTTTGGGGGTTTAATCTTATATGAACTGTCAGCATTATATTATTCTAATATTAATATGAACCTTAACTTTTTCTTTTCTTTGTATCTTACCACATTTGCAGTCAACATGATCTCACAAAGTTCCGTGGGATAGTCACGGAATTTTGTGCTCATTTTTCCGTGGCATTCTCACGGATCTCCGCATTTTTCCGTGGCCCTGCTACGGACTGTCTTTTTCCGTGGCATTCTCACGGATTGGTTACTCAACTGCTTTTTCCTATTTTCAAACCATTTTCGCTTCGGTTTAGGGTTAGATTTGGTGTTTGCATTAGTATGTCACTTTAACTATTGGTTTATATAATTTTTTCTGATTTATTCTTTTATATTTTCTAAACTTTAAACAATTGTCGCCTGGCGTTGGGGTTAGAGTTGGGTTTGGGAAGGGATGTCATTTCATGTAAATCTAACCCTAAACCGAATCGAAAATGGTAAGAAAATAGGACAAAACAGTTGAGTAACCAATCCGTGAGAATGCCACGGAAAAAGACAGTCCGTAGCAGGGCCACGGAAAAATGCGGAGATCCGTGAGAATGCCACGGAAAAATGAGCACAAAATTCCGTGACTATGCCACGGAAATTCGTGAGATCAGGTTGTTGCAGTCCATTTACTAAAGTGAATGCTATATTGCAATTTGTATTGTTTGGATCTTGCTTTAAAAATGTTAAATAAAGTCTGTTTTAATTAATTCTATTTTTTTATCAGAACATTGCCAATGTTGTAAATACAGTGGTATGTGATGTGTGTGTGTGTGTGGGGGGGGGGGGGGGTTCCAAATGTGGTTTACGGGGACATGAATAGTGTATAATGACATGTTAACTATGCTATTACCATGGTTTATGGGGACACAGGAAGGTTTTTGTGACATTGGGGTTAGGGATTGGGGTAGGTTAGGGGAATAGAATATAACAGTTTGTACAGTATTCAGTGCAAAGGGGACCAAAACATGTCTGCCTCAAAAAAAATGTATTAAACTTTTCCAAAGCCAAGAGACTCCTTCATGGCCAGCTGCATGAGGTCTTTAAAGACCTCTTCTTCTGTAATGCCTCTTGGTAGGTACAGAATGAGCGAATGTGGAAGAGTATGGAATCCGCTTGATTACAGTGTCCTGTTCATAAAAATGAATTTCATATTTCCTTTGAAAACCCAGCGGTGGTACAGCATCTGCTCTGGTAACAAAAACGAGTATGTCCTCAAGAGTAACATCTAGCTCGTTTTCTATAGAAACAGAAAAATAAAACTGTAAATTTAACTGGAGTAAACAACATATAGCCAAATGCATTTTGCAGAAATGACTACATACTTTCAATTGACATCAACCACCACTCCCACAGAAAGATGGTGTCCTCCTCCTGATCTTTTTTGTTGCTACCTTGTGGACTCCATTCAATGTGGAAGAGTCCTCGGATATCATTCTGTGATAGTTTTTGAGATGTGTGTGTGTGTGAATAGTGGTGTGAATTCTTCCCAGTTACTTTGCACACCTTGCCACATCTGGCCACAAGCATTAATTCCAGCGATGAATTGCTGTATCATAATGGCAGCCCTAAAAAAACAACTTAAGGCTGAGGCTCTCAACTCTTCAACCCTTCAAGATCCAGTTTCCTGAAGAGTTTAGCTCTAAACCTAATCACACACCTGCCTGCAATTTTCTTGTATTTTTTGAAGATGTTGGCTCAGTCAGCTCCCTTTTATTATTCTCTTACTGTACATATCTGTGCCTAATTTGAAGGAATATAACATTCAAGTATTAAGTAAATTGTGGTCCCTTCCTGTCTAGCAATGTGTTTCTATTAAAACTAAAACAAACGTTTGTCTTTTGAAAAGTTCTGTTGCGTTTCATGAAGTTTTACCTGTGGTATATGTAGTGTGTGATAACTTGTTGGTAAATGACAGAAAAATCAGCAAGTGATGTGGAATACATGTTGGGGATCCCACATTCAGCAATCCAGTCCCCTGAGTTCTGTTTTGACCTCCAACATTTCCACCATGGTCTTGCATTGTAAAATCTAATTCACAAACAAGTTGTTAAAAAGCGTAATGGATTTTGGTGACGGTGACACTTATATACAAGATAATATGTTTGTTAGCAAATTGTTTAATGCATTAGCTAAACTGAACTATCACTGAACAATACTTCTACAGCATTTATTAATCTTAGTTCAAGTTAATTTATGAATTTACTAATACGTTATTAAAATCAAATGTTGTTAAACTCTTTAGTAAGGAATAATTGACAACGGCCATTGAATTATTTCGAAAATAATGCACACCCAATGTGGTTATGTGGCACATTTTTCAGCCAAACAGAATAAAGCATTCAACAGCCGATGGTGTAACATTAGTTAACCTTTAAAAGGTGCAAAAGAGGATGTTGTGTTTTATACATTTTTGCAATATTACTTGAAACTGTCTTTACTAACTGATAAAAGACTATGACTAGGTGCACTGAAGGTAATAATATTAATATACGTCATCTGTGCACAAGGTAGGGCCTTAGAAACATCAGCCAATCGTTTACGCGATCATCGCGTCAACGATTGGCCCTCTGGCTCGTCAATCACTGCCATTATATTCCTTGTGAGAGATGTGTGCGCTCCTGTAACTTTACACAGGCGATGCATGCACATAGCGCATGAAACTCCGTCGTTAGTTTTGGTTTGTTTTCATTGTCGCTCCTGCTTTTCTACTCGAATTTGCACCATGGAAGAGAAGAAACCCAAAGGAGGACGCAAAAGTAAAGAAATAAAAGAAAGTCACTGAGAAGAGGAGAAAATAGTCAGAAGAACGTAATCTAACCAGAGTCGTTCTTGGAGAAACATTTCCACACTGAAGAGCAATGAAGGAACAGTGAGGTGTCAAGACAGACAATATTTCTTTGTGAACTATTTATTGTTGTACTGTTATTCAGGTATATCGATGTTGTTCTTGTACTGTAGTAAGGCAGTGACCAGTCTGCTACATGCTAGTTGAAATGGGTTTTCCAACCAATCTCCGACCGGGGATCTTTATAGGCTTCTGTATGATTGTTAACTGGACTGTCAAAATAGCTGTCTTTGTGATTTTCATAGTAAACATGTGGTTACTGTACATCTTAAACAAATAAATATTGTATTGCATTCGGTCTTATAATAAACATAAACTGTCTCTGTCATTAAAGTTTATTAAATATAAAAAAGAAACTGTTTGTATCTTCGTAAATAAAGAATAATCCACATTTAAAATATGGGGGCGGAGCAACGTGCATTTGAAAATATAGGCTTATTTTGTATATCTCCGGAAGGGAAGGTCCTAGAGACCTAGATGTGGGTGCGTTTGAAGGTGACAGAAATACCTTTCCAACAAGGTCGAGGGACTTTTTGGGGCGGAGCTAGGAGCTTTTGAATGTAAAAGCTTATTTTTTATATCTCCGGCAGGGAAGGTCCTAGAGACTTGGGGGTGGGGGCGTTTTGAACCACGACACCACCCCCACGTCTCTACGACATTTCTGGGCCGAAATGTTTTTTTTTCTAGAATCGTATTATAGGGGGTCTTTAACAGGTTGGCCTCAATTGTTTTTGCCAGAGAAGGGGCCCAAAGTTTGGGGCTCTTTTTCTCTGCCTGGGAAAGGTCGTAGAGACTCGACTAGGCCTTTCTAACACACCCAAAGTCGAGGGCGTGGCCCTCTCGGGGGCGGAGCTAGGGGCATTTGAATGTGAGGATAAATTCGTTATATCTTGGGAAGAGGAGGTTCTAGAGACTTGGGCGTTGGATCGTTTTGAAGGGGGCCACGAGACCTTTCTGACGACACCAACCCCACCTCTCTACGACTTTCCTGGGCCGAGATAATTTTTTTTTTTTCTTTAATTGTTTCCAAGGGTATCCATCCCAGGAGACGTCTCTACGACATTCCTGGGCCGATATAGTATTTTTGTGTTTTTACTTAAATTGTTTCCAAGGGGCTGCACCCCAGGAGAGTCTTAAGTCGAGTTGGGCAGCTCGTGACTTCCAGGGAAAAGTGAAACGATTGACTTTCAGGTCTAAAAAATCAAATATACACGGAAGTCAATCCGTTTCACTTTTCTATCCAATAAAGGCCAGAGAATAAATAGAAAAGTGAAATATTTGAGTTTCCAGTCTATATCGATGACCCAGTGCTCTGCCCCCTTTGCAAGGAGTATATAAGCTTAGCTCAAGTGACCTCCCCATTCTTCTATTTTCTCTATATGCTATCTCTTTATAGATCATGTATTCAAAATGCCCATTGTGCGATCGGGATTACGCTCAGCTGAGCCAGCACCTAAAGGTGTTACATGGTGTGGTAAACCTGGACGAGAGACGCCTCCTTTTGGCGCTCGAATCCGACCAGGTCAACGTCCATCAGGGACGTTGCCCCGTGCCGGGTTGGCAGAAGGAGGTGTCTAGGATGGACCGGCACCTTTTTGCCCACTCAGAGCTCTCGGCAAAGGCGACCCGGCATGCAAGAGGCAAAAAGTGATGTAAGAGCTGTCGGCATTGAGGGCAACCAATCCGGCGGTGCCGTTCGGACGCCCAGCGACTTGTCCGCCCCCCTCTGCGGAACCGGCTTCGCCAGCGATCCACGAACCCGAGCAGGCCGACCCCGAGCAGGCCGTACCGGAGCTGGGCCTCCTGAGCCGGCCAAAGAGGGGCGTCAGGGCCGCCAAGAAAGCGGTGGTGCTCCTGTCGCCTGTTAAGTCTGCCGTGAGCCCGGGAAGCCTTAGCAAGATTTGTAGGGTCTCGGCGTTGTCTCAGGAGGGCCATGGACAAGGCCAGGAAGTAGAGGGGTTGTTCCATTGTTCAAATGTTCTTAAATGTGTTCTGTGTTAAAATGTGTTCATTGTGTTGTGTGTTTTTTATTAATAAATGTTAATAACGTTGTGAACGGCGCTAGAAATTGTGAACGGCGCTAGAAATTAATAAACTATAAACGTAACTTAAAACGTGATCGAAACAGCGTAAGGTAATGAGAAACTAGATGAAATAAGGTCAAAATAGAATTAAAGAATTATTATAACGTTTATAAACACGTAAACTCAAACCGGGAAGTAACCGCCTCGAGTAAATAATTTATGATAAACGTAACTTAAATTATGATTGATTTACATTAAAGTTTACTGTCTGAGACTCGTGTTTACATTGTTTTAATGCAAAAAGCAGGCCTTGTAATGCTACTGTAACCTCTGACCTATGCTTTTCTCATCAAAATGCTGTAATATCTTGGTGCTGGTTGCATTATGCATACTTTTAAAGTTTATATATAAAGTTTATATATTAATGTCATTATATAATATAGCGCTAACAGTAACAACTCTGCGCTAACAGTAACAGCTAAGCCTATTTATTTATTTTTCTTCCAACGTTACTCTGGTGTTACGTTAGTGCTGCATGACCGGCTTTTATTTTGATAGGCTGTATTTACTATAACTTCCGCGTCACGTGGCCAACCTGTCTTTCTTTTAATGTAGATCTTCAAACAGAGAAATTAAAAAAGGAATTTCCAAAAACCAAAATCGGATCGTTATTTGAATTTGGTTTAGTCGTTTTTCGTTTTTACATTCAGAAACCAAAAACGGAAGAACGGCTCTTATTTTAGCGGTTTTTGTTTTTTTTGTTTGAAACGACAAACGAAAAACGTGTGGTTTCTCGTTATTTTGTTTTTTTGTTTAAACGAAAAAACAAACTATCAAAACGTACACGGAAATTCCTTAGCAAACTCTTTGGGTGTTATTGGTATTTGATATTTAGTTTTAAGGATGTCCTGAAGCGTGACCTTCGGTCGTTCGGTCTATCAAGTGATAACTGGGAAAACCTTGCCGCTGACCAAGTATTGTGGCACTCCTCTATAAGATCTGGTGCCTCAAGATCTCACCTGCAGTATTTAGGCTTCCTCATCGTTTCTGTAAAAGATGCCTTCTAAAGTCTTACAAGCAGGACCAGTGACATACCTTTTCAAGTAATACAATTTGTCTGCTGAAGAAATGTGCCTTTTGTCAATGAGGGATTGGAATGAAGTTTTCCACTCAACAAAATGAATGGGGTCACCACTGAAGATGGTAGGCTCTGGCATAGGAAGTCGGTTCAACATCATACTATCTTGGACAGCCTGTGCTAGGTAAGACACATCAGCATTAGTTGGTGGTGATAACGCTATCTCATTCAGAATTGGTTTAGCTGAGGTTGCGCGTAAAGGCTCTGTAATGTTTAGATGTTGCTGCAGCTCACTGTTCTGATTACCAGAATGAATTGTTTCTTCTCTATCATAAACTTCTAGTCTTGCTCTAGCTGCTCTTACCTCCCTTACTGCTTGTAATGTTTGCAACTCACTTTTTTCAGCATTAAGTTCTTGCCTTTGCTTCTCTTCTAGAAGTTGAATTCTTTTCCTCTATTCCCTTTTCCAATCTGGACCTCTGTGAGATCATAGCTGGTTACGGCCATACAAACAGCACCTTCAACCTAAAACATCTTCCTGTGCCACTGCTTTAGTTTGAATTCGCTAGCAACTGGCATTTTTTGGTTGTTTGTGTTGAGTTCCTTCTGGCTAATCACACAGAGGGTTCGCTTTTTGTGCTTTAATATGCTGATCTGTTAGATTAAACCCCAGTAAATGTGTTCAGTGAAAGTAATGCCAGCCGGGCCTAAAGTGACCTTGTGCATCACCTGTTGTTTGTGTGAGAAAAAGAGATGGGACATTAGGATTGTGTTGTGATTACAGAGAGCTGAACAGAAAATCAGTACCGGACCGTAACCTGCTGTAACCTGCTGTTACCAGAATGTTTCACACTTGTGGAAAACCACGCGATCAGCAGTGTGGGTTCTTCCAGTGGGCGAACGAAAATGTTGCACCAGGTACACAAGCATATGACACATGAACAGCAAATATTCGTATATATTACAAACAAGGTAATTCTTATAAACTTAATATAATCACTTTAATAAATAAATACAGTGTCCTAACAAGGCACAACATGATAAAGCAATGGTAAAAATCTCTTAATCACAATAAGCAATAAGACATTATTTCTGTCTTTTGGTTTCTATTTCTGGTGGGTTTTGCTGTGAACCCCAGAGATCCATTGGAGGAAAGATGGACTAACGAATGCCAAAGAGCATTTGACACAATTGTGGACAAACTCACGACTGCTCCTATTCTGGGTTATGCTGATCCCAGACTCCCTTACCTGTTACATACCGATGCCAGTACCCTTGGGCTCGGCGCAGTAACACTCTCCCTCTCCCATTATGAGAGGGAGAAGGGGAGCGGATTTTTCAGGTCTGTCATCTGTATCATCGTCCTGCTGATACTGGCCTCTACAGTTGTCTTCGTTCTTAGGAAAAAGTGAGTCAGGCATGCTTCTGGTATGTACAGACACAGAAAACGCGACGCAGCCGCCACGCAACTGACACGCAACAGATACGCAACGCATCCAGTGTGTCACCGGCCTAACAAACTCAACTTCTGAATTAGATTTACACTTCACTTAAAATGTTAAAATATTGAGTTTACTGTAAAACTTCAAAAAACAGAAAATACAATATATAAATAAACATTACAGGAAAACACAAATACACTAACTATGCATCTCTTGTACTGTTGTTTTGCATATCAATTTTCATTATAACATTTCTTACATAAATGTAACACTTGATTAAAGTTATATATTAAATTTAAATAAATTTTGAACTGTATTTAAAGCTTGTGTTATTTTTTTAATTTTGTGAAATAATAGGTGAATTAAGTTATGTACAACATGTTATGCAGTTACATAAAGTGTAAAGTTTGCCTTAAATGTATTTCAGTGGCCAGTTTTAATCATTAGAGTACTATACTGCATTTACATACTAAATTAAAAGTAATTTACTGTAAAAAAAAATACAGCATTAGTTTAAAAATACAGTTTTTTACAGTAATCAAAAATACAGGCAAAGTCTGTAAATTAAATTACAGCATTTTTGTAAAAAATACAGTTTTTTACAGTAATCAGAAAATACAGGGAAAGTCTGTAAATTAAAATTACAGTGACACTACTGTAAAAATTACAGTAGCGGGCTGGCAACCCTGCTGCCAGTATTTTACTGTAAAATTTACAGGTATTTTTTACTGTGCAATGATGACGACATTTTCTTTTCATTATAGTTCAAATAATTACAGCAGAAATGCATGCAATTTGCCATAATTCTGTCAGAATGTGTTTTTAACCATTTTGCAGGATGTGGAGTATGAATGAGAAAAGAGTTTGTGAATTTTGAAAACGGACCACACACGTGCGCACAACAAATGATGTAATATTATCCTGTTTAATAAGATTATGCAATGTGCTGTCTATAAAGTGTGTCCTCTCTATTCTAATAAGTTTACCTTGAGTGTTAGGTTTTGATAATTGTGGGAAAATTTTTATTATAGTGTGTAAGCAATCGTAAAAAACTGTAAATATCTTTAATGGAGTATTAAGAAAGAACAAAGTACACAATTGTCACAAATAACCCACTGAGGGTCAGTTAAGTAAACCAAGTACACATTTTTAACAAGTTAATCCAGACAGAAAAAAGGCCATACAGTATTATGGTTGATGAAAGCAATGACATAATGTGTGAGAAGGAGTGTGCCATTTTAGTCAGGTACTACAGTGAAGCACAGGATAAGGTGACAGTTGGATTTGTAGACATGCCAGTCTGCAATGATTTCTTGTTAATAAGCACATTTTTTTAATCAGACTCTTAACTGATTCGGCCAAAAAATGGGATTTCTGAATGGCCTGAGGGCGGGATTAAGCAGATTTGAAATAAAAGAATTTGATGAACAGTATGTATAGTGCATTCGCTTAATATCATTATCTCATTGAGGCACGGGCCACCCTTGGCCTCCGTGTAGAACCGCCACTGCATGAAACAGCACGCGCCTCCCGCCCACCCGCCCAGCTGAACTTTGACCAGAACGCGCGACAGCCCGTGCACAGCAGAACGGCGTGACAGGAGTCAGTACCGGTCGTTTCTCTGAACTGAGACCCGTTTAAATTTCACAAGAACTTATTTTAGTTGCTTAAGACTTATAAACAACATTTTAACATACTTATTAAGGCTCACAAAATCTCGCCCGACAGTATAAACCGTGTTTTATGCTGCACTGACAGGATGTTCATCTGACAGGAAATTTCGTTTTTTCAGGTAACCCTGAGCTCACCAACCACCAAATGGGAAATGTGTATATTTTCTAAAAAAGGAAAATGTGAGTGCTTGTGTGTACTGCTTGTGTAGTGGTGGGGACTGATCTCGGGTGGCCAGTTGGGCGATGGCCAGTGCACAATACCAAATTAGCTATATTATTGCTGAGAAAGCCGAGCAGCAGCGCCCGGCCTGGAAACAGCAATGGAACAGCAAACTGTGGCGACGGGACGTGACGTCTCCGTTCCCTTCCTTCAGGGAACGAGGGTTACATGACCGACGAATTGGGAATCCCTACCAAAACGCCACTGCAGCTGAACCCTTCCAGTGCCTGCAAAAGCCCTCCGCCCTCCACATAGGCAGAACCTGAGGCGAAGTGCAGAAGGCCGGTCACTACCTGTTCCATAACCCACGATAGTGAACCAGCGAACTGTGCAGCCTCTCTACTCAACACAGTATATAAAAAATATAGAAGTGCTCAACCCGTTCGGCAGATCCAACCATGTCTAGGATTTACAAACATACGGGGATCAGTGAGCGACCCCTCACCAAATGGCATATCCTGGGCCTTTGATGTAAAAGCACCTGTTTATTGCAGTATGTATGCGGTTAGATTTGTCAAGCAGCCGCGTTGTGCTTTCACACTCTGTTTGCAGTTCGCTGCAGCTCCTGACCGCTGCTTTTGCCTTTAAAATGATCGTGTGATTGACACTTCCTGCAGAAAAGCGCAAAAACAATATACTTTAGATATTATTTGATAGACTAGTAAGGGTGGATTAATGATGTTTAAAATCTCTAGCCTGGTGGTCAGGACATGAATGGACCAAATAAGCAGATTAGCAAATGTTTATTTATCTCCACATATATCATAAATAAAAATTAGCAGTGTAACTTTGCAATATACCTCATTATATGTCCTACTACGTATATATGATTTCCATATTATAGACGAGAGTATTCAACAGCAATAAACATCTCATATGGCAATAAATATAATAAACATAATAAATATTTTTGGCAGATTGATTACGGTTTGTATTACCCTAGTTTTTTTTTGGACTATCACGAGCAGTGACGTGGCTCCTACAAGCACTTGCAGAACCAGTGTGGGTGTTGCTGTACTAGGCGGGTACCTGTATGCGGTGGGAGGTCAGGATGGTGTCTCCTGCCTAAATATTATAGAACGGTCAGTAGATATCTGAGTATTCATTATTAATGCGGTATCTGAAAACTACTTGACAGTCTGAACAATAGGGGATGTAATAAATGATATGCTGTTTTGCAGGTATGATCCAAAAGAGAATAAGTGGACTCGTGTTGCTTCTATGAGCACTAGACGGTTGGGTGTGGCTGTTGCCGTACTAGGAGGTTTTCCTTACGAATATTCTTAAATAAGGTAAAAAATGCTAATAAATTCTAATTTTCCTCACTTGTTGTTATCAATATATTTAATCAATAAAGGAAACACAATACACATACCTTAAAAAAGTGTTTAAAATATAAAATAACTGTTATGTATAAGTGAAAGAGTATCTAAACGATGCATGTTGTCTCATCTGATGCTATTATAAATATCTGCATTTCTTTTAGATGATCTGTCAAAGATGTGTCACTACTGCGGCTTGCAAGATGAATTACCACCTAAAAGTTCGACAAACAAACATGACTCCACTATCAACTGGGTGAGACTGCAATTTGGGTCTAAATAGTTTTCCTTTTTTATTACAAATTGATTCATGTAATGTTATGTAAAAATCTGTCATCATGATTCACGAGGAATAGTGCCTGGAGTCTGAATGGTTTGTAATACAAGTTACAAAACACAAGGCAAAAGGGCACAAAAGCCAAAATATTATTCATCAGAGAATCCAAACAAGACGAAAAAAAAAAACAAAAAAAAAAAACAAACGCATGAAGTCGAACAAGCCTAGTAAGGTAACTTTTGTCGAGTAACGTACAGACTAGCATGATGACAGACTGATCCCGGAGATCTCTTGTCGCTCCCCAATAAAGGTTCGTCATAAACTTTCAAAGATTACAACACACACACCCGCAGTGTGACAGGCAGTATTGAGACGCGCACAGGTCGAAAAGGGAGGGGTGATAGATAGAGACAGCAAAAGTGACTTCATTTGAACTGAGGCGGGTCTGCATTAGCGCGCGCCTGTCTCGTCCGTCTCCATGGTTTTTTTTGCGCGTTCCCCCACCCATCAATCATCCGTTGCGTGTCTTTATCACCTTGCTTTTTTATGTTTTTAGACTTTTAATAGTTTCAAAATAATTTCTTAATTCCGTTCTAAATAAAATGCTATTGGGTTTATTATTTGCCCATTTTTGTTTATGGATGTGAAATTTAGGTGTCATTTACACTGGGGACGCTGGGGACATGTCCCCACCACTTTTTGAAATGGCTGACTTTGTCCCCACCACTTTTTCAAATCATTTGGTTAAAATGTTCTGAAAAATCAAACAATACCTGTGATATCAAGCCAGCCCTATGGTCATACAACTGTTTCTTCCCTAATCTAAAGTGTATAGTTATAAAACTAGCTCGATGTAACGCAATCATAACCTGAAGCTGCATGCACAATTTTGTCATAGTGCCACCTAGTAGTTTTGGGAGGATTTGATGGTACAACGTACCCAGGGGCGTCGCTAGACCCCTTTTACTGGGGCACGTGCCCCAGTGTAAATATTTTGTGCCCCGGTGTAAATCTCAAGTTTAAATTTTAGCAGTTAACTAGTGCACTCCTTTACGAAGACAATCGCGGATCTATATACAATGTAGTTCCCAATTTACGCTTGTAAAAGCGAAGCAGCAGTCGCATTGACGCGTGCACGCACTTATCCATGTCCGCGCGCGTCTTTTTTACGTTCATCTGATTCACAACCGCATTCAAAAGGCAGTGCCGCACTAACTGGTGCGCGAGGGAGGTGCTCTCTCCTCAATACTAACACTAACCCTACACACACACACACACACACACACGTACACACACACACTCGTACACACACTTAATACATTACATTTCCTTACACAACTTATAAATTACATTTCTTACACAACACAAACCCATAATCTTCATGCATTTATACAATATGTTAGCAACAGGCATTCTGGCTTAACCAACTCATATTCCTATTTCATATTTTTATAACATTCAAAAATCATTTCTTTAAATCTTTTCCTAAATTGTTTTATATTTAGACATTTCTTAAGCTTCTCATTTAGGTTATTCCACAGTTTTACCCCTTTTATGGAAACACAAAAACTTTTCTTCCTACTATGTACCATTGGTAATATGAAAGGCAGAACATGCAGAATACATAAACAGAGTTCTGTACATACATCTTGGACCTAATGTATAAAAACATCTTAAAGGGTGTTGTCCAGGACATTGTCTTAAATTACAAACAGAGATAGAAGGTGAGCAAAGCTCTGCTTAATTTTTTAGACTAGAAAAAGAACAAGCTAACAAAAACAATATAAAAAAACTTATAATTGATGGTACAATAAATGAGGACCCGAAAATTATTGGACAATTCTGTGCAAAATTTTATAGCGAGCTATATTCATCACAAGTCTGCCCGTGCTTATATTAATTCCTGCCCTGCATCTGCAAATTATGTTACTTGTTTTTTACCAGACTTGTTACTCCAGTGTTTAAAATTGCCATGCCCATTCTAGAATCACAGCTCATTAACTTGTGTAACATGTAGAAATCTGTGTGGTGTTTTTTTTTTTTTTACATTAGGAGCACTTTTATGATGCCCAGGGTGGATCCGGCTTCCTGGCTTGGCGGCTGAAGACAATACAACGGAAGACTAAGCTTTTCCCTATGCCGTGTAGTACAACAGTGGAAACAGGAGGTGGTCCAACTCTTGTCAGAAGGTAAGAACATAGTAAAATATTGAAAAACTGTGGTGTTTTCCTTTAAAAGCAGCACCCCTATTTATTTTGGGTGCTAAAAATATTTGCCACAGACAGTTTAAGGCCTACAGAAGTTCAGCAGCAGGACACACACCACAGTCTGCAAAAAATCTACGCCCCTGCCCTAGACGAGGAACAACATGGTACAAGATGGCAACCTGAACCCAACCCATTACGACCAACCTCAGAATAGAAGATTCAGGGGCGAAGGCCATTAGTCAAGTGGCCAAAATCCTGCAACAAGACGATGTGGAAGGAGGCCAACACCGATCTCTGCAACATACTTGAAGGCATAGCCATGACATGAACTACCGAACCCCACCGCAGCTCGTCTCTGGGTAACAGTTGAGTAACCCCGAGTTACAGCTCTGGATGAACACTAGTACTCCAAATCTCGACCAGATTAACTGATCGTATTGTACCAATGATATGATTGATGTGAGGTACAGATGCTTCCAGATAACTCCAGGGGGCTGCACAAAGCCTGGCCATTTCAACGATGAGAAAATTACAAAGCCCTACAAATTAAAAAGTTTTATCTGAAACAGCATGACATGAAACACAAATCAGCCAATTTGTTTGAAACTGTTTCAGAAAATCCCTTAAAACAAAACTACATTTTGTTTATTTATTTATTACTGAAAGATTGCATTCACTATAGTTTAAATTGTCTGAACTCTTTTGATTCGGAGAACGGCTTGCCTGATCTATTTTTGACCCAAGATCTAAAAAAAAACTCTTCACTTTTAGGGAGACGCAGCGTCTCATTCCCTTCTCAGGAACAACAGTTACATACATAACCTGAGACGTTTTCAAGGCTCAAACACAACTATGCAAAAAAGCATTTTGGTATGAATCAACATTCGCTTACAGAAGATTTAAAGCGAACAGTTTAGCACAAGCATTTCCAGCTAGTTTAAAAGCAGTTTAGAGTGAAAAATCAACGTTTCAAGCTGAAATGTTACTTTTCATGCAAAAGTGCACAACTCTTCTTAAAACGCTTAGGGAAGCATTCTAATGATGAAAAAGTCGTTTAAAGGCATTTCCAGCTCAGAAAAGCAGTTTAGAGTGAAAAATCTACGTTTCAAGCTGAAATGTTACTTTTCATGCAAAAGTGCACAACTCTTCTTAAAACGCTTACGGGAGCATTCTAATGATGAAAAAGCTGTTAAAGGCATTTCCAGCTCAGAAAAGCAGTTTAGAGTGAAAAATGAACGTTTCAAGCTGAAATGTGACTTTTCATGCAAAAGTGCACAACTCTGCTTAAAATGCTTACAGGAGCATTCTTATGATAAAACAGGCAGTTTAAAGGAATTTCCAGCTCAGAAAAGCAGTTTAGAGTGAAAAATGAACGTTTCAAGCTGAAATGTGACTTTTCATGCAAAAGTGCACAACTCTGCTTAAAATGCTTACAGGAGCATTCTTATGATGAAACAGGCCGTTTAAAGGCATTTCCAGCTAGTTTAAAAGCAGTTTAGAGTGAAAAATCATTTGAAAAATCACACTGCTTTGTTCATAACACTGGAAATTAGATATTATAATACAACGTAACATTATAAAACACAACGTTTTAGCTTACACAAGCTGAATGAACTGACGATGATGACAAAACTGCCAAAATATAAACGGAAATGAATTAAATTTTTGAAGCTCTTTTGCTTCGGTTCTAAAAAATTTCTCTGTATTGCAGAAAGCCCTTTTATGGAGCTGGTTTTGGTGTTTAATTTGCTTTAGAAAAGCAGACGATACAAAATCTGGTTCAGTATTATTTCTGTCCAACGTAAAATCAACTGTACAATTCCAATCACCTCCTAAAATTAGAAAATCATCTGCACTCACGTTTTTCATATAATCACTCATTTTTTTAAATAAATGTATTCTGTCTGCGCTTCTGTTTGGAGCATAAATATTAACAAAAGTGAAATTATATTCATCAATTTTTGTATTTACAACAAGAAGACGACCTTTTTCTAATTCTACTTTTGACACTATATCAACATTGATATGAGCGAGTAGAATGCGCCTCAGCACGCTCGTGTCAGGTCCGCACAATTGATTTTGATGAACGTTGCATCGTGCGATGTGACTGGTTGGCACCTGTATACCTAAGTGGAGAGCATTCTATAAACCACCGTTATCCAAAAGAATAGGGGATTTACAGTGGAGGATCATGCATGGTGCTATCGCTGTAAATGCATACTTGTGGAATATAATGTATTTTTATGATATAATGTATTTTTAATGTATTTATATTAAGTGTACTAGAAGTACATTGGTAATAAATATATACTTAATTACATTTTAAAGAAATATGCTAAACTTAAGAATATTTTTAATGTATTTGTATAATTTAGCCAGAACCGCTGTTTTCATCCTAATAATCCTACCTCCAAATCTAATCCTTAACTTTTCGGCATTTGCTGTATACCTTCTAGACAAAACCCACAGCAGCAGCTCGTAAAAAAGCAACCGAAATGTCCGCTCTGCCAGACTGGCTGTCTAGAAATAAACTACAAGAGAAGACTCCAGATCCACTCAGAGGAATCCAGTTCACCGATGACTGGACGTTGACTGTAGTGATGGGCAGTCCGGCTCTTTCCATTGAATCGGCTCAAGCTCCGGCTCTACATTTTAAGATGGCAGTCCGGCTCTTTTCATAGATTCGGCTCTTCTGGCTCGGCTCCCTTAGAAGAGCCGGCTCTTACGGTCCCACCCCTGCCTGCGTCTGAAGATTCGGCTCTGCTCGTCGTTCGCTACAAAGAATCAGCTCTTAGAGCTTTCAGGTAAGACCATTTAAATTATAAAACAGCATTTAAACTGTTATTAATTAGTCAATAAGCGAACAACAAAGTTCTGCATGTCTGTTTTGGATAATCCAAACAGTTTTTAATTCGCTTGATTTATATATATATAGTTTTGCTCATATTACCAATGTTACACCAGATGTGTGTTGTGTCATTCATCTGTTAATGTGAATCAAGCACATGTGAATAACAGTATAACAATCTCAAGTTCATATTACTTTACTTTACATGCATTTATGAGCAAAACCTCTTCAAGACGCTTTTTAACCCACATTCTGGTCCATGTAATGAAAGATAGACACAATTAAATCTGTTTCTCTGAAGATTATCAAAATAGATGAGAGAGGATTCATTCGTCATGTAATGAGTCATTTAACCATATACCGACTTACGAAGAGGATTTATTAACATAAAAATGCTGCCTTGTGTCCCTTTAACTTTTCTTAAGTCTCGGTAAATTCAATTCAAGAGGCACCAGAGGCACCCCAAATCTTTTCGAATACTTTGTCGTAAGTCTGTCTTGATTTCATCTCAGAAGAAAGCCTCTCTAGGAGGTCACTTTTTGAGCCAATGGCATCAATACCACATTCCTTGCACAGTTTCCTCATCACCGGCTGATCGGTCACAGCTGCTTGTAATCATCCACGGTGTATTTAACTTTTTCCCCGCCATTGACGAGATATCTCGTCAATTAAGAGAAAACGCTTCCCCGCCAATGACGAGATTTTCCGTCTTTCCGCAATACCGCTATTATCCACCAGGTGGCGCCCTTCCGCAACTTTTTAAAACCGGAAGTATTGCCCTATGGCAAGCGGCTGCATGTCCGTGTCTGTTTTAAAGATCGCTCTGAATGGGATCACTATGAAAAGTCCGTCATAAAAATTGAATTATTTCTGCTTTTTGCTCAAAATATGGTGTTTTTGCAAAAACCTACCCATATTCAAAAGCTGATTGCAAAAGAACCCCTAAAGGTAGGATGAAACGGTTTTTTTTGTTTGAAAGCAGAGGGTCTGTTATTTCATTTGGTATATTGTATGTTTATATATTTAAAGAAGAACATTTTCTGGAAGGCATTAAACTTTGGTGAAAATCATGAAAAACGCTGGCGCTGGCTGGCAACTTTTTTTAAAAACGCTGGCGGTGAAAGAGTTAAGCCGCATGAGCTGAGCAGACAGGGAGACTCTGGTCTTGAGCCACACGCAAATACTGGACTAACTGTGTTCTCTTTATTCCCCCAGAAAGCAGCGAGTGACCGTGAAGATGATGCACGCGTCATAAACTCATCATCCAGCGCGGCAAACTGGATCAACCGCAGCAGCACATACGGAGCAGCCAGGGAACACACTGCTACCAAAATGGTCGCATATGCTTATGTGCATATGTGTTTATAGCATCTAAGTTGGCTTCATTTTGCGTGCAAGCACGTTGTGTCTCTCCGGTTGAGTGTCCGTTCACATGCTCTCTGTTTCTCAATGAATTGGGCGCGACGCGAAGCAACCTCAGTGTCACATTGTAGTAGAGTTTTACCATTAGAGGCTGCTCGTCATGTCAAAAATATGTGTTTGTTGCATAATGTGAACCATGTGCATCAGTGGCGGCTCGTGACTGCTCATCCGACGGGCGCTAATTCAAAATAAGTGTTTGTTGCGTCATGCGAGCCATGTGCATCACGTGTTTTGTCAAAATCATGTCTACCCACTCCGTTTGAAGTGAATTTCGTTTTGTATTAATTGTATCTTAGCATAGTATCTCGGAAGATCGTGCTTGTTAAATAGCTCTGTGGCTATACTGCACTGAAGTGGCAGTTTAAAATATAAACCCAGAATTCAGCGAACATCAAGAACAAGAAAACGGAAACAACAATCAGACAGAGACGCGGAATTTACATAATGTTACACAGACCACGTTCAAATTTCAATGTTTCTGCACAGAAATACCAACTTGTTCACTTTGTTTGGTATTAATAAGCTGCGCATTGGAGTGCTGGCTGCGGTGCTGAAGACGCGCTCGGACGGAGTACTGGTGGCAGCACAGATATTTACGTGCAACCTATTGGAAACTATTATTCGTTATTATATAATTATTATTCGTTATTTTACTTTATTACTCTTGCTGGTGAACAGTGTGACGATCATAGTTCACCAGCATGCTTTGTAAGTGTTATGACAGGAAACGTAAAGAAACATATAGCATTTGCTTTGCAGGTGCCACTTGGGTTGATAACTGCATTGGCTACTGCCCTCGTTCTTCACCCCTGATGGATGGGTCTAGGTGACCAGAGGAAAGGGAAGTGATTTTAATTTATGTATTTATGTATTGATAAATTGTTAATTGTAGGTCGGGCGGTTTGTGTGGGAGGGGAGTTGGGGATATGGGACGCAGTTATTTTTACATTTCCCGCTGTTGTCACTTGTCGTCATCGTTGCTATGATACGTGACATCACAATGACTGAAACAACCAATAAAAAGGGCAGTCCCCGATGATGCTGCATGATGTTAAAAACGCTACGCCCTAAACATAACCAAACCCTAAAATCAGAGGGACATGATAAGTGAAAAACAATGGTCTACAAACAGCTTATCCTTGTTGTAAGCTTAAACTTAAAACAAACTGTAAACCTATTTCTGAAATCTGATTGGTTGATTGAAATGTTGTCCCAGGGTCAGGAGTGAAATTGTAAGTTGTTTTTATTTACCTGCTGGCTGCTTACCTTTAGCTACGCTTTCTTGAGGTAAAGGAATGGGAATATTTTGGTTTAGTGATGGGAGAAACGAAGCTTTTCGAAGCTTCGAATCAATTGAACCAATTGCTTCGAAAATTGATTCAGTTTTTCGAAGCAGTTCGAAACCCACACACGCTGGCGACCCCTGCTGGTCAAAGAGTTTGGTCCTTGAAATCACTGAGCCTGTTTAGGCAGTATGAGTCGATCCGGTAGGCAGTATGAGTCGATCCGGAATATGGGAATTGGCCAAAAATGAACAGAAAAATAAAAACAAGGAAAAGGGGAGAGGGAGTGGAAGAGGAATACACTTTTAATTGGAAAATATAGCTGCAAAGCAGCGATGCCGGGGTCAAGCCAAAAAGGGCACAGAATGGCGTATCGCTGCGAAATTTGGTATGGTTTATCAGTGACATGTTCTGACCGCACCTATAAATCTTTAGGACAGCGCCACCTAGTGGTCAGGATATGTAAATAAATTGTTTAAAATCTTTATATCATATGATTAAATTGCCACTATGACATAAGACTTCACTCTGATCCAGGCCTGTCCTAGGTGCACACTGTTTAAATCCAAGCGAGAGCCCCAAGCACCTATGATGCCTATCCACGCAAGAGCCCCCCTGCATATCATGGCGATGGACTTCCTGACGCTGGGTTGACCACAGGATCGTTCTTACCACAATACGATTTCATTTAACATTTTAAAAATTTGAATATTAATCCGTGCTAAACAAAAAAGTTTCAGCACTATGGCTGCGATGCCCCTCCCATCCTTTAGAGGTTAAATTTCATGCATTCTGTCTGCTAAGTTTTTTATGCTTTATTTATTTTCTTAGATGTTCTTACTTTATGTAAGGTATCTTATTTACTCAAAGTTTTCTTTCCCCTTCAATATCTCTATGTTGTGCACGTTACGCCACTATTTGCATTAAAGACCCAGTCACACCAAGTTTAGGAAATTATGTGTTTATTATATATACTGTACACAATATACCTACCTGGCGCCACATTTATACAACAGTTGTATTATTTTTTATTATTATTCCTATCAGCAAACTACTATTTTGTAATGACCCGGTTAGTTTACATAAATGCTTAAATGAGTGTAAAATGTTAGTTTCAATCGTCGTTGTTATTGCTTGGATTAATGATGAATGATGTGTATTGATGTTGATAATGTCTTCTCAGTAAATCATGTTAGCACGGACCAATCAGCAGCCATGTAACGTGCAGTTAGAGTGATTGACAGACAACCTGACAAGTTAAAAAACAAAATGAACGTGAACTTGGGAGGCCCCTGAACTTGGGAGGCCCCCAAAATTTCCCATTGACTTATATTGGGACAGGAAGCACGCCCATATAAGGGAATAAAAATGTGTGTTGCTTCAGAACATCTTAGAGAAACAGGGGTTGGACCGTTTTACTTGTGGCTTGAAGTGTGATCATTATGTGCCAATTTTCTCCCTAGCAACCAAACTTAGTACCCTAGCAACAGAATAAACAAAGCCTTATATCTTCGCATCAGAACATCATAGGGACATGGGGGTTGGGTCTTTAAACATGTTAGCTTTTTAATAGGGTCACCACATTTACCAGTCCTGATAGATCATAATATATTTTTCAAATGTTTTTATTTTTGAAAAGAGTGATTAAAACCAGATTTCTTGAAGGTTCTCTTTCACACATTTCTCCAAACTATATTTTTAAATACACTTTAACTTTATCATGTTTCTAAAACCTAACTGGTAACTGACAAATGAAAACAGGACATTATGTTTTCACAGGTCAACCCATATGCATTATATTTGTTTGTTAGTCCCTTTGATAACCACCTTAAGTCTTATGAAGCTGCTATTGGTTTAGATAGCTTTATAGTAAATATAGTAGTTTTGCTTTATCCTTCAAAGTGTAATTGATTAATTATAATTTTTTTATTATCATTAGACACACACAGGAAAAAAACAATAAATTACACTGTTGAGGATCATATACGTCCTCCAGATGCTGTGAGAAATTGAGGGTAACATTAACTGTGCATGCCATAAATAATATATCTGGAGTAAATGGATTAGTCGACCATACTCGACCATAGAAGGTGAACCCAAATGACCTGTGATGCAAATTGTGATTTTCAATTCTAAGTGTTTAGGTTGTTGCTTTAGAATTTCAGGTTTTGGAACAAACAGAAAAATGACGACTTGTTCTAATTTTCCATTTCTGTGTTGCGCAATTGCATTTTTTAAAAAAGTGGAGAAGGCGGTTCTTTTCTAAAATTCGAGAAAATCCTCCGCTATACCTTTAAGTTAATTTTATAAATTATATTTTTTATTTAGCATATGTTTAAAATATACTTTTGGACAGAGAAATTATAATTTTTTGCCTTATGGGTTTTTATGAAATTATAAAAACCCTGTTTAAACTCTGGCATTGTCAAAGTTGATCCTGGGGTCACATATGGCCAGACAGGTGTCAAGTGATGCTTTGTTATTGGGTGGATGGACAGATGAAAGACTAAAACTTCCTGAAGGGTTGAATTGGATAAAGTCAGGTTTTAAATACAGACTAATTGTGTAGTATTATTAATTGCTGCTAAATATAGGTCTATTCTTAATCATCAAAATCTGTTTGCAATGATGAACAAAAGAACATAGTTTATTTGTGCCCAAAAGCTAGTTCAGAAGATGTTTATCTTGGCGACAAACTCCTTGTTCACTAGGCGACTGTGCAATATCTCTGAATTTCATCTCTTTTGGGTATGGGGGGGATTTGTGTGTCTTGTTTTTAAAGCGTAACTAAACCCCTGGTCAGAGCCTGACTCCACCCACTGGCAATATTTGAAAAATGCAAGAAAAGTGGGCAGATCCCAACGGAGATAGAGGGGATGAACTAAGCTCGTACCAAGTGTGTGGTGAGATCGTAACAAGGGCAGCGCTAGAGAACAAGAGAGCAAGACTAAAGCTGTTTAAATAAGAACACGTGACTTTCACAGCCTGACTTTATGGTTATATAAACATTAGAAAGGGCATTAAAAATAAATATTATTTCAAATAGTAATTTTTTATAGTCTTTGATGCATTTTGAAATGTCTGTTTTAACAAAATTCCAAAGAAATTTGACAGAGAGAGGGATAGTGTGTGTGTGTGTGTGTGTGTGTGTGTACCTGGTAATTCAGGGTTGCTGCAGGTTTCACAAAGTCAAATTTAAGACTTTTTAAGACCTTTTTAAAACCATTATGAGTGAAATTTAAGACCAACGCGACACAATGTTCTCAGAAATTCTCAAAGCATTATATTTTTTATTTTTAATATATCTTTTTTTTTACTAACTTATATGGGAAGATCAGTATGGTCAGCTGCTGATATGTGCCTAGTTTGTGACTTGGGCTAGCTAATAATAGCTTACATAAACTTTTACTAGCAGTGATTTTAAACGGATTTCTCCAAATAACATGCCAAACTTTACCTGTTGAGTAGAAACTTTGTCACCTGCCTGTAGCTTCATAGTGATCCATTAATGAATAGCCTGTTCAGGTGTGTTTGATTAGAGTTGGAGCTAAACTATGCATGACTGCGGCACTCCAGGACTGACGAGGTCGAGACCCAACGAGGCGGCCCTACCAGGTAAATCGGCCCAGGTTCGAGTGGGACGAACAGGGGAGGCCCATTTGCAACCGTTGTGGGACTGCTGGCCATGTGAGCCGGCAATTTGGCCTGCGAAGAGCCTCCGAGGGGGGGTTTTAGGACAACCCAAGAATATTATTAAATTAATATAAAATAGTAACTAAATACGACTCAATAACACATCTTCATACATATAACACATATACATGTTTGTTAAACTGTACACGCAGCCTCCTTCTTGGTGACAAATACGTTTATGTATTCAAGTTCATGTCCAAACACTTAAATTATTGTTTGATTTTAAAAGAGAGGACCAAGCAATATACATATAAGACACCGGTTCTTGGAAACGCTGTTTCGTTTTCATTTATCGACGCGTTCCCTGCCGTACCGACTGTGAAGTGAATGTGCTGCTTGTCCCTGCCTCAGTGACAGAGTAGACGCCGGCTCCACAATTCTCCGCCGCCGGTTAAGTTAACTTGTGCTCACGCCTCGCGGTCTGTCTTTCCATATCGAATGACAAGAAAGCAACTCGTTTGTCATCAAATTTAATTTAATAGTGTCGCTATTCCTAAGCTGGGAAAACTATGCGCGTGTTTCTCGCTGAATGACTGTCGGGCTAAGCGAAGCAGGTACAGAGAAGTACACTGAAAAAAACAACTTGTAAAATTTACTTTAAAAAATCCTCGTAACAATTTGCACGAACTTTTTTTAAGTAAAATTTACTTAGCCTCGGAACATGAAATGTTTTGTCACAGAGCCACCTATTTCATCAGCATTTTTTTGAAAGCCCTTGTAAACTTTTCAGTGCCCCCTAGTGGTTAAGAGTTTTGAGGCTTTATCTCCAGATCAGGCTGAAATGTTGTATCAGGGACTTTCCTCCAAAAATCCTCTTCAGTGCTGACTTCATTGACGCAAAATTCAAATCTGTACATGCTGTCAGTGCCAACTGTCGATCTTTCACTTCTAAGCACGCAGTGTCCAGCAGTTTGAATGCTAATACTGCATCGGGGAAGCTCCATCTTATATTTACGCATCCTCCAACTCCGGGCAGACTTCTTCCTTCCAACTTGCCATTTCTACACGGAACATGACCTGCAGCACTCCAAACCAGTCACCTCTTCTTTCGCGCGATTCACAAGCTATCAAATCGATTCGATTTCGATTCTCTGGTCGGTTTTTATATTCGAATCTCGATTCAACTCAATGAATATAGATTTAATACAAATACTATATTAATAAAAAAGAACAGTGACCTTGAGGCAGGCAAAACAAGTCAATAAGAGCTCACTCACGCTTCTCTCTCACGGCACAGATGTTTCTCTCTCCCCTCCGGTAGACATAATAATACAAGTTTGATTTGTCCTCTCTATTAACAGCTTCCCACAAGACAAGGCAGTGTTTCCTCTAGGATTTTTTCCAGCTGTGGCAGCAGGGGGCGCCCATGATGATTATAAATGTACATTATTTTTTTATGTAGAATATAGGCTACAGTAAACTAACATGTTTTTTTTTTATCATTTTCATGCTGTCACTTGATGTTTGTTTAGGGTCACCCTGACTATAACTGTACTCATTTATAAGTCATTTAACTGTATATTATTTATGATTTTCTATAAAAACCTTTCCTTTATAGGTTAACTCATTCTGTCACTTGATGTTTGTTTAGGGTCACACTGACTATAACTGTACTCATTTATAAGTCATTTAACTGTATATTATTTTCTATGAAAACCTTTCCTTTATAGGTTAACTCATTCTGTCACTTGATGTTTGTTTAGGGTCACCCTGACTATAACTGTACTCATTTACGCTGCAAAGGGTCTCTGCCATATGCTGCTGTACCATCTCCCGGCCAATACGTAGGCAGATCAGTGCCATGAGACCCAAAGTCTTTAAACACACAGCAGATCTGCATGATGTGAAGAACTCACAAAGTGTTCCCAAGAGACCCAAGTTGTTAACATTCTAGTGCATAATTGTCACGTTTCATTAAAAAACCCTCTAGAAAATAAACTCACTTTTCAACAAGCCAGCTGCAATCCTATCCATTGAGAGAGTCTCCCAGAAGTCCTCTGAATTCACCTCACCATTGTAGCTTTCATCTGTTTCACTTATGTCACTGACTGGATAAAGAAAATAAATTACATTTATGCAATTTGGCACATATATATATAGATATTTATTGTACCTGCCATGCTGAACACTCCCTTTTTGTGTAAATCCATTACAACATCCTCCAGTTGTTGTAATGGATTTACACAAAAAGGGAGTGTTCAGCATGGCAGGTACAATAAATATCTATATATATATGTATGTGCCAAATTGCATAAATGTAATTTATTTTCTTTATCCAGTCAGTGACATAAGTGAACCAGATGAAAGCTACAATGGTGAAATTTGATTGGTTATGTAACGTTGGAGAGAACACTGAACCTGGGACAGCAGCAGGCAGCATCACAATCTAATCTAAATCAAGTCGCACCACAACAAAATGGGCAGTCGCACAAATGCTCCCAAATGTATTTTAAGGTCGCACAGATTAAATTTCGGTCGCATATGGCGTGGTCACGGTTTTAGTCATGCACGTGGCAGCTCTTAAAAACATAATAGTGTATAAACAACCGCGTGATATATGTCCTGTAGTGATTCTAGTGTTGTTTGAAAAGTTATAATGTACAATAAGTTGCAGCTTGCTGTGTTTCGCCATCGTAATTTCGCTGTTTAGGACCTAGATGGGTGAAGTAGGCATCAAATTCTTCTGTAGGAACAGCACTGAAGCCTGGAATGTATTTGTAGCTGACCACACTCTCATCCATAAATGAAGTGTGACGAGGATCAAAGACCCTGACTTCATTCAGAAAATGAATGGCGGGTTGTCCATCTGACATGTACTTTTTGAGTTTGTATAGGTCGAAATGATAGATTTTTCTCAAAATCATTAGGTTATTTAGTAATAATCATGATGATATTTGTAAATGTCCTTACCCCTAATGCTAGCTTCATGATTAGCATGAAGCTAGCATGATTAGCATGAAACTAGCATGATGCTAGCATGATTAGCATGAAGCTAGCATGATGCTAGCATGATTAGCATGAAGCTAGCATGATGCTAGCATGATTAGCATGAAGCTAGCATGATGCTAGCATGATTAGCATGAAGTTAACATGATGCTAACATGATTAGCATGAAGCTAGCATGATTAGCATGAAGCTAGCATGATGCTAGCATGATTAGCATGCTGCATACCTATACTAAAAATAAAAAATAAATTCATGAAACATGTTAAAGCATCCAGAATTATAGCCACGTTAATAACGTTTGTAAAAACCCAAACCGTTTGAAAATCGGTAAAAAATTGAGCAAGTTATGGTCATTTAAAAGTACCTGCACCATTAAACTCAATGCTACGAGTGAGCGAGCGCCCTGTCCTAAGATGGCCGCCAAAATGCGGACGTTCGACTCAATTGGCCATCAGCGCGGACGAGCCATCTAGCCTTTATATACATATCTATGGAAGTACAGCCCCCTACTACTACCGCTGCGTCCGAAAACTAAGGCAGCTTTACTTCCTGCTCACTACTGCACAGGACTGGCCCCGAAATTGCTACTGCGCAGACACAAGACCCAAGATGTTAGCACCGTATCGGGCTTATCAAATCATTTCTATTTTACTTTGACTTTGATGGCAGAACTGTGAACAAAGTCATCAAAATCCTCTTCAAAACAAAACAAGTCAAAGGTAAGATAAAATATGTTTGAAACAAAAATGCATTAATAAGAGAGTATATTTTAATACTTATCAAATCATTTCTATTTTACTTTGTTCACAGTTCTCCATCAAAGTCAAAGTCAATAAAATCCTCTTCAAAACAAAACAAGTCAAAGGTAAGATAAAATGTGTTTAAGAACAAAACTGCATTAATAAGAGAGTATATTTTTATACTTTCAAATCATTTCTATTTGACTTTGTTCACAGTTCTGCCATCAAAGTCAAAGTCAATAAAATCCTCCTCAAAACAAAACAAGTCAAAGAGGACCTAAGAACAAGTAAAATCTTTGAAGTTTAAAATGTGTTGGTCATAAAACTTAACACAGTGCAGTTTTACTGGTGTGTAGGTAGATTTTTCAGATTTATAAAAGACAGATTAGCTTTAGCGATTCTTTCCAATAACATACGAAAAAATTTGGAAGGAGGAGTTACGAACGGCAGTAGGAGCGAGTCAACACTTTATACAACACTGACTGCTTGTTGTATCTCACAGTAAGTTTGTTTTTGCAATATGAACATAAGAGTTTTATGTGATTCCCATCCATAAATTCAAGCAATAACCAACTTACAATGTTGTTTGCTGGTGTTAATTGGTTCAGTTTGTTAGATCAGTATGAATCTTAATCTAATGCTTCCTCTTTTTACAACCGCAACACATTTTACACAGACAACACAGCATCTGGAGGACGTATATGATCCTCACCAGTGTAATTTATTGTTTTTTTCCTGTGTGTGTCTAATGATAATAAAAAAATTATAATTGATCAATTATACTTTGAAGGATAAAGCAAAACTACTATATTTACAATACATCATATTATTTTTGTTACTACTTGCCCCTCAGGCCATCAAAGATCAACATTAATTCTTCAGTAAATTTTTTAGATCCATATTAAGGCCCTTGATAATTCAAAAGATCACAGGTACCAGTTTTTGTCCGAGCCAATAAAGCAAATACAGGCAACCTAGCAACAGAACAAACAAACCCATATATCTCGGCATCAGAACATCGTAGAGACACAGGGGTTGGACCGTTTTACTTGTGGCTTGAAGTGTGATCATTATGGGATGCCAATTTTCTCCCTAGCAACCAAATATGAGCACCCTAGCAACAGAACAAACAAAGCCTTTTATCTCCGCTTCAGAACATCATAGAGACACGGGGGTTGGACCGTTTTACTTGTGGCTTGAAGTGTGATCATTATGGGATGCCAATTTTCTCCCTAGCAACCAAACTTAGAACCCTAGCAATATGTAGGGTTTATATGAACCCGCTCCAAATCCAATTCTCGATTTTTTACATGCATCTTCTCAGTCCTTTAAATTAAATGACAATTGGTGTGTGCCCCTAAAATGCCCTGTTGCTGTGGTTACCCATAAGTGATTACACAGCCTTAGACTCTTGTATGTAAGCATTTACGTACATACTAGTGATGAGCGAGTCACTCGAAACTCGGATCATTTAACCCGATCCCTAAAATGACTCGAGAACCATGAGTCCTTAGTGACCATTAACCCGAGTCAGTTGAGTCCTCTCAGATTTTGCTTTGAAAATGAGAAATTGTATCAAACACAAAGCTCTTCAAATGTTTACAACACAATTGCAACACATAACTCTGCATAAGCTGCCATATGTTCTATAACTTGAAACAATGAGTTAATTTACATCACCAAATGTCGACTGGGGGTACCGAGTGAGCCAAAAGCTCACTCGTAATTTTCTGCAGCTCTGAGTCCGAGTCCAAAGGGATGCGTTCTCGCGACAATGAGTTGGTCGGCGGCTCGAGGATTCACACAGAGAGTGACTCAACTCATAGAGCTTGAATCCTGGACTAGGAGAAACGAGCCCTGCTCGTGTTATTAACCCACTGACTCATGTAGGCTAATATGTTGCAATATTTGACTGGCACAATGTTTTGGGTAGAAGCTGCAAATGTTTAAAAAATTTAAATACGAGGACTTTTGCAGCAGTGCTGCTGTAAAGATCTGCCACCGACGGACGTACACGGCTCCTCTTGTTGACTGAGTCACTCAGAGTGACGTGAGTGGTTCACTCACAGGACCCGTGCAGCGGGCGAGCGGCTCTGTCTGGGACTCACTCACAATATCATGTTCTTGCGCGGATGAGTGACTGTGTGGCTGCATTAACCGAAGCCTATCGTGGATCTTGTAAGTCAATCTGAAACAGGACACGTTCCTCTCACGTCCCAATTCAACAAAGCCTCACATCTTTTAAACGTGGTGTTGATATATTTGTCGTTATGAAATGAAACTAAACACACACACCGAACTTTTACAATTATGTTATTGATAATGTTACAACGGACATGCATGTTTTTTTACAAGTTCCTCAGGTCACATGAGCCCTTTTTTGCGAGCAGAGGAGTCGTAGACTCGTACTAGCTGCATGCGTGATCTGAGTTGCTTGGTTGCATTAGTATTAGCGATTGGAACTGGGAGATTTTGATCAAGTGATTCAAGTGACTCAAGTGACTCGCACAACCCGGATCATATTAGTGAGTGATTCAGAATAACCCGAATCCTTAAAAAGATCCGGGTTGACCATCACTAGTACATACAGATGTGTGACCAAGAATGGGGCTGTTTCTGTGATTTCCCACTATAAGCGTTTCTGAGTGAGAATTGCATATTAACTTGTCATGATTTTCAGAAAAAATAAGTAGCCTAAGATGCGTGTCATGTCTGAACTGGTTTCGGTTTAAAAACATGCAGGAAATTGGAAATAAGATAAAGTTCGGAACTGCCATTTTAGAATGAGAATTCAACATTTTACGTTGGAATGTGACTTCTCATGCAAAAGTGCACAACTCTGCTTAAAATGCTTACAGGAGCATTCTTATGATGAAACAGGCCGTTGGATTTTGAATTGTAATTCTTAGCACTGAATTTTTTTACATCGAATTTTTAACACTGAATTTTATTTTGCATCTAAATCAGACTTTGAATTTTAAAAGCCATCGAATTTCTAGAACTGTTTTTTACACTGAATTTTTGTAGACATTGAAATTTTTTTTCTCACTGAATTTTTTTAAAACATTGAAAAAAATGTCATAGGCAAAAAAAAACAGTTCTAGAAATTCGATGGCTTTTAAAATTCAAAGTCTGATTTAGATGCAAAATAAAATTCAGTGTTAAAAATTCGAAGTAAAAAAATTCAGTGCTAAGAATTACAATTCAAAATCACAACTCAACCTTAAACAACCCATATCTGTTATGGTAAAACAATGTGGCGGTTTTCCAGACAGGGCTTATACTTTTCCCAGGCTAAAATGCATGTTTGAGCTACTGTAATTAAGAAAACACCTTGATAAACGGCACGTAGCAGAGAGGAGACAACACGAGATATCACATGTGGTCTCAGCTTCACACACTCGAGGTAATATTGAGAGACTTTATCCATTAAGTATATCCATATTGTAAAGAATTAGTCGTATGTATGTATGTAAAGAGCAAGATACTCACTTTGTCTGGAGCTAAAGCTAAGCTTACCCAGCGACGACTCGTAAGCCCAGAAAGCCTGTAAAGAGGATATCTTTACCCCCGTAAAGAGTCGTCACGGGCTAAGCTAAGCTTGTCTTCCTTTTCCTAAGGTCCAGCAGAGACTGCTCAGCCAGCTTTCTTTTCTGGCTCTGGGATTCCTTTTCTTTTCTGATGCGCTCCTGATCGAGAAAGAGTCGATATTTTGACCGGGCTGCACCCACAGATGCCATAAGTTAGCTGCATTTCAACTGTTGCATTTCATTTAGTGTTTGTGTGTGTCAACAAATTATATGCAGTTTTGAAATTATATGATATTATATATTGAACTTGTGACGACTGTATTTTAGTTTTATCAAAAATGAATCCGAAAATGACGGCATCCATTTTAACCATAGTGCCTCAACTCGAGATGTGCGCGGATCGTCCGGTTGCCGCGGCGCGGGCTTCACAGCGTAGCGCATTATAAAATGCACTGGTAACCCAACGCTTTGCGGGGTTTATTGCTTTATTAACATATGTTACAATTCAAGATATCATCCATTCTGTGTTTTCTACGGCACATTTTTTGCATTGGTTTAAAATACATTGTAACCAAATGAAGCTGAAATCAAAAAAGTTGTAGCAATTGTTTCAGCATGATAATTTTAGGAGCAGTTTATTACAGGAGACACAATCCCTCGTCTCTTTAAGCAACAAATGTTTCCTGTAAAACAATACACTCTTGAATCTAAATCTTGCACAACCAGAAGTCACCACAAAGTTTAACAGCCTTGAAAGTTCATTCAAAAACACAAATCAGAAAGAGAAATATTATACGAGGAATGTAAAATAGAGGAAATAAAAAAAACACGTGCTCTTTATTTTTGTGTAGTTTGGGTTTTTCTCTGTCCTAGTAGTGGTTGTCCATTTGGAAGAGGGCGGAAACCAATTATCTATGACGCCTGAGGTATGACTGTTTAACCCTCCGAGGTCTAAGGGGTTTTTAGGGCCCTTGGGAAGTTTTGACATGCACTGACATTTGTGCTTTTTTCAGTTGCTTAAAAACATATTAATGGCAAAAGTCTCATAACACTGTGTTCATCACAAACTGGGCTACAATATCATATAATCAACATGTATGTACATGTTTGTATTTTTGAGAGAAAAATGTTTATGCGTGGTTTTTGAAAAAGCAAAATTTTTAAGTCACTGATATAACTCCACAAAACTCATTCTAAACATGTTTTCCTAAGACTTTCCAAACTGGATCTAGTAGTCTAGAGTTTTTTCTTCAAAATGATGTGAAAATCATATGGCCTACTCAATCACATAAAGCAAGATATTGATTTACAATTTCTAAGACACTTTTGCTTGGGAAAGGCTGTATGCATGGAGGCTGGAAAGCTCCTGAATAATCAGTGATTGACAGCTGAGAGACAAAAGAGTTGAATAATGAGCCACTAATGAGCCTTGTGTGGATGTTCAACAGGAATAACTTTCTCTGTAGTAAAACCATAAAAAGGTTTACTTTTCAATATAATGTAAATACACACACACACACACACACACACACACACACACACATTATATATATTTATATATATTTCTATTGAAATATTTTCTATTAATTTCACAAGTATAAGTTACCTTTTAAAAACCATAGTAGCTTAATCATGGTAAAGATACTGTTTGGCCATCTTAACATGAACACACTTCAACCCAGGGTTAGTGTTTGGTTGGCCAGCGAGAGGTTTACTTTTGTGGAGTAAAAAGCTCAAAAGAACAACTGCCTATCGTTGTCTGGACTCTTATTTGTGTATTTGTAATCATTATAGTAGAAACACAACAAGGGACACGCGTGGTAAACGTATCAATGTTTGTTTACAACCGCCGCCATTACCTCACGTGTTGATCATGAAAGCAGTGAATGTGTGCACACGCGAGTGATCCTGTGTTTAATAAACTTGCTGTGCGGAGATATGCGAGATATTTCTGAAAGGACTTCACTGAGGGAGAGAGAACAGAACGTGCATCATGTTTATTTTCTTAATTTTGCGAAAAGCACAACATTCTGTTTTTATTGGGAGTGGACAGAAAAAAACTAGACACTTTAACGTTTGAAATGATGTATAAATCATATCTGTATGTCAAAAATCAGCAGAGTAATTTAAGTCTCTTTGCGGAGTGATTGAAAAATAAAGAGTTTGCGGCGCCCGCGCCACCGTCGACCCCAGAGTGTTAAGAGCTGTTGTGGCCCCTTACAAAGGAGAGCTACCCATTTGTTTGAAAACCTTTTGTATGTTCTCGTCCAGGGCGATACTGCAGCTGGTAGTCATAGTTGGCGAGTTGAGCTACCCACCGCTGCTCCACAGCTCCTAGTTTCGCCGTCTGCAGATGTACCAGCGGGTTATTGTCCGTAATGACCGTCACCTTGGCACCCCAGAGGTGACGGTCATTACGGACAATAACCCGCTGGTACAGGTTACGCGCCGAAAAAGTGTCCAGAAAAAGAATAATAATAATAATAATAACTAGATAGGTACATTTCCTGAAGAAAATGTGAAGTGGTGCTTGCCGTGGCAAAATTCTCGGGACAATATATGATTATACTCCAACCCAAAAGTAAAACGTTCCAACCCCCGTGTCTCTATGAGGTTTTGATGCAGAGATATAAGGCTTTGTTTATGCGGTTGCTAGGGTACTGTATTTGGTTGCTATGGAAAAATTTGGCATCCACTAGTGATTACACTCAGAGTCACGAGTTAAACGGTCCAACCCCCGTGTCTCTACGATGTTCTGATGCGGAGGTATAAGGCTTTGTTTACACTGTTGCTAGGGTACTGTATTTGGTTGCTAGGGAAAAAATTGGCATCCACTGGTGATTACACTCTAAGTCACAAGTCAAACGGTCCAACCCCCGTGTCTCTACGATGTTCTGATGCGGAGATATAAGGCTTTGTTTACACTGTTGCTAGGGTACTGTATTTGGTTGCTAGGGAAATAATTGGCATCCACTAGTGATTACATGCCGAGTCACGAGTAAAACGGTCCAACCCCCGTGTCTCTACGATGTTCTGATGCGGAGATATAAGGCTTTGTTTACACTGTTGCTAGGGTACTGTATTTGGTTGCTAGGGAAAAAATTGGCATCCACTAGTGATTACATGCCGAGTCACGGGTAAAACAGTCCAACCCCCGCGTCTCTACGATGTTCTGATGCGGAGCGAAGACCCCTATTGTATCCGTTAGTTTTCTTTTTCTTTTTAGGGGTCAAGCCCAGAATGGGCGTAGACCCCTATTGTATCCGTTAGTTTTCTTTTTATTATTATTAGGGGTCAAGCCCCGAAGGGGCGAAGACCCCTATTGTATTTGTTAGTTTTCTTATTATTAGTTATTCTGGTTCTTCTTCCGCCATTGCGGTCTATGGCAGCCCATAGAACCGTACGTAGGAAAGTTATGAAATTTTGCACACTGATAAAGGACAGTCCAACTTTAAGCTAATGTTGTTTTTTATTACAAATTGATTCATGTAATGTTATGTAAAAATCTGTCATCATGATTCACGAGGAATAGTGCCTGGAGTCTGAATGGTTTGTAATACAAGTTACAAAACACAAGGCAAAAGGGCACAAAAGCCAAAATATTATTCATCAGAGAATCCAAACAAGACGCATTAAAAACTCCCCTTACAGTATTTTGCATGAAATTTTATGCTATTTTAAAATATTGTCTGGAAAATGAAACTATATTCTACTTAAGTTGTTGATATTTGTATTTACTATTAGAAATTTATTTTGTAATACTATGTAAAATGTAAATGCTACAGAATAACACGGCGGATATTCGATTTTGCATGAAATTTAATAATTTACTTTTTAATACTGACCTTTTTAAATGGCATTTAGTGCGTTTTGGAACCAAACTCTTACGTGGGTTTCAGTCACTTTGTGCATTTAAAGGTAAATGAGGAATTGTATGTTCTTGTAAATACATTTGTGCCCTTTTAGTAAAATCTTTGGTTGCATATGGTATTAATAATAAGGCACACAAGCCACATAATCAACTTGATAAATGAGATTCACCATTAGTCAAAACATGTTTAACGTTTATAGAATAATTTGTGGGGGCATTTAAAGGGGGGTTTAATGGTATTTCAAGCATTCTGACTTATTAACACAGTTATAGAGTTGTTTCCTCATGCTAAACGTAGCCAAAGTGAATTATAAGATTTAGTGGTCTCGACAGAAATAGCCATACAAATATAATGGTGGTCTGAGAGAAAAGTAGGCGAAATAGAATTCTTAAAGAACCTTCCCCTATGGCTTAATTCAGTATAAAAAAAGACTAGATGTAATAAAACAGATGGTTTCAGACGGATCCTGACAGTAGCCCCCCCTTAAAGAGCGGCTACTAGACGCTCCTCAAGGGGAACACTAAACACGGGACAAAACAGACTGCATACAAGACATAACCCACGAAAACATAACAAAGACTAACAAGGGCAAACAGGAAAAAACTATGACAGGACTAGGGTGGGACAATAAAAATAACAAACAAGGGAGGGGGGGGTGGGGGAACACAAGAGTTCAAAGAGGGTGGGAGGGTGGGAAAGGAGTCTGGGTTTGGTTGAAGGCTACAGTTTGTCCGGTTAGAACAAGTATGTCTCACTCAAAATATTCAAATCGTTGACTTTATTAAACATGCATAGATGTGTGGTTAGTATAATGCACGCACAGTCCACAAAAGCTCCTTTGATTTGAATCAATTTTGCTTATTTCTCAAAACCACCTGATGGTATCTTTATTTTTGGTAATTGTGACTAGCTCTGTTCCCACTGTCCGGGATTTGCACGTATGCTAAAATTTAAACGTTAACAAAATGTTAAAAATACGTAAGTTTTATAGCTTACGTATTTTTAAGAAAATACAGTTTAGATCAGTTTAGACTTTTTTATGTACTACTGCAAATAAAATAAAATAGAATCAGAGGATATTTACAATAAAAAGTAGACTTTGAAATATAAACATTGGAAGTATATGTTCCAATGTTCCATCTCTCTCTCTCTCTCTCTCTCTCTCTCTCTCTCTCTCTCTCTCTCTCTCTCTGGTTGTAAACAATACATTTACACAGGTTTTTCTAGCTGAAATTTATATATATAAATTTATATATATAATGTATATAATTTCAGCTAGAAAAATCTGTGTAAATGTATTATTTACAGCCCTTTCTGGTGTTGTGATTATTGTGGTGTTGTGGTTGCGCCTGAACGTGACCAATGGGGGATCGTATGTAGCGACAGGGGGAGTCAGGTCGAGGTCGAGAGTAATTAGGAAGTGATCAGATGTGTGAAGTGGGGTGACCTGGGTGTGGTAGGGTTTCCAAGCTTAGGCAGGCCGCCTTAACTGAAATCTGCTGCGGGAAACCCTGGACTGAATCCCCTAAATGTACGTTACATGTCTATATGGAACAAGACTCACTCCCGAACGCGACGCACGTTTCGACAGCTTAATGTGTCTTCATCAGGCGTGGCTTCCAAACGTCCATCTTGGACGGAGACTGAAGAGTTTAAATACACCCTAATGCCCTCGTTGTGTGTTAAACACCCTATATGAGGTGTAAAAAAATCCAAACGTATTTTTGAAGTCATTAGTGCCCCTCGATGTGTGTCATGAACACAGCGATGCCCTTAGTGTGTATTCTTTAAAACATCCTAGGTCCCCCTGTTGTGTATGACATCCCCATTGGTGCCTCTTAAATACGTAGAGCCCTTCAATTCACCACAATTTATGCCATAGATATCTTGTTTTCATTTCAAGAAATGAAGATGGCGGCACCAGGACTGTCCTGTCAAGCATTTTTTAGGAATGCTGGATCAGCGCCATCTTGGCCCATCGCCGAAGAACTGTCATTGCGATCCATTGTGCGCCTCTCGTGATGTCACTTCCGGTTTAGCGGTTTTTAGAGGCGGGACTAAAATTCCCTTACAAAAATGACTTACAGCTCCCCCATGTGGTTGAAAAGCGCAACAGGCAGGGGGAGGGGCGAGGCTGTGTGCTCTGTGTGCTCTACCCTCCACCGCCACTTTCAGGTAAAAAAAAACTACAAAGCTTTAATCTTTTCAAATCATAATGACAACAGAAACTAACCAAAGGACCATGATCAAAAGTTTACATATAGGATGTATTGCCCCTTTAACATCAATGACAGCTTGAAGTCTTTTGTGGTAGTTGTGGATGAGGCTCTTTATCTTCTCAGACAGTAAAGCTGCCCATTCTTCTTGGCAAAAATTGATCGAAGGATTAGACAGTGTGTGAAATACTATCTGTTTTAATGACGACTAAACTCAGTTTAGGTAAACATTGTGTATAAGTTACTTATATTTTACATCTGAACTGTCGCTCTGCTGCCAAAGCTACAGTATACAGTCAGATCACAACACCTGAAATATAGCTTATGGCATGAATTGCGTGAATTATAATAGCCTACATTTGTATCCTCTTTAAAAATTGAGCGTGCGCAGGTTGCGCCTGAACGTGACCAATGGGGGATCGTATGTAGCGACAGGGGGAGTCAGGTCGAGGTCGAGAGTAATTAGGAAGTGATCAGATGTGTGAAGTGGGGTGACCTGGGTGCAGTAGGGTTTCCAAGCTTAGGCAGGCCACCTTAACTGAAATCTGCTGCGGGAAACCCTGGACTGAATCCCATAAATGTACGTTACATGTCTATATGGAACAAGACTCACTCCCGAACGCGACGCACGTTTCGACAGCTTAATGTGTCTTCATCAGGCGTGGCTTCCAAACGTCCATCTTGGACGGAGACTGAAGAGTTTAAATACACCCTAATGCCCTCGTTGTGTGTTAAACACCCTATATGAGGTGTAAAAAAATCCAAACGTATTTTTGAAGTCATTAGTGCCCCTCGATGTGTGTCATGAACACAGCGGTGCCCTTAGTGTGTATTCTTTAAAACATCCTAGGTCCCCCTGTTGTGTATGACATCCCCATTGGTGCCTCTAAAATACGTAGAACCCTTCAATTCACCACAATTTATGCCATAGATATCTTGTTTTCATTTCAAGAAATGAAGATGGCGGCACCAGGACTGTCCTGTCAAGCATTTTTTAAGAATGCTGGAACAGCGCCATCTTGGCCCATCGCCGAAGAACTGTCATTGCGATCCATTGTGCGCCTCTCGTGATGTCACTTCCGGTTTAGCGGTTTTTAGAGGCGGGACTAAAATTTCCTTACAAAAATGACTTACAGCTCCCCCATGTGGTTGAAAAGCGCAACAGGCAGGGGGAGGGGCGAGGCTGTGTGCTCTGTGTGCTCTACCCTCCACCGCCACTTTCAGGTAAAAAAAAAACTACAAAGCTTTAATCTTTTCAAATCATAATGACAACAGAAACTAACCAAATGACCATGATCAAAAGTTTACATATAGGATGTATTGCCCCTTTAACATCAATGACAGCTTGAAGTCTTTTGTGGTAGTTGTGGATGAGGCTCTTTATCTTCTCAGACAGTAAAGCTGCCCATTCTTCTTGGCAAAAATTGATCGAAGGATTAGACAGTGTGTGAAATAGGGTTAGAAAAGTTTAGCTGTTGCAACTCTGGCATCATGCAGGGCATTTCCTACCGAAACGATCTGCCTCAGCGTCTGAGACCGGCCACCCAAAACCGCCGCCAGCTCAGCGCCCTAAGCCAGCACCAGCTCAACGTAATGTAATTCCTAAGGAATTACATTACTTCACTTCTTACACACTAGAGGGAGACATGAACAGGAAATTTAGGAAATTGTTAGCTCTTTTATTTAAATCATATTAAACTTATCAGGAAACATAGGTAACAACAGTTTATGGCTGATATAGAAATATGTGAGTGAACAAATTAGGCTGCATAACGAAAACAGCAGTAATGTTAAATTAAAATAGTAGGTCACAACACCATTTATTAAACCAACAATCTACATTTGACATTAGTGGCCCATAGGTAGCAATTGACCTTTGTTAAACTAAACTGTGTCATCACAATCATGACCCAAGGCATCATCTATTGTTTCGGTGCAGTGCCACCTAGTGGTCAAGTCATTTGAGGCCATATCTCCACATTGCTTAATCATGTGTACACCAAATTTGGTGGGTGTCATCACAATCATGACCTGATGCACCATCTATTGTATCGGTGCTGTGCCTCCTGAAAGTGGGACCTTAGCTGACGACCCAATTGGCCCAGGGATCGGGAATATGTTACCACCAGAGGTATCCTATTTTCAGCTTCCCTTCCTATGTGATCATTTTGAAAGGATTGTCTAACTTGTGCTTTAATTTTTCTATGAATAACCCTTTTAGACTGTGCGCCAGGCGCACAAACCATTTCTCCCATCACTAAATTAGCAAAAGTGGATTCGGACATGCCGTTTAGACTGTGTGCTTTGGTTGCTATGATTTCGTTTTTTATTAGTTGTTGAACGATTGGTTGTTGTAACATTATTACTTGTTGGTGTTAGTTTGTGTATTTCTTAATGTCATTCCAGCATCTATGGCTACTTTCAAGCTGAGAACCGGTTAATCGTCCCATAAAGAGCCAGAGTTTGTGATGCTCTACCGAATGGCAGCGGATGGGTGTGATTGACCAGTCATTTGTTTGATGTTTCTCCGTGATGGTTATAAAAAAGAGTTCATGGTTAAATGATTTACCGTTGAATAATACCTTTGGAGGATAGGGTAAATGTCTCTGAATATAAATCGAGGAATCAAGATTTTACCTGGTGACTTTGTAAAAACGGTTTTGTATGATGACTTACTAGGGATGGACTTGCATCCAGTTCTGATGCCGGCAGGCTAACTACCGGTGATGGAAAAAAAATTAATACGATTTTGCTCCCTGGCACATGCGTGGGCCGTGGCAGTCCAATTTGATTCCGAAGACCATCGTAAAAGCATAGCGAGGGGGCGCAGTGTTTCGTTGACAAATTTAGAAAATTTGAGCGTTTTCAATTTTATTTAGAATGCTCCTGTAAGCATTTTAAGCAGAGTTGTGCACTTTTGCATGAAAAGTCACATTCCAGTTTGAAATGTTGAAATCTCACTCTAAATTGCTTTTCTGAGCTGGAAATGCCTTTAAACGGCCTGTTTCATCATTAGAATGCTCCTGAAGGCATTTTAGGCCGAATTGGGCACTTTTGCACGAAAAGTCACAGTCCAACCTGAAATGTTGAAATCGCTTGAAAAATGCTTTTCTGAGCTGGAAATGCCTTTAAACGACATTTCTCATCATAAGAATGCTCCCGTAAGCGTTTTAAGCAGAGTTGTGCACTTTTGCATGAAAAGTCACATTTCAGCTTGAAACGTTCATTTTTCACTCTAAACTGCTTTTCTGAGCTGGAAATGCCTTTAAACGACTTGTTTCATCATTAGAATGCTCCCGTCATCTTTGGACTGTTGGTGGCGCTAGAGGGTTGGAGATAGAGACTCCAAATTTGCTGTGGGGACACATTGGACTGTCCTTTATCAGTGTGCCAAATTTCATAACTTTCCTACGTACGGTTCTATGGGCTGCCATAGACCGCAATGGCGGAAGAAGAAGAAGAAGAAGAAGAAGAAGAATTATTATAATAATAATAAGAAGAAAACTAATCGGGGCTTCGGGGCTTGACCCCTAAATATACAGTAGCTGCAAGCAGCAATGCCGGGGTCAAGCCAAAAAGGGCACATAAGAAAGTAAAGTTGACTTCGGATGAGCAGTTTAAAGAACCTAGAAAAATCTCTTGATTTCAGACAAAACAATATAATAGTTATCAGCAAAAAAGCTGTGTTCTACTTTTAGAGAAATCTCTCCCTCTCTTTCGACGAGCATTGATAACTAGAACACTGAAGTAAAAATGAGTGGTGCTTACAGTGGCAAAACTTGGGTCACAAAATGTTAAAATAGTGTAAAAAAGTCAAACGAGCCGAACCCCATATCTCTACGATATTCTGATACAAAGATACAGCTCTTGTTAAATGGTTGCTAGGGTATTCTGATGGTTGCTAGCACGTGTGGAAAGGCGTGGCTATCAAATGAGGCTTTTAATGACTCGTTGTTTTCTCTTTTATGATTGGTTGAATAACAGCAGTAGTTGTCTCAGTATACGGTAGCCCAGTAGATATTGTGAGTGGATTATAAAGAGTTTGGTTCCAAAATGCAATAAATCCATTTTGACTAATTTCGATAAAATTATGTTCCCTTTCAGTCGGTCACTACGACGTCACGTCGTGACCGACAAATTGGGAACTCGCTTAGAGAGACCAATCTGTTTTGAATACTACTAAAACGCCAATGAACTTGGCATTGAGATATTTGCATAATGCTGGCGCCGCCCCGCCAGGTGCGTATATAAGCAGCAGGTGCAAATATGGAAATTAGCTTTTTATCGCTTCGAAAGCCGGCAGTATCTGCTACTGAGAAGCTACTTTACTCTCATGAAGTCAATGTTTGCTCGACATGGTGTACCAAAAGAAGTCTTCACTGATAATGGCCCTCAATTTGTTAATGCCAGTTTCTGTGGTTTTGCAAAAGAATGGGAACACCTTAGGAAACATCAGAAAGGAAGATGTTTTCAAGGATTACAGTGGACAAACATAATTTCCAGTGGGATAAGGTCAATACACCCATACTGCAGTTTTGGTTTCAAACGCCACTATTTTACCTCTAAGGTAACAGAAAAAAAAACATTGTCATTATTTGGAAAGATGCAGTTAAACTGCTTTTTTAAAACCACTCCTATAGAGTATTTAATGATAATTTCACCAAAGGTCAGTGCCTTTGCTGGTTAACAGCACAGTTCTGATCAACACAAATATAGGTATTTTTAAAATTCAATCTGCCTGTCTCATGGGACTAAAATTATGTTTAAAACCAATTTTATAGTTGTGTAAAATATGGTGATGATGAGGTGTAACTGTATGAATATCTGTTAAATAATTATTTTGCTATTAATGCTTCTAAAAAATATACGATTACATTTTACAGGATCCACTCTGTGGATGTTACACACCAATCTGTAAGTATTTGTCAGGATCCCGAATGTTATTTAGTGTATTTTGTATTTTGTCTTGTTTCTGGTGCCGGGATCCTGACACCCCCGTATACGTGTTTGTGTGGAGAGTCATGTGGTCTGTGTTTATGTTTTGTGTACCGCATGCTCTCCTGTCTTAAGTCTTGACCCTGCCCCCTCGTTTCCTTCTTAATTATTCGTGATTCCCTTCACCTGTTTGTCATTGTTCCCTAGTTTAGTTTTCCCTATTTAATGCCATTGTGTTTGCTGTCCTGTGCCGGTTCATTGTGTATCTATGATACCGTCTCGTGTGAGCTGTCTTGTCTTGATTATTTTCTAGTTCTGTCATTGTTTGCCCCCTCGAGGGTTTTTATGTTACAATAAACGTCTTCTAGTATGAGCTGTCTGCGCTTGGGTTCTATCCATCACCACACCCTGACAGTATTACAATATTTATGTATATATTTAGGTTTAAACACAGTTTCATCGGATTCAGGTTAACTTTGGGTCCGATGAAACTGTGTTTAAACCTAAATATATACATAAATATTGTAATATTTATGGCATACATTAAAGATTAACAAAAAATACATCCAACACCGTCAGATTTTCCAACAGCGTTGGATGTATTTTTTGTTAATCTTTTGGGGAAAAAATATTCTTTCTTCAGTTTATGTTGTTTTTGTAATAAAGGACCATCTGATCTACCATCTCTTATGTTTTATTTATTTAAGGAAATTGTTTTTACAATATTAAAGTTAAAATCAATGTTTGCAAATGCTGATATTTAGAAATCTGAGTTTTCAGAATAGAGTGGAATCACAACCTAAGTTTATATATTGTATTTTTTTACATATCAGAGTAACTAAACACTGTAACAATATACTTGAGAACTTTAGATTCTGGATTCCAGGAGTAAACAGGACTGTAGCCTCTTTTGTGCAACACTGCATAAGATGTCGTAAACACCGCAGACCCACAGAACAGCAAAAAATGGCAGATTTGCCCCCAGAGCGCATAGATCCATCCCCTCCTTTCACTTACAGGGGAACTGGATCTGTTTGTCTTATTGTCCTCGTGATCGAGGACGAGACTGGGAGAGAGAAACAAAATCTTATTAGCGTAGGGGCCGTTCACATAAAAAGCAAGTGTCACACAGTAATGTGGATTTTAGTCACCACAATTCCGATGGCCATCTATAAGCGTTTCTGAGTGAGAATTGCATATTAACTTGTCATGTGGGGTTCAGGTCAGAAGAGTGGAATGGCTTTAGCAGAGGCTTGGTTTTGAGCTCAGTGACCCATTTTTGTGTTGTTTTTGAGGTTTATGTTTTGGTTATTGTACAGTTAGAGGATCCAAACATGGCCCATTATTGAAGGTAGCCTTAAACAGGTTTTGTATGTGTATGATTGGGGTTGGAGCTGAAATCTCCAGTACAGATACCCTCCAGGAACAGAGTTGGAGACCCATAATGTACACCTTTATCTTATTCTCAACTGCAGAATCAGGAGGACTTGGCTGAACCACAAATCAGTATGTGTGGGTTAGCAGCTAGCAAATTTTACTGTTTTATATATTTAACTCATTAAAACCTGCCTTTCAAGACATGCTTGTTGTTTAAAGTATCTCTTTAGATCAGGTCCAAGATTGTGGCATTTAAAAAACATACTACAATGGCTATCATTTATGATAGGAATGAGATATCAACACGAAACTTGGTACACATATGTATAGACCCAGGCCAAGTTCACATGCAAAAAATTGCAGAGATTGTCCACTAGGTGGCGCTTTAACCTAAGAAAAAATAACGAGATGGGGACTAGTTTAGAGAAGTGCTCAATTCAAAACTTGTTTAGAGATGGTCACCACAATTCCGATGGCCATCTATAAGCGGTTCTGAGTGATTTTCAGAAAAAATAAGTAGCCTAAGATGCGTGTCATGTCTGAACTGGTTTCGGTTTAAAAACATGCAGGAACTTGGAAATAAAATGCAGGACTTGCTTTATTTTTAAAGAGTTAGTAAGAGAGATAAAGTTCGGAACTGATTTATCTTAAGTTAAGTTATTATGATAAGTTATTAAGATAAGTTATTAAGATAAGAAGTCACATTCCAAATTGAAATGTTGAATTCTCATTCTAAAATGCTTTTCTGAGCTGGATGCCTTTAAACGACATGTTTCATCATAAGAATGCTCCTGTAAACATTTTAAGCAGAATTGGGCACTTCTGAACTGTGATTAAATAGTAAACAGTCTGAGCATTCCCTTGTGACACAAAGTCACACTGAGGTAAACTTTTGGTCCACAAGAGTAAACTCCAAACATTTGGTCCTGATTCTAGGACTCTATATTTGATATGTTGTTTTCCTGAAGAAAATTTTGTCTACCCTTATTTTCTTTTTCCGGGGGTGGGGGTGGGGGGGTTGCGGCCGCGTATACAATGTGTCACCTTTTTCAGCCCTTCTGAGTTTGCAGGTATGACTTGAGCAAGTCTGACCATAGATCTGCTCTTTGGGACATAGGTGTGAATTTTTGTCAATATCGCACACCCCTAGGCTGCATAAATGTGCACAGGTAAGCTATTAGAGTAATAAGTTATTTTACACTTTTATGCGCATGCCCAGTTATGTGATTGGTCATGTTTCATGCATTTATGGTCGTGTATATACAGTTTTATTAACCCAGAATTTCATAAAAAAACATTGGGACATTAACGTGAGCTGACTCATTGATACAGTGGATCAAATTCATACAGTTGTATTAATTCGTGCCCAGTAGGCTATTAAATAACCGGGACATTAACGTGACGCTTAACGCATTAATAAAGTGCTATTTAAAGATCAAGTTTACTATATACCTTATTAATGAGTCATACTATAGCCTAGTTTTATTAATTCCTGCGCAGAATTTAAAAAATATAGCTTAATGCATGCTAATACATGAAATACAGTGCTATTAACGTCTAAATGACGTCCGCCAGTGCTATTACAGTGCTATTAACGTATAACACTTTACCCCAGCGGGACGCCTACGTTTACTTCAGTGTTTTACACGTGAATTCTTATCCAATCATGACAAACTATATAATGTTAGAAAACTCTGCAAGTACAGGTATACACATAGATTAAGAGATAGATTAAGAGATCAAAACATTTCTGTGCACATACCAAGGTCTATGTGGACCAATTCTGCGGTCTGTTCATCAATGAGAATGTTCTGAATGTTTCGATCACCCAAGCCAACGATGTAACCAACTGTAAGAAAAAAGAAACAGTATTTTTGTGCAGACGCTGTGTATATTAACTTGTCTTTCTAGTGGATACCTCCGTGAGAAGGAGAGCGTCCCTACCCCTAAGATAGCGTGGTGGGTGAGCCGGGGAGAGCCTTGTATTGAAGCCAGCCACAGTGACGAAACCACCACTGAGACCGCAACATCCATCGCTCATCGGACCTGGGCAAAGTGGATGAAGACGGGCGTCCTTTGTGTGCACTTCAGTGTGGTGGGTGAGTCTTTGTGCTGTGAGAACTTTCACTTTAACGTGGTGCTGTGTATTTTGTATTCCTGTCTTTGTGGGGACAATTGGTCCCCACAACGTGATAATTACCAGGTACACACACACACACACACACACACACACACACACACACACACACACACACACACACACACACACACAATAATATGCTTTTATTATGGAGTTATACTCCATATAACTCAATGTACAAGTCGGAAATTAAGCTTTGTTTTTGCACAGGGCTACTAAAGGGTTAATAGTGCCACATGGTGATAAACTGTAAAAATTACAAATTTGACCTCTTAGCAAAAGGAAAAAAATCCAACATTCAAAAATGCATGATAAAAAGGTGTCATAGCGTGAAAATCTGACTTTTTCCATGTGTAAGTGCTATAATTGGGTCCCCAGTGCTTATATCAACCTAGAAAACGTGAAAAAGATAAAAAATAAAATAATCGAGAGCACAATTGAGTTTCAATTACAACAAACCACCATCATTGTGATCAGTGTTTGAATTTCATCCGCTCATGTGCATTTTAAAGGACACACCCAAAACGGCACATTTTTGCACACACCTACAAAGTGGCAATTTTAACATGTTATAATAAATTATTTATATGGTATTTTGAGCTAAAACTTCACATATGTGCTCTGGGGACACCAAAGATTTATTTGACATCTTAAAAAAGTCCTGTGACATAGCCCCTTTAAAATACACCAGTTCCCTTTGTTTTGCCTCAAAATGCACACAGGTAATGTTATTATTAAGGCATTGTTGTTAAAACTAATTATATTTCCTAATTAAACTAAAGCCTAGTCCTGGATTAAGCTAATCCCTGTCCGGGAAACCGCCCCTTTAAGTTTAATCTAACTTGAAGTTCAGCTTTGACCAACCCCATTGATCGTTTTAAAAGCTGACTAGCAACTTAACTCAAACTATTTCATCCAGGATGTGTGTGTGGAATCTGTGGATGCGACGCGTGCGACCAACCGACAGCATAGGTAGTTGCTAGGCCCCTAGGAGTACATTCACTGACAACCGGAAAGCTTCTTGAACTGCTTCGGATGTTACAAGTTGAGCTTCACCCTTAAGAGCTTCACAAACTTCCAGAGTTTTTGCAAAGGGGCGTCGATAACTCGCAAAGCAAAACGTTCCTGCCTGTTTTCCCAGCACATCACTATCAATACATGACTGAAACCCATGTATTGATAGTGATGTGCTGGGAAAACAGGCAGGAACGTTTTGCTTTGCGAGTTATCCGTCGTGTGTTGGTAAACGGCGTGTGCTATGATCTGGGCGGTCGGTTCTTGCAGTGCCGCATGAAGTCGATCAAGCCTAACGTGTGTGACGTTGTTGCCGTAAAGCAAGTCGTGATTCTCGAAAGATTTGTCAGGGGCGGTTATCTCAAGCTTGCATTGCTGGTTTTGCTAGCGGCTTCCTTCCCGAGCTTCAACAGGAAGCTGCAAAACACCCTGCTGAAAAAAACAACTGTTAGGGATAAGAACTCCTAGGGGGTCTGGCTGGTAGAAGCTTGGTGTTGTAAGACACCCGCCAGTTAAGATACCTCGTGAACACACCTCCCACACCTCACACGCTACCTCACACACCTCACGCGCTACCTCACACACCTCACACACTACCTCACACACCTCCCACACCTCACGCACCACCTCACCCAAAACACACTTCACCTCCCATTAGAGGTCTTCTATCCAACTGGAGCCCAACGGGACCCTGTAAACTAGGTTCGCACATACACACACTTTTTAAATGCATACCGTAAATGTAAATAAAGGGTTGGTATCAGATCACAAAAAGCTGTATTGTTAACAACGTAACTGCTTATTTATTTTTAAGGCATACAGACCTTCCTTTGAACTTATGCATTAATATCATAACACCAGCAGAGTGATTAGAACCATGGTCAAAGTAAATGGTTTAATCTAACATTTTTGGCATAGTCATATTTGGATCTATCAATGTCATTAAATGCCCACATGATCTTACTCTATTATATGTCATATCTGCTATGCTAGAATTAATTGTATAAAATAATTGTATAATTTATTTGGTGTTGCTTGGTCATCCCAAGATAGTTTGTGTTTCATGTATGAATCTCTAATCCTCATCTGTTTAATAACTTTATTGTGCTTGATTCTCTCTCACTGGATTTATTTCAGCTGTTTGTCATTGGTGGCATACGAGTTAACAAGAGTGTATTGAGTATGATCGATAATAATATGTAATATTACCATTCTTCCTGAACAATCACTCTCATGGCTGAGTATCTGACCCTTGAAATTACCTTTTAGTATTGTTTAAAATGTTAAGATAGGTAAAGCAAGCCAAGCTAATATTAAAAATACCACATTTGAACCCTCCAAAAACTGACTAGGAATACACAATGCAAAAGACAAATACTTTACAAGTGCCTTACACTTTTTAAAAGGAAGGAGTTTCTACAAGTTTCTCACTCGCAGCTATGACCCGTCAAAGTTTGTTAGCACCGTGAGTGTTTTGAAAAGCATTATGCCCAAAAGATCTCAATAATAGCCTAATCTTTTACATTTTAACCCCTTTAATTTTTTATATTTAAAAACATTTGTGAGAATTACTGCTCTAACCAACCATCACAGAAACCCTTCTACTACTTCACATTTTCAAGAAACATCATTTTGTTTGATTTATAAGCTTGTTTTCTCCTGGGGACCTCAAAATGTCCCCACAAGGTCACAAAAATACTGGTATTCCTATCTTTGTGGGAACAATTGGTCACCACAACGTGATAATTACCAGGTACACACACACACACATAAAATTTTCAGTACACACATACAAACCACCCTCTGACATCCATACCAACACACACACACACACACACACACACACATATATACTGTATATGAAGAGTTTGGTTCCAAAACGCAATAAATGCCATTAAAAAAAACAAGTTCGGAGGAACAGATAAACGCTTAGCAACTCCCATAAAGCTAGATTGAGGCATTACCAGTACTACGACACTATGACAAATACTACCGGTAAGTTACTTATCTGAACTAACGTCATGCTCACTGACAATAGATATAAAGAAAACGTAGATTTTTTTACTCGGTGCTATTTAATTAAAGTAAAAAAATGTGTTGTTATTGTGCACTGCTGCTCGTAGACTAGCTCCAGTATTCATTGCTGCGTTGCTAAATAATAACAGCTCACCAGGACACTTCACCAACTCTCCACTCATTCTCCTCAGACCAGTTTTATGAGTTGCAAAATATTATTTGTTTGTTTTGCTAAACGAAATATTACTGTTTAAGTAAGTTCATTAAACTGAGCAGAGTTCATTTCTTATGTCCGAATTCTCCTTGTCAGATAAATTATAAAATCGATTTTCTACTCAAATTTATCTAGAAAGACTTCAGTATTTTAATAATAAATTCAAATGCTAATTTACATATTTGTTGAAGCGGGATTGTGGTCATTTAAAAAAATTACGTAGGCTATACTATTTCAGTCACTGCCAAAAGGTCCAGAATTTAAGTCGTTTTTTTTTCACATAATTATTGTCATCATTGTTTAAATCAATGCTTACGACAAATATTCTGGGTTGCTGTTTCAAATTAATATAATACATTATTGAAGCTGGATCATTGAGAGCATCTTGACCAACTCTATAACAGTATGGTATGGCAGCTCCATAGTGCATGACAAAAAAGCTCTGGAAAGGGTGGTGAAAACCACAAAGCACATAATTTGTGCCTACCTTCCTGCCATGGAGCCTCTTTACCACAGTAGATGCCTACATAGAGCACACAACATCCTCAAGGACTCTTATCATCCCAGTCACAATCTGTTAAAAAAACCTTTTACCCTCAAAGAAAACATACAGATTGATTCAGACTAGAACCACGAGGTTCAAGAACAGTTTTATCCCCTTATCCATTAAACTTCTGAACGCACCACTACACCGTTAGATTTCTGTATATCCAAGGAACTCTTTAAATTCAGCACTCAAAAAACAAGTTCCATTGTCAGATACAATCAGTTGAGGTAATCCATGGTTGCTGAAGCTTTTGCGCAAACATTCTATAGTTGTAGCAGATGTAGCTGAGTTCACTGGATACACATCCATCCATTTTGAATGAGCATCAATCAAGATGAAAAACATCTTCCCCATGAATGGTCCTGCATAATCAACATGCAATCTTTGCCATGGTCTCTCTGGCCAATTCCAAGGATGTAATGGAGCTACAGCTGGAACATTTCTATGTTCTTGACAAATCTGACAAGTCTTCACAACCGAGAGATTCAGGAGATCTTTTCTCCCTGCAGCTGTGAGACTCTATAACCAGAACTGTTGATCATGAATTATTATATAGAATCTGTGATTAAATGGAATGGAAAGCAAGCCATTTATGTAAATATGATGAATGCACTGCTTCAAAGTAGGGCTGTTCCGAATACCATTTTTTGAGCTTCGAAGCTCTAGTAGAAATAAAATCGAATATTCGAAGCTTCGGAAGGAGGGGCTGAACATATTTTTCTCTTTAATAAAGGCAGGAATCTGTGTGTGTGTGTGTGTGTGTGTGTGTGTGTCTGTTTATCTACAGTTTTATTATGTGGCGGATGTGTTGCTGCGGATTCAAGGGAGTGTAGTGCCTTTTTTCGTGCAATATGGACATGTGACACGTTTAGAATAAACTTTAAGAAATAAACTTTAAAAATACTACAGAACAGCGCAAGCTGGAAGCGGCGTGCCTGTCACGCGTCCTGCGAGAACAGCATTAGTGAAACAAAACACAAGAGCAATACTTTTAATAAGGTAGCCTAACATTTTTCTAACAAATAAACATTCCCGTATCAGAAATTAGCAGCACAGTAATTACTGACAACGTAGGGTAGGCTATTTAAATAAAACAATGAAAATAAATGAACGAAGTTCAACAAACTGTAATAAAACGGTAGCATACTTTCAAAATCAAGTTTATTTATAACACTTACACCATCAATATGTTTTTTTCATCAGCAGAACAATAAAGAAGATATTTTGCAGAAACCCCAGTGCTCCGTCATGCAAGTCAACCGATCCGCACACTTTAAGAGCTAAAGCATATATATCCAATACAAAAGTAATCCCCCATAACTCTGTGTGACATATTGACGTCTTGTGAAGCAAATCAATCAGTTTTTGCAAGAAACTGAACGTTATTTATAACACTATTAGCGTGAATGCCAAAGCAGGAAGCGCGCTTTCCGTTCGAGGCGATCTCTTCCACTGGTGCTGTTTGATGGCTGTTGACTATGGATGTTGGTCTCTCTGCGCCACCTACAGAGCGGGAGCATGAAGCGCACTTCCTGCTTGGCAAAAGCTCTGCATTAACGCTGAAAAATATTTATATATATATATATTCGAATCTCAAAACTGAAAATCGAATGTCAACCCACGGAACGAATATTCGAATATTCGAATTTTCTGGTCCAGCCCTACTTCAAAGATATGTGTGCTCCATGCCCTGTTTTTAACAGTAATTTATGTGGAGAAAATCTTTTATAGAATGTATTGCTATGAAATATAATTTTTATGAGGTATTATGATTTTAGACCTCCCTTTTCTACCTGGATCTCAGGTCTTTATGTCTTAAGTTGTGCGTAGACACCTTCACACTTACAGACAGTCACAATAAATTTGAGGCGTTGCCATAGAAACAACGTTCGAGATATCAAAAATCCCTTCGCAATTTATCATCTACAATGTCTCAGCATCATGTTGACCACTTTTGTTGTCAATCGCATGAATATCCTAGAAGGAGTATTCAAAAGAACATCGGTTTCAACTGAAAGGCTTAAATATGCCTTTAATATGAAAGTAAAGTTTGACGCGTTGCCATGGGAACAGCGTTAAACAAAATCTGGATGCAGTAGAGAGAAAAAAACAAGAAAGCAGAGAAAAAAACCAAGGTCCACTATTTAACACTGGTGATCTAGTATGGCGACAGAATGTTAGATCACAGCAACGAAAAGGAGGAAAGCTTGATCCTGACTTTCTTGGGCCTTTTACAGTTTCCAGAGTTGAGGGAAAATCTGTTGACCTTGTGGATAGCTGTGGCAAGGTGCTCCCAAAGGTCAGCATGGACCATCTGAAGCCATATTTAGAGGAGATGCCAAGAATCCCTCATAAGATTAAGGCAAAGAAAAATGGTCAAGACACCACCACTGCCTCCACCACCACCATCACTGACTCCACTACTTCTGCTGCCACTTTCATCACTGGCTCCACTAATACCACCACCGCCTCTGCTGCCACCGTCACTGGCTCCACTAATACCACCACCGCCTCTGCTGCCACCGTCACTGGCTCCACTAATACCACCACCGCCTCTGCCTCTGTTAAGCGGAAAAGGATGTTAGTCACCAATTAAATTGAATAAAATACAACTACATATATATAAAAAATATAATTAAACACTACCAACTGCTAAACTGTAGTATAAATGTTTTGGATGACCTTACCAACAAGTTACTTAACTAAATGGCAACTTATTTAAGTGTTAAATGTGTATTTAAGTGTTAAATGTGTATTTAAGTGTTAAATGTGTTTAGTTCTATGATTTGAAATCAAATAGAAATGCAAAGACCACAATTTAAAAGAATTATTGAAAAACTGTGCGAGATTTATTGCACTTCACTGAGATCTATGGACTCGATGTGGGCCTCTTGTCTCTCGACCAGGAAAAGGCATTCGACAGAGTTGACCATGGATATCTTTTCAATGCCTTGTCAGCCTTTGGGATTGGAGAACTGTGAACAAAGTAAAATAGAAATGATTTGATAAGTATTAAAATATACTCTCTTATTAATGCATTTTTGTTTTAAACATATTTTATGTTACTTTTGACTTGTTTTGTTTTGAAGAGCAGGGGCGTAGCAAGCTTTTTAAAAGTGTGGGGGATGGATGTATATCATTTTAAATTTGATATAAACGCACCAGCAACGCAAGAAAGAGAAGCGGCATTCCCATTGAGGTTTTTCTGAAGCTGAACGGTACTAATTCAAAGACTGAACAGACAGCCGGTAAGATTGGCACTTTATTCAGACTCTGTTGCGAGTGTCACTGGTTTTTAAATTAAGCTAACGTTAGTAACTTTGCACAGTCAACAATAAGGTATCGAGCCGCTTACGTTATTTGTAAATGTTAAATACAGATATTCAATCTTGTTCAATCCGTCTGTTGTTTTTATCGGATAACCATCATCATTTTTATTGAGAAAAATAAAAAAAGTACTATAAATCCATAACTTCTCATCTTGCACTAGCCTTGTGTCCCACCAGCGCAATCTAACGTAATGCTTAAGCATGTTGAAAGGTCACACGTGATGCATGCAAAACTACCGCCCCAGTGTTTACAAGCGTGGAGAAAGAGGACCATTCCGACGTTGTTGTATGTGGAATGATACGAATTAATGTCTTTGTGTCAGTTTATTGTTTAAAATGTTACGCAAATTGTGTACCTTTCGACGTGCTTACGCAATTACGCAAGGTTGCGCTGGCGCGTCACACGGCCGGGAAGCTTGCTTAAGTTACACACGGCTGCATGAAGTGCTGTCATTACGAGCTAGCCCAGCATCTGCTGTGGGTTGAACACGCTTTATGACGGCAATCAGCCTTCGGCGCGTGGAACACCGTTTGTCTCATATAAATCACCTTGTACTGTGAATACGGTACATTAAGAGGATGATTTAGCACTGCAGCACTCTCGACCGTGTTATTGTGATAATGCGGTCGGGCAATCTACGGTCGTTTCATTATTTACCGAACCAGACTGAGATCTCGCCCCCTGAACAAGCTGACAAGTCATCTCCTTTATAAACTCATTGCATCGCTTTATAAGCTATGTTCAATCAGAGTGATATGCATCTCATGCTTAAACTACCAATATTAACCCATTACGATGGGCGTGCGGAGATGGCATCCGTGGGACACGACCTACATTACGTGCCTTATGACACATTGACACAAGCTGCTAGGACCCCTTTCACGAGGCGTCCTCATGCAAAGTCTGATCCATTCTGTCTAGTGACATTTGAAAGTATAAACCCCCCGCGAATCGTGGGTGGAACACTTTTCTCCTCACTACAGATATCAATAGCAAATGTGTTAGTTAAGGTGGTAGGGTTGGGTGGCCGGGGCCTTGGGCGTGGCAATAAAATGGGCGGGGCGTATGCATCATGATGAAAATTAAAATATTTATTTTTAAAACACTCAAATAAAACTTCATTTTGAAGAAACTATGACAAAAAATGAACACATACTAGATTATAAATGAATTAAATGTTTTTACCTCTTACAGGAATAGCTGCGTGATGAAGTGAAACTAAAGGGTTAATTAACACAAACTAAAGCAGATGTTGTAGAATGTCTGGCGAACGATGATAGATAGCGGACCGGACCACCAATTTTAAAAAGTAACGTTTTAAATGTACAAGAACCTAAATTAATATGTATATTCAAACCTATCTCACGGCGAATTCGTAATAATTCAAACGATTTAACCAAGTGGCTAAATCGTATGATCGTACGATTAGTTCATCGCATTTAACACAGCCCTGTGTTGCAGGGATTTCGTGCTAATTAATACGAATAGATTAAATCGTACTATACATCGCATTCAAGAAGCGTGACCCGTAGCCAGAAATAAACCTCTGCATCTGAAAATCTGCGTGTGTCACAGGCAGGCAAGATTAGATAACTAGAAACGCTGGGGAATTCAGGTGCTGTAAATCCGGTGGACAGGACTCATCTCGTTATAGATCAAGATAACTTATAAAGATCTTTAAACGAAGGATTGGAATATCAGATAGTTGACAGTGTAAGCAAGTTAGTTAATATTTTTAATTAAAAAAAGGAAAAACGAAATAAAACTAATAGCATACATTAACCCTCTGGGGTCCGACCATTTTGGGACACTCTCAGAGGTTCTGACATGCTCTTACATTTGGTCTTTTTTCAGTTGCTTTAAAACATAATAATGGCAAGCAGTTTTATAGGCATTCGCGTTTTCCATTATGACCACCAAACTTTCTTAGCTATGATTGCATGCACATATAGAGCAACGTGCTTACACTTTCAAAGTATATGGCAATATTTCAGTCAAACAGTTAAAAGATGCTTAGTGTGTGTGTGTGTGTGTGTGTGTGTGTGTGTTAGGGCTGTCACTTTTGTGAAAAAATCATTTTCGATTTTTAATATATAAGTGTTCATTGAATCGATTGTAAAATCGATTTTCCATGTCTAAAAAAGACGTTTCCATTTTCAACGCCAAATAACAGACAAATGTAAAGAGAGCGCCTGAAACGCACAAGTCATCAATCTTATTCATTGTCATGAAGTTTCGTGCAGAATAAAAAACAGCAACAGTAGTGCACCATTGAGTGGACTGCTGCCATAAATGAAAAACATTACTGCGGGCTTCAACCGGCTGCTTTTATGATTTAGGCAATTCAAACATTATTTTAAATAATGATTCGATCCATTTCAAACAACGGTTCAAAAGTGAAACTTTAAATAGACTTACTTGAAGTTGAGAACATGCTGAGTATTTTTTTATTAAACGTAACCGACACTTAGGCGGCACTAGGCAGGCATAATGAAATGCGCAAAAAGAATAGGGCCATTACAAATTATTGGTCAGGAAAACAAGTCGATCAACATTTTAGGGGTCAAGAGCAGAGCGCTTTTCATTCACTTTATGTCCATCTGTTGAGAAGACGCACTCCGACCGCACTGATGTCCCAGGGAAACTCGGGTACTTCGTTGCCAGCTGCGTATTTCGTACTGCCAATCTTCCATCACAAAAGCGGGTCGCTGTCAGCTCGCAAGGGTGGCTCCTTGTCATAACTCATCATCTCCTAAGGTCACAATTTCGACGCTCTCTCGTGTTGCACAGGTTTATTGACGTTGTCCTCCATTTTCTTTGCAAAACACTAGATGCAGCGATTGAAAGCGTGAAACTATAGGTGCGTAAAATTCCTGGGTATTTTCTGTCTAGCTTTCGCACACCTACTGCACTTTCGGAATTATTTATTTTCTTTTTCTGCTTGTTTGTGAGTTTTGTTACATCTATATTTTTAACTGTTTAATTCTTTTAAAATTAATAGTGTACAGATTTGGTTAAAATCGATTGCCTATTTTCGTTTTCGAAACTTTTTTTGGTTGGTCCGATCGATTGTGCAATCGATTTTCGAACGAAAAGTGACAGCCCTAGTGTGTGTGTGTGTGTGTGTGTGTGTGTGTGTGTGTGTGTGTTTAATAAACAGTTGTTACAATGAATACTCTCGTTTATTATTTGGAAATCATATACATACATTAGGGATGCACCAAAATGAAAATTCTTGGCCAAAACGAAAAAGAGGAAACCAAGGCCGAAAACCGAAACACCGAAATAAATCATCTGGAGACCTTCATGGCGGATGGTGATTGGAAGTAGATCAATTAGATCCCCTCACCTGAACCAAACCCCAACGTCAGGAATTTTATGTAAATTTTGAAACCTAGACAGGGTAACCCTGAGCTCACCAACCACCAAATGGGAAATGTGTATATTTTCTAAAAAAGGAAAATGTTCGTATTTTCCAAATGTTAGTTGGTACAAAAGAAATCTACACCTGCTCCCAGCCACGCGTTAATAGTGCGTTTACACTATTAGTGCGAACGTTTTTCTCATTAATAAGCTGCATTTTAGTTATATTTTGGCGTTATTTGGGTTGATCAGTTATATTAAAGTACTTTTAATCTTTAAAACTGCATCTTGAGGGAGACGACGCCACAGTTATTCTCTCATCTCAGTTTTACTTTTTCACACATTCACCGCACTGTGACTGCTAATAAAACACTGTCATTAACTACAGATGTGGCCTTTAAAAATGTGCGCCTCTGAAAGCAGAATGCCGCGAGCACTTCCGAAATTCTGCGAGATCCCGCAGAAGGGTGATTCGGTGGGGGACGCAGGAAATAAAAAACCTGTAGAGGGCAGTCGTGTTTCAAGTAGGGCATACTGACGACAATGTGTGCTCGACTTTATGCTTTAAGCATACTATATGATATCGAAGTAACATGACAGGGATTCTTGGTGCATTGGCAGTACTTTGATGTCACATGCAAGCTTTTTGACAAACATTTGGTTGGCGAAGTTTTCTTTTGCCAGTTACATAAACAGTCAAATATTCATAAAAATCTGACTTAAACGCGGATCATTCGTCTTATTTTTTTTGTGTACACTTACAGTAGAAGAGACGTGATGATAACGGAGTCTTATAACAAAATAATTTGCAAAGACCTTTGAAGAAACCGAGAGCATTTGCGCAATATCATTACCTAGTTTATCTAATTGTACATTTAGTTTATCTTTGCATCTGAACGTTTTTAATAGCTGGAACATGGTTGTAATGCGCTTTTCCGCATTATTGTACTTTTTATATTATCATGTTTTCCTTTACATGGTATGAAACTCGATATAAAGTGTGCAATGATGTTGAATAAATTTCTATAATGTGTTATATTTTGTAGTAAGTAAATAAAATCATGTTGTAAGTGTAAATATTCAATTCGAGGAGTTTATGAGGTGTTTGTCATCGGCAAAAGGCGCAGTTTCTCTGTTGCTGATTAAAACCCGTTGGCTATATGGGATGGGATTTTTTAAAATTAACATTTGTTCTACTTATTATTTTATTTATTTGCCTACATTTACTCAAATAATATCAATGTAAAAATAGTAAGTAAATCATAGTTCAAGTTAGGCGTAAAACGTACATTTTTTTTAAGTTGTTGTTAAATACAAATAATATTAATTTGAAGAAAGCAATTATTACAGGTTTAAAAACTTAAATATATAATTCTGAAATTATCAAATATATTGATTAAAATAATCTGTAAATTAAATACTTATATTATTAAGGCGTATACATCAAATAAAATATGTACATTTTAAACAAAATATCTATTTCTAGTCATTAATTTTGGTTTGTCTAACGAAAAAAAACACATAACTGACATTAAAAGATTTTATTAAGTTACTTTAATCATTTATTTTAGATAGCCTACATTTACAAAGCCACTGAATCATTTTTTACAGTGATTGTGATCTTACGGTATTATTAAATGCATATAAATAAAATATGTAAAACTAAATAAAAGCGATGTCATACACGGACTCCATGAAAGCATACGTTTTCTTGTTCGGTCCACGTGGGTTAAACGGTCACATAGCCTATTCTCCATAAAAATCCGACTAAAATGCGGATCATTTTATTCAATTTTTTTCTGTGCAATAAGAAGAGACGTGATGTATAACTGAGTCTTATAACAAACCTCTATTCGCGTAGACCTTGAAGAGACCGAGAGCATTTGCGCAATATCATTAACTAGTTTATCTAATTGTACATTTAGTTCATTTTTGCATCTGAACGTTTTTAATAGCTTGGACATGGTTGTAATGCGCTTTTCTGCATTACTGTACTTTTTATATTATCATGTTTTCCTTTACATGGTATGAAACTCGATATAAAGTGTGCAATGGTGTTGAATAAATTTGTATAATGAGTTATATTTTTGTAGTAAGTAAATTAAATCATATTGTGAGTGTAATAATTCATAAATTCGAGGAGTTTCTGAGGTGTTTTTCATCGGCAAAAGGCGCAGTTTCTCTGTTGCTGATTAAAACCTGTTGGCTATATGGGATTTTTTTAAATTAACATTTGTTCTGATTATTAATTTATTTTTTTGCCTACATTTACTCAAATAATATCAATGTAAAAATAGTAAGTACATCATAGTTCAAGTTAGGCGTAAAACGTACATTTTTTTTAAGTTGATGTTAAATGCAAATAATATTAATTTGAAGAAAGCAATTATTACAGTTTCAAAAACTTAAATATATAATTCTGACCTTATCAAATATATTGATTAAAATAATCTGTAAATTAAATACTTATATTATTAAGGCGTATACATCAAATAAAATATGTACATTTTAAACAAAATATCTATTTCTAGTCATTTATTTGGGTTTGTCTAACTAAAAAAAAAAACACATAACTGACATTAAAAAAATTTATTAAGTTAATTTAATCATTTATTTTAGATAGCCTACATTTACAAAGCCCCTGAATCATTTTTACAGTGTATACATTATGATCTTACGGTATTATTAAATGCATATAAATAAAAATATGTAAAACTAAATAACGAAGATGTCATACACGGACTCCATGAAAGCATACGTTTCTTGTTCGGTCCACGTGGGGTTAAACGGTCACAAAGCCTATTCTCCATAAAAATCCGACTTAAATGCGCATCATTTGATTCATTTTTTCTGTGCAATTAGAAGACACGTGATGTATAACGGAGTCTTATAACAAACCTCTAATTCGCGTAGACCTTGAAGAGACCGAGAGCATTTGCGCAATATCATTAACTAATTTATCTAATTTTACATTTTTTGTGATTTGTGAATTCATGTTCTGCTTGCCCCAATTCCAAATATTCTGTTGTATTATTATTCCCATTTTTGGTTAAACCGAGTAAAACTCCCAAGCTGAACACCTACAAAACTAACGGTTTTGTCCAGTCTTAACGGTGTATGATATTCAGCTCGTCTTAATTTAATTATTTTATTCCGCCGAATGGAAAAAAATCCATAGGCTATCTGAATGAATGGGATTCAGGAATTAAGTACAATAGTCTATACGTGCGTTAGTGAGACCTGTCGGCAGATCACGTTTGCCAAAACATGAAAAGAAACGCGTTTTCAAAACATATTGCGAGCAAACACGTCTTCATCCGGACGGAATTACATTTCTCAGATGACCTCTGAGTTCGGCGTGAAACAGTAGGTAAAATGCTCTGAAATTTACAGATTACAGAGGTCGTCAGAGAAAAACACAGACATGGCCGATTCAGACGGGATTAAAAACACAGTGGACCTCTGAGAAGCATGATTTTCTCAAAATGATTTTTGTCGAGGGTGTCCCGCAAGCACGAGTTTGAAGCCTATGAATGAAAACGTTATTATTCGCTTTGCGTCAAACCCTGTTGCTGAAGGAGACGGACCGGAGCTCCGGCAAGGTGTGTTGTGGACCCGAGGAGGCGGAGCTGCGCTCCGGTGCGCTCCGGCCCAATTTAACCTATTACTTCCACTAACTGAGGTATCCTTCCTCCTTTGCTGTCTGCCTGGTATGATTTTATTTGTCATCTAGGAATAATTTTCACTTTATCTTACTTAATGGGGCGCAGCGCAAACCCGTTGGCCTGTGACATCCCACTACCGCGAGATCTATTCAAAAGCATACTGTAGGCCTACTGTCTCGCGGTGCTAAGACGTCACATGCCGTCCGATCGGGCTGCGTGGCGCCGCAAGTCGTCAAACGAGCGCTGAGCATTGAGTCAAATAAGACACGCGTCAGAAAATTACCGAGGTCCGGGCGGCCATGCCCTTTTTTGCCTCAAAATGCAGACAAATAATGTTTTTAGTAAGGCATGTTTGTTAAAACTAGTTATATTTCCTATTTAAACTAAGTCCTGGCTTTAGCTTATAAAGACCCCGCAAAAACCCTGCTACAGCTCCTGAGGGGGTGCTCTCACTATTCACATGTAAATAAAATGGTTAGAAACCGGTTTTTCTGGTTCTCATTGCAGGACTGTGCGGGGGGAGGGCATTCCGTTTCCATGTGGAGACATTTAACAAACACATTTGATATACACCAAGTTCCAGATTACAACACCAAAAACACATCACGTTTGATAGCAGTGCATGTAGGCCCTACTTATTTGAGTATATTGATAGAGTAAGTAGGCTATTATGTTGGACACTATTTTGGATATCAAATTGTCCTTTTCTCCAGACAAATAAAACACTGATGTGCATGTCTATAGATCTTATCTAAAGAGTCATTGCTATCATTTTCACTTTTGTGTTGGGTTAATTCCCTGACCAGACCTCTGTCATTTTCTTACGCTCGTCTTATAATTTGACTCAACGCTCAGCGCTTGTGTGGCTTCTTGCTGCGCACCGCGGACCAATCGGCATGTGACGTCTAGCTATAAGCAGAGGTGGGACAAAGTCATTGTTATGCAAGTCACAAGTAAGTCTTTGCCCTCGAGTCCCGAGTCAAGTCATGTCAAAGATGAGGCAAGTCCCAAGTCGAGTCAAAAGTCAAAGCCAACAAGTCTCAAGTCGAGTCCAAAGTCCTACCATTTTAGTTTCGAGTCATGTCAAGTCCTCTTACAACAGAAATAAAATGCATGCTGTGGACAGGTGGAGGGAGGCCCCTATACTGCATTGCATTTTCAAAAGATCAAATTGGCCATGATGCCACCATGGCTGAAAACTCGCTCCACTGTAGCACTAGAAGCAGGCACTGCCAAGGCTACTTGAAAGAGTGAAGGAAGAGTGCCCAGAACAAAATGTCCTTCTGTCCTTCTGCCATGTCAATGTAGTGACTTAGCTGCAGTGGTATAGATCTCTTGGTGATGTCAAAGTACCGCGAGAGCGATTCCAGTTATCACGTGGATAAATCCGCTTTGAATCGCTCTCGCGGTACTTTGCTGTCACTCGCCTGTGGGTTTTGTAGCGCCACACCACTCTGCTTCGCGCCGCTATAGTGATTTCATATGCCGATCGGATCGCGCAGTTTGGCAGAAAGTCAAACACACCAAATATATAGCCTAATATGTATATGCATTTCAACCCGCTAAAGTAGCAAGTGTAGCATGCTAATGGTCAGTGCTTCACTATTACTAAAAGTTTGAAATGTCACAAAACCATGCTGTTACGCATCCTCACGCTATTTTTAGCGGGTATACGGAAATCCTTTACAATTCCTAGTAGACTACACCACTGCTGAGCTGTACTGGTACGGTCCCAACATCCAAACCAACGTGGGACTGCAGTGATTGGATGTCGTGCAGGCAGCGCGCGTGCTCTCTGCATGCAGGTGGTGCACATTTATTTCATAGATGCAGACACACTGAGACCGGCGCGGCCGTGTGCATTTTTTGTGTAATGGGTAGGTTGCTTCACTGCTGATTCTTGCCATACCTCCGTAACTGCCTAAATGCGCACGCATACGGTGCCATGTCAACATGGTGTACAAACAGTTAAAGGGTCTATTAAGTAAGATAAAGTCAAAATGAAACCGAGATGACCAATAAAATCAAACCAGGCAGACAGAGAGAGGTGCAACACAGAGGTCAGATGCGCAGTTAGTGGAAGTGCAAGAGAGATGTAAGTAATCAAACGCTGACTATTATACAGCAGTTTATTGACGAGAAATATGAAACCGTAGTGACTGTCAAGGTGACAGGACAAGAAACATTAATGCCGCTGAGCACTTGGGTGTCCAAATTTAATGCGCTGCTTTCTCTCCCTCCAGTAATTCACTTTCCGTTATTCAGCATGTTTATTAACAACATTCCACGCCACCCTTTAATTCTTGAAGATATGTTTTTAACTGTATAATGATTAGATTCCCTGTGTTGCACTGGACTTCTGCTAAGCTTGAACTTGAAAACGCGATGCATCACGTGCGCGGTACAACGCTTCATCCACCCGTAGCGCGCGTGCACGGAGTTTAAATGTTCATATTTTGGCTCGAACATTTTATTGCATTCAGTCTTAAAGCCTAATAAACAGTACCTGTTGAAGTCATTAAAGTTAAATAAATAACAAAAGAAGAGAAAGTGTGCAGCAACTAGTGTGCCCAGGATGGTAAAATAATTATTACAATGTATTCCTAATGACCAACACAAGTCTTCTGCATACTGACATGGTTTGAAATCTATAGGTATTTGATTCTTTGGTTTTCTGATGTATTAAAATTCATATATGTAGAGCAGGGAAATAAGAAGCTTTTTTTCCTGGGGTGCATGCCCTGAAAAAAAAATACTTATATGGACCTCGGTATTTATAAAATCATGCAATGCGGCGTGTTTGTCTTTACAGTTATGAAATTTATTATTTTAAACACACATTTCACAAAGTATATATTGTAAGTGTAAATATTCATAAACTCAACACTTCGGAGGCGTTTTTCTAAAGAATAATGTTTAAACTTTATTGGTGGTGGTTGAGAATAATTCCTCTTTCCATATGTAACGCATTTTAGCGCAATATAAATGTATCATATTGTTATTCTTAATATATAAGAATACTAATATATTTAAAACATTTATAACAGAAAGGTGTATAAAACAGCTTTAATTAACAATATCTGAATTGGCTCTTTGCACAATTCAAATTTTCTCATGTCATAATTTATAATTATTAATTAGATTTAATATAAATAAGTTTTGAAAAGTGTTGAATGCGAACGTGTAAGATATCTGGAAGGCGATGCGGCGTGTTTGTCTCTACAGCCACATGTTATAAAATTGATTATTTTACACACACATTTCACAAAGTACATATTGTAAAAATTCATAAACTCAACATTTCGGAGGTGTTTTTCGTCCGCAAAAGGCACAGTTTCTCTGTTCGCGTCAATTATTTTGGTTTGACCAACTAAAAAAAACACATAAGTGACATTAAGACATTTTATTAAGTTACTTTAATAAATTATTTTAGTGATATTCTATTTTACAATAATATTTTTTACAATTATGAATTACGTAGAAACACTGACTGCATATGCGCAAGAAAGGTAGCCTATTATTAAAGATTTTATAAATATAAATATGTAAAAACGAAATAAAAAAGATATCATATGCCAACTGTACACCCCGCATGGGTTTAAACGCCTTTTTTCTAAAGAATAATTTGTAAACTTTATTGGTGGTGGTTGAGAAGAATTCCTCTTTCCATATGTGAAGCATTTTAGCGCAGTATAAATGTATCATATTGTTATTCTTAAAATATAAGAATACTACTATATTTTTTACAACATTTTTAACTTTAAAACATGTCTTTTTTATACCACATTAATCTGTTTAAAATATTGATACTTTTAGAAAAACTGACAATTATAAATATTATGAACAAACAATGAAACGGTGTCAAAATTCGACAACACAAATAATTAAGATATTCATTGTAAATAGAGTCGCGTTTATTAGGCTCACACTAAATTCTCTGTTGCACTTCCTATAAGTTCGCATTGCACGTATCTTAATAGTTGTATGCGCTGTTATGCTGGCAAGAATGGGTTGACATATCACTTTGCTGTTTTAATACAGTAGCAATGAAAAATATTCAGCAATGCCCTTATTAACTTCTGGAAACAACGCAATGCAATGTTTTTATGCGCCACCTGGTGGATATTCTGTGAAGCGAAACACATTAAGGGAAAATGGAAAGTAGCCCCCCCGAAAGCACTTGCAGAATACTGCGAGACTCTGCGAGACGAATTGGCGAATGCCGCGGGAGAAAACGCGCATTTTTAAAGGCCACATCTGTATGACTTCTAGTTAAACACTGTCACCATACTGTGACTGCTAGTTTAACACTGTCACCACGCTAGTCTGTGACTGCTAATAAAACACTTTGACTGCAATATGTCTGCTAGTTAAACACTTGATTTTTACAATTTTGGGATCCATTTAGCTGATCTCCGGGTCTTGCGTTACCACTTTTAGCATAGCTAAGCATAATTCATTGAATCTGATTAGACCATTAGCATTGCGCTCTCATTTCAGCGTAATAATCAAGGACTTTGCTGCCGTAACATGGCTGCAAATAGGACTTGTATGACTGTTACATTTTTTTTTCGCCTATTCTTTTAATGGCCCTTGAATTGTATGACTGTTACGTTTTTCTTTCGAGAAGAGACAGCAAGCGCACAGCCAGGGTTGGCAGCTTCACATATCAAAACCATCCCCATGGTCATTTAAAATTAGCCCAAAAGCATCCCAATGACTTATCACAGCCCAAATACCAATAACTAATGAACAAAATCCTTTCATATCTGACCCGCAGGAAAATCAACTCGCGAAGACAGCTTAAACAGTAGCCCAAATCTGAATGAAAAAACAAGAGGACTTGGCAATGCCACCCCAAAGCGAATAAGAGGTAAATATAAGACCTGAACTTGAGCACAAATTTTCTGCGCACATGCACAATGTATTTTTGCATCCGACAAAATACTTAGATTCACGCATTTAAAAATGTTTATGAAAAATTATTTTGTATGAATTATTTGTACGTTTGTTCGCATTTTGTACTGAATGTTAAACGAGTAGCTCATTTAATGTAATTTGTGCTGTGAACCACTGAACATGGGATTTGACTACTCTCTTTAAAGACAAACACCACCGTTTTCAATATTTTACTATGTTCTTACCTCTGCTAACCCCAGGCTACCAACCTGCGTGCTGTCCTAGTGGACCCAGGAAGGCTGGATACTTACCTACCCACCCAAGTAACCATTCGTTAACACCGCAAGGTATCCCTGGTACCCGAGAAAGGCCTGTGTTTACAAGGTATCTTAACTGGCGGTTGTCTTACAACACCAAGCTTCTACCAGCCAGACTGGGACCAACATTTACAAAAAACTCATTAAATTCATTAGCAATTTGTTCCTTATCACTTATGTTTACATTATTCTTTGTCATAAAATAGACTGGGCATCCTATCCTTCCAACTTTGTTTCTAGCGAACAGGCGTCGTCCATCTTTTTTTTACAGTCTATGGTTAAAACCTTCAGAACGAGGACTAGGAAGTGGGTGGTACCCAACCATATTTGGAAAATGTGTGTGTTGAGAAGTGAGTGCATTCCTAGCCAGAAATGTTAGGGGGCCCTCAAACACACATCGGTTTATAGACCTATTATTTTGGGGCCCTCACTCACACAAGTTTCTAGATATGGCATTATGGGGTATCTCATTAAGATTTAACATCTATGGAACAATACTTGTTTTTATTTAAACTAAGGTTATTGCAGGTATAATTAAACAATTTGCAAGTAAGTTCAGAAAGTAATCAGATGTGTCAATATATGGATCTGTGCTTATCCAATCTTAAAGTGACAGTACCCTCATAAATCTGCGTATGTTTGTGTCATTGTGTTAATCAAACAACAGAAGACAAAAGGAGAATCGCCTTCAATTAAGACGCGAGCTACCAGTAGCTGGCGAGCGACCTGTTGGAGATCCCTGGCATAGGCTGTTTCACTAACATCTGTAAACTCAAAGGTCCCTGTTGTCAGAAAGCTCAGTGAATACTGAAATGGTTTCCTGTTCAATAAAAAAAAAAACTGACGAGGCGCAGATTAAAATATAAATGAACCATCTTGTTTTTGTGACTGAAGCCACAAAAACAAGATGGTTCATTTATATTTTAATCTGCGCCTCGTCAGTTTTTTAGCTAGCCAAACCACTTCCATATAAAGGAATTCGTGCTACCTTTTTGTCCACAATTTAGTACTTTACGGAATTACAGTAAGGATAAAAAGGTAGAAACTAAAAGTATATACTTTAATTCAAACTAATAATTGATAAGTTTAATACCAAAAGCTAATAAGGACACAACTCAAATTGACAATTGGAGACCTATTACATTACTTAATAATGACGTAAAAGTATTTTCCATTATTTTTGCAGAAAGATTAAAAAAATGTTTAGAACAAATTATAGATGATTGTCAATCCAGATTCATGAAAAGTAGACATATAAGTAATAATATTCGTTTGGTTCTAGATTTAATAGATTACAGTGAATATATTGATAGTGAAAGTTTTATTTTTTTCGTAGATTTTTATAAAGCATTCGATACAGTTAACCACCAATTTATGTTTGAGACTTTAGATTTTTTTGGCTTTGGTAATTTTTTTAAAAAGGCCATTTATACATTATATAATGGGTGTAATAGCTCAGTAAAACTCAAAAATGGCACTACTGGAAAAGAGGAAAGAGGTATAAGGCAGGGATGCCCCATATCTCCTTTTTTGTTTTTATTAGTAACCCAGACAATGACTCTTTATATTAACAAATATAATTTTCATGGGATTAGGATTTCAGAAAGAGAAATAAAATGCTGTCAACTGGCAGATGATACGACAATATTTTTTAGAGATTCGTTACAAATTAAAAATGTGATTGATTGCTTGAACACTTTTTCATTGGTTTCAGGGTTAAAACTTAATTTAAATAAATGTGAGTTGTTTCCTCTAAAAAACTGTCAATCTCTTGACATAAATGGCATCCCTGTAAAGAGTGTTATTACCTACTTAGGAATTAAAATATGTAAAGATGAAAAAGAAAGAGGTCAGCTTAATTTTCATCCTGTGCTTCAAAAAGTTACAAATAGATTTAATCTATGGTTAATGAGAGACTTGTCATTGAACAGCAGAATTCTTTTATCAAAAACTGAATGTTTATCTCGTCTGCTTTATGTAACCAAGGTTACTAGAGAGGCAGCTAAATATATGAAAATCATATATTTTATTTATATGGTTATTTCCCTTTAAAACCTCTTAAGATTGATTTGTAAAGATCGATTATGAAAAAGAAAATGTGAGTTTTAAAAAATATGCACTTTTAGTTGGTTCGTAATGTAGCCAATAGAGTTGAGTCTTGAATGTGAGTAGAACCAATCAGAATGTAGAGTGTTACGCGGAGGAGGAGCTCACTTCCGGGTTTCGCGTAAAATGTGCGTTCAGTTTGAGAAGCAGCTCTCTCCCGTGTGCACGCTACATGTGAATGCTGTGTGGGAAAATACTAGAGAAAAGAGAAGAAATATGGAGAAATACTGTGCTTTTTGGGGGGCCCCTGTCAGTCATGGGCCCTTGGAATTGTCATAACCTTTTCCCCCCTATACAGCGCCCCTTACTAAGACATAAAATGTCCTATCTGACCCACGCTTCACATGTTTAATAAGAGTCCTGGCCTGAACCACTACATTTGAAATGACACTTAACGTTACTCGCTACATTGTTTATTCGTCAAATAAAAACGAGACAAAAGTGTCAGAGGGTGATGACGGATAGATTCTGTGGTCGCGAGGTTACACGCACACACACATTCAGAAAACTTGAAAAAAGAAACCATTTTTATGTGTGGGTTGCCTTAGATAAAATAAATGCTAAATGAATCAATGTAACTGTGAATACAGATATGATTCCTGATAGGGAACTGTCCTTCAGGAGCATTCTTATGATGAGAAATGTCGTTTAAAGGCATTTCCAGCTCAGAAAAGCAGTTTAGAGTGAAAAATGAACTTTTCAAGCTGAAATGTGACTTTTCATGCAAAAGTGCACAACTCTGCTTAAAATGCTTACAGGAGCATTCTTATGATGAAACAGGCCGTTTAAAGGCATTTCCAGCTAGTTTAAAAGCAGTTTAGAGTGAAAAATGAACTTTTCAAGCTGAAATGTTACTTTTCATGCAAAAGTGCACAACTCTTCTTAAAACGCTTACGGGAGCATTCTAATGATGAAAAAGTCGTTTAAAGGCATTTCCAGCTCAGAAAAGCAGTTTAGAGTGAGATTAATGCCCCACTACATATTCTCAGCGCCTGGGCTTGTAATACATCTAATTCCTTAAGATTGGATTCTGCTGCAGACATGTAAGCTATACATCCATAATCAAGAACTGATCTTTACTTGTATTTTTTGCAATTTGGAAGTAGAATTCATAAAATATTTATTTTATCCATGTATTTTTTCTTGATCTTTTTGGATTGATGTGGAATACTTGATATTTAAACTCACAAAATAAAAATTTTGTTATCTGGTAAGGATATATTTTTGTATTATAAAAGTAACTGTTGCATGTCAGTTGCGTGGCGGCTGCGTCGCGTTTTCTGTGTCTGTACATACCAGAAGCATGCCTGACTCGGCGCGGACGTGCCGCTGTTGCTATAGGTGACATATATTTTGGCTGGAAACGCTTCCAAGACGCTTGTGTGTGGCGTGAAAAATAGGCGTCGGTTCTATTTCTAGCAAGCACACGTTCCATGCAGGCAGTCTGCAAGCTCTAACCTGTTAACATGGAAGCCGAATTAAAAACGGACACGCCACGCAGCTGAGACGCTTACGCCACGCATCCAGTGTGTCACCGGCCTAACTCAGCAGTCACAACTTAATTTAATGAGTAATTTAATGTTGGGGGCCCTGTCAAGATTCTTTTCATGGGGCCCAAAATCCTTACCAGCGCCCCTGGCGATATTCTCTTTTTGTGATAATGGAGGGTCACACCTAGCTAATAATCATAATCACCAATGAAAATTGCTTGCATAGTCAAGAGTAATTTAAGATACCATTATTGTCAAAAAAGATAACTTTAGTAGCCTAAGATGCGTGTCATGTCTGAACTGGTTTCGGAGTGAGAAAAACATATATCAATTCTGCCTTAATATGCTCATAGGAGATGAAAACTAGATGGGGACTTGTTTAGAGATGGTCACCACAATTCCGATGGCCATCTATAAGCGTTTCTGAGTGAGAATTGCATATTAACTTGTCATGATTTTCAGAAAAAAATAAGTAGCCTAAGATGCGTGTCATGTCTGAACTGGTTTCGGTTTAAAAAATATGCAGGAACTTGGAAATAAGATAAAGTTCGGATTGTCACGTGTGTGGTTCCCTTTTCCAAAATATGTGTCATGCGTGTGGAGAGATCCTGTGTGCATCACGTGTTTTGTCAAAATAAGTGCCTGCTCGAGACTCGTCAAAACCGTTTCACTGATAAACCAAATTCATTCAAATTCATCATTGTTATTCCTTATATCATTTTCCAAAGACATCTCATTCCTGCGGTTTAAAATCTATTTGTTTTGGTCACAAAGTCATGCCCACTTTTATGAAATTATAAGGGCCGGCCCAGCCCCCACTCTTTCCATCTCAGACATGCTCACACAGACTCATTATATCACAGACACATTATATTCTCACACAAATAAACCAACTCTATCTAGAATACCTGGCCAAGTTCATCTTTCCACTACACTTCCATCAACGTGGAAAAGATTCACTTACACAATTTACCAATCCGACATGACAAATAAAACAAAAACAATATCTCTCATCAGCCCGGGCCTTCCAAAACAACAAGACAAATAACACATAGACCGTACCTGACCTACAGGACTTAATAACTCTTCTCTCCGAACCCCAACGTGTCTGCCTCGACACGGTAACACTCAGGTTCTTCACTGCTCTTGGATCAGTGCATGTTGATGGGAAAATTAAGGTAATGCTAGATTACTGTATTCTTTTATTTATTTACACAGTTTTATGATGAGTGATTTTGTAATCTTTCGTATTTCTTTCTCTTTCTTTAGATCGGAAATAGCGACTACATCACCACCTTACAGAATCGAGCTACTTATTTTCTCAAAAATGTGTTTTTAAACCCAAATAAGTGCCGGACTGCAGCTTTAATTTGCACCTTTTTAGTAAATAACCCACAGATATTACCACTCCCATCTGTGCTTTTGTGGAATTGTGCTCGCACGCTGAGATTTGTCCCGTTTAGTTAATCTGGCCCCAAATGTGAAACCGTCCTAAAACCATTCTACCTTTGTAGAACACAAGGCTTATCATAATAGATGTTTTTTAATGAAGGCTCACTGACAAAACTTTGCAATTACAAAGAATAAGAGTATTCATTGGTGTATTTTTATACGATTTTTTATCCGGGGAGGGAGGCCTGTAATTTTCCGCTAAACACTGCCAATCACCAAAAAGGCAGTGTGGTCTCGGGTTTTCTGTAAGCTTCATGCATGCATGTTTATGTGCAGGGAGTGGGATCTTTGATGAGCAAAATTAAATTTGTGACAAACACCACAGAACCATGCTTGACTATCCATGTCAAAACACAGTGAAGCAAATTATGGCATTAATGGGAGCCACAGGGTGTTGTAGTTCATACCTGTCATGATTTCGGTCTTATTGGCTGCTTTGTCTTTGTTTCACTATGTGTTGTGTTTTTGTTTTGACAGCTCCACACGTGCGCGTCCTCCACCTGGTGATCTTATTACCTCTGACTTCTCTCACCGGCGTCCCGCACCTGATTCTTATTATTGTCCAATCCGGTTTGATTTAAATTCCCCTCGTTTCCTTTGTTCTTTGCAAGTTCGTCTTTGTGTGTTCCTGCCCGCTAGCTCTGTCTAGTTCTTGTCGAGTCTAGTTCTTGTTGTGTCTAAGTTTATTCTAGAATTTTTTCACCGTGCTCTCTGCTGCCTTTGCCCCGTTAGATTCCCCGCCCTGCTGTCAGTCTCTCCCGATTGGTGTGGCATCTGTCAAGTCTTCGGATACTCTCGGTCAGAGGAAACTCCTAGAGATATCTACAACTTACGCTGTCCAGCGGCAGTGCGCTCATGTGCGCGTTAATCTGCTGAAGACGCTGACAGCCGCAGTGCGCTCTAGCGCGTAATTCTGCTCTTCACCCTGATTGTCGCAGTGCGCTGTCCAGCGCGCGTACTGCTGAAGACTCTGACCGCTTCTCTCTCTCTCTCTGTGCCCCGCCAGGAACTCGTCTATGTTGACGGACTATTGTGGATGTCTTGCAGTCCGGCGGAGTTTCCCACACCTGAGCCCGACGAGAGGATATCACTGTGTTTCACCTCTCCAGTGTTTCCAGTTCCCCGCACCTTTTCACATGGACACAGAGTGTTTTTCTCTTATACATTTTGCATTATATCTGAAGTCATTGAGTGTTTTTCTCGTATACATTTCACATTTCATCTGAAGACATTGAGTGTTTGTCTCATATACATACTATTAAAAACCCTCTGCTCTGGGATTCCCGTGTTGTGTAGTTCCTAACAGGACGAACTTGCCAGAATGGATCCCGCGGAGGTTGAGGACTTATCTGCCTGTATGTCGGATCTTTCCTCACGTTTGGACCAGCTCAGTGCCGATGCCACCCAACTCAGCCTGCCATCGCAGACGGAGCCTCATGTTACAGCCCCACCTCCATACGATGGTAATCCTACCTCCTGTCGGGCTTTTCTTACTCAATGCTCTTTGGTTTTTGCTCTCCAGCCCCGCCGCTATTTCTTAGAGTTCACCCGGGTGGCGTTTGTGATCACCCTTCTGATTGGCAAGGCGCGCGAGTGGGCTACGGCCGTGTGGGATGCTCGCGATCCTTGCTGTCGGTCGTTTCATGAGTTTCGTGAGGAGATGGTGAAGCTCTTCGACCGTTCGGTGCGCGGGGACGCCGCTGCGGCTCGGTTGGCACATCTGGTTCAGGGAAGACACACAGTCACCGAGTACGCCATTGAGTTTAAGACCCTAGCGGCTGCCTGCCACTGGAATGAAGCGGCTCTCCGAGCGCAGTTTGTCGAGGGGTTGTCTGATGATCTCCAGGACGAGATCCCTGTCCATGATCTTCCTCCCTCACTGGATGCCATCATTGACCTCGCTCTTCGGATCGAAGCCCGGAGATTGCTTCGCGATCAGCGACGCTCCATTCGCCAGCGAGCGTTTTCGGACAAGACCACCACTTCCCCTTCTTCATCATCTTTACCCTCTGCCGTGCCTGAGCCCATGCAGCTGGGGCGCATGCGCCTGTCACAGAGAGAGAGAGAGAGATGCTTGCAGAAGGCTCTGTGTTTGTATTGTGGGAGATGCGGACATTTTGCAAAGACCTGCCCGTTAAAAGGCCGCTGCCCATCTGTGAATACGGGAGTCCTGGTGGGCGCCACTTCCTCTAAACTCTCCCCTGTTTCCAGTACCCAACTCCCCGTCGTGTTGTCCTTCGCTGGGCGTGATCATCCGTCCACCGCCCTTCTCGACTCTGGTGCGGAGGGCAACTTCATTGATGAAGCTCTGGTTCGCGCCTGGGGTGTCCCGGTTGTCCCTCTCCAATCCCCTTTGGATGTCTGGTCCCTTAAGGGGCAGCAGATGGCGCGGATTACACATTGCACTTCTCCTGTGAGTCTCTCTGTGTCTGGTAACCATCGTGAGGAGATTGTGTTGCATATCCTTCATGCTTCTCTATCTCCTATTATTTTAGGGCATGGATGGTTAGCGCCCCAGGTGAAAAAAAAGTGCACTAAAATACACTTTATTTAAGTACACTTAGTACACTTTTCCACAATATACTAAAAGTGCTCTATTTTCGCACACTAATTTTGAACTTAGTATACTAAAAAGTAGTATTTAGTACTTCTTAAGATGAACTTAATACCATCTTAGTGTACTCAAATGTGCTATTTTGAGACACCATGAAGTTGAACTAAAATGTATTTCTAACATACTAGGTCTGTATTTAAAAAAAATATATTTAATTATAACTTGAAGTACACTTGAACCCACCTTTAAGCATTTTTAAATATACTTTAAAGTATACTAATGGTATGTTAAAATAATATTCCAAATGTATTCCCAGGTGAAAAAAGTTCACTAAAATACACTATTTAAGTACACTTTCCACATTATACTAAAAGTGCTCTATTTTCGCACACTAATTTTGAACTTAGTATACTAAAAAGTAGTATTTAATACTTCTTAAGATGAACTTAATACCATCTTAGTGTACTCAACTGTGCTATTTTGAGACACCATGAAGTTGAACTAAAATGTATTTTTAACATACTATGTCTGTATTTAAAAAATATATATTTCATTATAACTTGAAGTACACTTGAACCCACTTTTAAGCATTTTTAAATATATTTTAAAGTATACTAATGGTATGTTAAAATAATATTCCAAATGTATTCCCAGGTGAAACAAGTTCACTAAAATACACTATTTAAGTACACTTTCCACATTATACTAAAAGTGCTCTATTTTCACACACTAATTTTGAACTTAGTTTACTAAAAAGTAGTATTAAGTACTTTTTAAGATGAACTTAAAACCATCTTAGTGTACTCAACTGTGCTTTTTTGAGACACCATGAAGTTGAACTAAAATGTAATTTTAACATACTAGGTCTGTATTTAAAAAATATCTTTAATTACAACTTGAACCCACCTTTAAACATTTACGAATCTACTTTAAAATATACTAGTAGTATGTTAAAATAATATACCAAATGTATTCCCAGGTGAAAAAGTTCACTAAAATACACTTTAAGTTCACAACCTTAAGGTACCAAAAGCTCTTTATTTTCGTGCAGTAAATTGTGCTTAATATACTAAAAAGTAGTATTTAGTACTTGTTAAGACAAACTTAAGACAATCTAAGTGTACTCAACTGTGCTATTTTCTAAAATTGTATTCAGTTACAACTTGAAGCACATTTGAACCCACCTTTTAAACATTTATAAATGTAATTTAATAATTTCAGATATAATAATATTACATAAATAATATAGCATACAAAATGAAATAATAATATATTGCCCACACATTTGTATACATAAAATAAATCATTTCTAATGTACTGTATGTGACATTTGAATTACAGTCAAGTATACTATTAGAATGTTATACATGTACTATTTTACCTGCATGTTTGCCACCAAAACATGTTTTAACTCATTCTAAAATGATACCTATTCTGTATTCATACATACGAACCGGTTTCCTCCATCATTAACAACTAATTAAATGTTAAAGAAACAACTAAGTATGTATTTACTGCTATTGAAATGATTTTACAATATAAAACAAAGATCAGTGAAATGCAATGAGCTACTTTTATCAAATTGTGGAACATTAATACATCAATATGAAAAGTACACTATGAATATGCAACCATTGAATAATTATATAATCATAATGATTTAATTCTCTAAACAAAAAGTTACTGGACAAATGCATAAGTGCATTTGAACTAACTCGAGATAAACCTACAAATGGCTGAACCAAAACACAGAGCAGTTTAAATGTCACGTTTAAGTGGAGGGTCACTTCTTCTTGCCATTCAGACACTGAAGACTTAATTACAAGGTCTGTGAAAAGGAAACCGAATATATACAAAATTAACCAATAATTAATGAACATATGCATTAGAATTTTGTTAACTTCTCAGTTTACCTTTTAAAGCTTTGACTGTGTCCTCATCAAGCTTGACATGAGTGTCCGTTTGATCCGTCGCTACATGGCACTCTACAAGTTACATTGAACAAAGGGTTATAGGAGGCTTAACTCACTGACACTGATATAATGCAACCTGTGTGTATTACAGGATATTCTTTACTTTGATAATTGTGTTTTATTTTAACCAAGGGCATTTTCCATTGACATGTCTATTGTGGTCTTGCTTACAAGAAAAGTTCACCTCTGTTTAAGGAGATTTAAGGAAATCAGAAGTCATGCCAATGGACTCTATGCACGCTTAACTTCCACAATTGACTCAAGGCTGCTCTTAAGTTTCTGATGCGGGAGATTTAAAGCAGAGTGACAGCAGAATCGCTAAAATTACTTGTTTGCTGGATTTACCCAAATTTACAACCTATGATGTGTGAAGAATTGTCCAGATGTGCAAACTGAGAAAGGTTGCAAGTTTTATGTGTTGTCTTATCTCTGTAATCATTAAGATATATTCAGCTAGCCTGTACTAGCAGTGCTTACATTGTGCTGTTTTTTACAATTCGTCCAGCAGGTTAATCACGTTAGTAATATATTATTGTCTTTGTAATGTTGTCTAAAAGTGTCCGGTCCAACATCCAATAGGAAAATTCAACTGCAGTACAGGGCTCAAAATTAACTTTTTTTTGGTAGCACTGGTGCTCACAACTTTAAAGAGTTAGGAGCACCAGCAAAAATTTAGGCGCATCCATCCAAAAATTAAAAAGCACCACAACTACAATGTATATGTTAATAGATTTATTTTATTAAAATAAAATGCAACCACCAGGCTTTACATATCCTATGGCCAGCATTTAAAATTTGGTCTTTTTTTTATTTTTTTTACTGCATAGATTCCTAAATTAATACCCAACTGCTTTTGAAATAGTATAGCAATAATAATTTACCAATTACAGATTACAGGTAAAATGATTAAGATTACAATAGAAAATCTAGCAAACACGTAAAACACTGATTAATTGGGACATTTACAAAAGTGACCTTAATATAGAAGGCTTAATATAGAAGGCTAATATTGGTATTGATAACTGCATTACCAGGATGCTATTACTACTAAATATGTTTTAAAAATATATTTTTTTATAAAAACAAACCATCAACATTGTCGTGTTCCACATCAACATGGACCACAAGGATGTTTGTCGGATGTCCATTCACCAGCGCATGCGCACATACACTATCAAACACTCTTTGACAGACAGGTCGGTGTCTCCATCAATAATGAACACATTTGTCATGACACTAGTAGTGTTTTTGGCACTTTCGCCATGTTTAAGCAAGGTCTGGCGCTTAAAATGTTTTGATTCCGCCACCAACGCCGTTTTACAGGATTTACAGTAAGCAAAGTAAGTTACATCAAGCCATTTTCATAGCGGAGACACTCGAAATCTTTAAGCCACTCTCTCTGAAAGGTTTAACGTCAAGTCTTATTTTCCGGTGGTGGAGTCGCATTTGAATCCGGATCGTCGTCATTAATTACAGTAGTAACATTGGCTGTAGTCGGCTTGTTCTCGTCATGCTCGCGGTGCGTCTTATTTTCGCGCTTCACGTACCAACATAGCACGGCAACAAGGAATGACTGACGCTCATATTAGCCAATCTGCGGTCTTCATTAAACGTAAGAACTTAATGGTGAAATTTGATTGGTTATGTAACGTTGGAAAGAACACTGAACCTGGGACAGCAGCACGCAGCATCACAATCTAAATCAAGTCGCACCACAACAAAATGGGCAGTCGCAGAAATGCTCCCAAACATATTTTAAGGTCGCACAGATTAAATTTCGGTCGCATATGCGACCAAAATATTCGCAATTTCGAGCCCTGCCAGTAGCCACCGTTCAACCTGAAGAGGGCAGCACTCAGACGTTTTTACAACATATATTGTAGTATTTAAAAACACTTTATATCCAAATGTCAAAAAACGTATCATTCTTACAGATCATTAACTAAAAAAGTTGGTTTAGGGTTTAGTTACTCTTTAAACATTAGCATTAGAAAAACGTAAAAGTTATCTAAATGTTATACAAATACTGTAGAACTAAAAACTTACCACCAAGAATAAGTATTTTTACGGGCTGTATCTTCATCTGTTCATCTCTACTTCGACTTATTAGATATTCTCAGCTCTGATTGGTCAATTTAAATGCCGCTGTGCTAAAAAAAGACAGGCTGTTATGATTTCTGAAATACAACAAGAGAAATGAAATGCCTAACTTTACTCACAAAAAAAATGTAACGTTATGTTCCAAAAGCCACACAACATACACGCTTTAAGAAGCTGGGTTAAAATTAAGACATACTGTAATACTAAATGTTCTACTTATTTAATAGTTCACTAAAAATAAAAAGCAAAAATCTGTCATCACTTAACTTACCCTCATGTTCTCTCATTCATCTTCAAACAAAAACCGATGTACTTTAATGAAATCCAAGAAACGTATATTTCCCCTCGATGTCAGATCCACTTGACACTTAAAAACTGCTCACATTTCAAAAAGTTAATCGCAACAGCAATAAAAAACATCGCCGAAGTAATCCATGTGAATCGCGTTGTTTCAGCCAAGTCCTCTGATGATCACTATATATAATTTAACAGTTTTAGTTTCAACTTTTAATCCACATTTACCAACGATCACGCACGTTGTGTATCGAACAACTGAATCAGGAAGCCAATGTGACGTACTGAATCCCAAGAACCAATGAGGTTTAGTCAGGTCCGTCACGTGTGTTGTTTGAATATAAACACTAACAAATTTATGTGGATTAACTTTGTAAAATCAATATATAATGCAAGTTCAATGATATGATGTTGAAATTGCAATGTTAGCCTATTAAAATTAATGTACATGTTTAAAAAAATATATGTTTTTTTCTAAATAAATACACTAAAACTTCTGTAAAAGTATGCTTGTGTTTAACATACTTTTTTTTTAAATGTGTAATTAAACATATATTTTTTCCCAGCGTACCTCTAGTGCTCTTTTTAGAAATACGTTAAATGTATGCTTGAGTTTAGCATACTTTTTTAAAGTGTAATTAAAGATATAATTATTACCAGCGTACCTCTAGTGTACTTTTTAGAAATACATTAAAAGTATGCTTGAGTTTAGCATACTTATAAAAAGTGTAATTAAAAATATATTTATTACCAGTGTACCTCTAGTGCACTTTTTAGAAATACATTAAAAGTATGCTTGAGTTTAGCATACTTTTTTAAAGTGTAATTAAAGATATAATTATTACCAGCGTACCTCTAGTGTACTTTTTAGAAATACATTAAAAGTATGCTTGAGTTTAGCATACTTGTAAAAAGTGTAATTAAAAATATATTTATTACCAGTGTACCTCTAGTGCACTTTTTAGAAATACATTAAAAGTATGCTTGAGTTTAGAATACTTTTTTAAAGTGTAATTAAAGATATAATTATTACCAGCGTACCTCTAGTATACTTTTTAGAAATACATTAAAAGTATGCTTGAGTTTAGCATACTTATAAAAAGTGTAATTAAAGATATATTTATTACCAGTGTACCTCTAGTGCACTTTTTAGAAATACATTAAAAGTATGCTTGAGTTTAGAATACTTTTTTAAAGTGTAATTAAAGATATAATTATTACCAGCGTACCTCTAGTATACTTTTTAGAAATACATTAAAAGTATGCTTGAGTTTAGCATACTTATAAAAAGTGTAATTAAAGATATAATTATTACCAGCTTACATCTAGTGCACTTTTTAGAAATACATTACAAGTATGCTTGAGTTTAAAAATTTTTTAAAAAGTGTAATTAAACATATATTTATTACCAGCTTAACTCTAGTGCACTTTTTAGAAATAAATTAAAAGTATGCTTGAGTTTAACATACTTTTAAAAAGTGTAATTAAGCATATATTTATTACCAACGTACTTGTAGTACACTTTTTTGAAATACATTTAAAAGCTATTTAACATATTTTTAATACACTTTAAATAAGCACGTTGGGAATACAAATGTACTAAAAACATATTACTTAAATTTTAAGTATATTTTTAATACATTAAATACTACTTTTTTTTCACCTGGGGCAACACAATCCTCACGTTGATTGGCAGCATAGTATTATCTTGTCTTGGTCCCAGTCTTGTCATGTGTCATGTCTTGGTTCTGCTGTTTCTGTTTCTGTTCTTTCTCTTCCTCAGGTTCCGGCGGTCGATCTGACCGGGGTCCCGGCGGAGTATGCGGATATCGCTCAGGTGTTCAGTAAAGCCCGGGCCACCTCCCTTCCTCCTCACCGGCCATATGATTGCGCTATTGATCTCCTCCCCGGCACTTCTCCGCCTAAGGGTAGACTTTATTCTTTATCGGGTCCTGAGAGAGAGGCTATGGACCAGTATATTAATGATGCCCTGCGTGCTGGTCTCATCCGTCCCTCCACCTCGCCCGCAGGGGCGGGGTTTTTCTTTGTTGAGAAGAAGGACGGCTCCCTGCGTCCTTGTATTGATTATAGGGGTTTGAATGACATTACTGTTAAGAATAGGTACCCCCTTCCTTTAATGTCTACTGCGTTTGAGCTCTTGCAGGGAGCGCAGGTCTTTACTAAGCTACATTTACGCAATGCCTATCATCTTGTGCGTATAAGAGAGGGAGATGAGTGGAAGACAGCATTTAATACCCCTACTGGACACTTTGAGTACTGCGTTTTGCCTTTCGGGCTTTGTAACGCCCCCTCTGTCTTCCAAACTCTGGTCAATGATGTGCTGAGAGACATGATTAACAAGTTTGTCTTTGTGTACATAGATGATATTCTCATCTTTTCCCCCTCTATGCAGGAACACACTCAGCATGTCCGCCGAGTCTTACGCCGGTTATTAGAGAATAAGCTGTATGTCAAGGCGGAGCAGTGCGAATTCCATCGTCAGTCGGTTTCGTTCCTGGGTTTTGTTGTTGCCCCCGGTGAGATCCGTCCCGACCCAGCCAAGATCAAAGCGGTGGCCGAATGGCCAGTCCCCGACTCCTGTAAGGATTTATTAAGATTTCTGGGTTTCGCCAATTTTTACCGGCGATTTATCAGAAATTATGGTCAGGTTGCTCAACCTCTTACTGCTCTCACTTCCACTAAGGAGAGGTTTGTCTGGAATTCCAGTGCTCAGGAGGCCTTTGATAATTTAAAGTCCCGGTTTATCTCTGCTCCTGTTCTCTCTATTCCAGATCCAGCTGCTCAATTTATTGTGGAGGTGGATGCTTCGGATGTCGGGGTAGGCGCCGTTTTGTCTCAGCGGTCTGCTAAGGATGGCAAGGTGCATCCCTGCGCCTTTTTCTCCCATCGGTTAAACCCAGCAAAGCGAAATTATGACATAGGTAATCGGGAGCTGCTGGCGGTCAGACTGGCTTTGGGTGAGTGGCGTCACTGGTTAGAGGGGACCTCGGAGCCCTTCCTGGTCTGGACGGATCATAAGAATCTCGAATACATCCGTTCAGCCAGGAGGTTATCTTCTCGTCAGGCTCGTTGGGCGCTCTTCTTTGACAGATTTAACTTCACCCTCTCGTACCGGCCCGGTTCCAAGAATACTAAGCCCGATGCTCTCTCTCGTTTGTTCGAAAGCCCCGGTTCTGCTGGGGACGAAACCATCCTCCCGGAGGGGCGGGTGGTGGGTGCCCTGCGCTGGGGAATAGAACAACGGGTGAGACGGGCCGGCCGGGAGGGGGAAATGCCAGAAGGGTGCCCAGCGGGTCGATTGTGGGTTCCGAATGCGCATCGCTCCGAGGTCATCCGGTGGGGTCACGAGTCCAAGTTTGTTTGCCATCCGGGGGTTCGGAGAACGTTGGCTACCGTACGTCAGCGTTTTTGGTGGCCCTCTATGGGTCCCGATGTCAGACAGTTTGTGTTAGCCTGTCAGGTTTGTGCCCGTAATAAGGCCTCTCATCAAGCCCCTATTGGTCTGCTTAAACCATTACCCATTCCCTCTCGTCCTTGGTCACATATCGCGATCGATTTTGTAACCAATTTGCCTAGTTCTAAGGGAAACACTGTAGTTTTGACCATTGTCGACCGCTTCTCCAAGGCGGCTCACTTTGTCCCTTTGCCCAAATTACCCACTGCCAAGGAAACTGCCCAGGTTATGATCGAACACTTCTTTCGCTTACATGGTCTGCCCACAGACGTTGTTTCAGATAGGGGTCCCCAGTTTATTTCTCATTTCTGGCAGGAATTTTGTAGACAAATAGGCTCCACAGCTAGCTTGTCTTCGGGATATCATCCTCAGCCCAACGGGCAATGTGAACGGGGTAACCAAGATTTAGGTAGAGCTCTCTGGAAATTCCTTTAAACGACTTGTTTCATTAGAATGTGACTTTTCATGCAAAAGTGCACAACTCTGGTTAAAACGCTTACGGGAGCATTCTAATGATGAAACAAGTCGTTTAAAGGCATTTCCAGCTCAGAAAAGCAGTTTAGAGTGAGATTTCAACATTTCCAAAAACATGAGTAAGCTATTAAAGGCTAACAAATTGATATAAAAATTGTACCACAGCGCCATGTAGTGTGTCTGTAATAAGCAATGTGACAACCAACCCGTGAGACAACCAGCCCCGGTGTGTGTGTGTGTGTGTGTGTGTGTGTGTGTGTGTGTGCGTGTGCGTGTGTGTTTGTGATGGGGGTATAAAGAGTTGAAGGACCTAAACAGAAAAGAAATAAATAACACACCTATATATAAACACACACATATGCTGGTCTTGCTGGTATGCTGGTTTTTTTCAGCAGGGTAACCTTTAAAATGTCTTAAAATTAGGCACCAGAGCAATGTTTGTGATAACCTTGGTAAAAGAGGAATAATTGACTCCGGTCCTTTGAATTATTTGAAAATAATGGACACCCTGGTGTGAGTCACCCTGGACAGCAGTGTGGACAAAAGAGTCATTTCGCAAAGAATTTGGAGTGTCAAATATCTACATACTGTAACATCTGAAACGACTGTTAGCAGCAAAACACAACGCATCTACATTCAAGGACATTTTTTGTACACCATTTTCCACAAGCAACATTTTGAGTATTGTCCCACAAGTACTTACATGAGACTTTATATACATATTTGAATCCTTTATTCCTGGTAAGAAACGTTTTCTTCCAAGTAATGTCTTCACATAGCCGTTTGTCACACACTTTTTCACGGTTTCGCAAAGGAAGGTCTGTATGCCTTAAAAATAAATAAGCAGTTACGTTGTTAACAATACAGCTTTTTGTGATCTGATACCAACCCTTTATTTACATTTACGGTATGCATTTGGCAGACCTTTTCTCCAAAAAAGCATTTAGTGCATTACAAGGTATACATTTTGCGTCATTTTTTGACGAACTGGGGACTTCAATACTATTACGTCCGTTGCATTCTCTTTCCTATTTTCTTACCATTTTCGCGTCGGTTTAGGGTTAGATTACGCAAAATTAAACCGTGTACGCGAAATTAAACAGTTGTCACCTGCCGTTGGGGTTTCTCCAGTTCTCCTCCCCCGCTCCTTGAGACCTAGAGGTCGCCTCGGCTCGTCGGACCAGCGGCCTCGTTTCGGGTCTCTCCTCCCTCCCCTTCGTCAGCTCCCATCGCCACTACGACGTCACCAGGCTACGGTCACCCCATTGGTTCCGCCCCTGGTCAGTCAATCGCGGTGAGAAAATGCCACCACATGACCAAACGGCGGCAACCCACTGCTTTTTGGCTTTATCTAACAAATATGCAGCGCAAAGGAGACGCAGAGAGAGACAGACGCAGCGAGATTTACAACATCGTCTTGGTCAGGACTGGAAGCAGCTGCTGGCTAACTGCTTCCCCAGGATCATGGTGAACATACTGCCCCACTTTGCCCTCGCTGGTCAAGAAGCTCAGGTGGCCCAGCAGAGAGAGAAGGCGCACTTTTGACATGTATACATCAAAAAGATCTTCTTGGTGAGGGTCGTGTTTTAGATGAGGAACGATACAAAAGAAGGTGGTGTCTTCGCATAAAAGGTCTCAAGGAGAACCTCAGTGAGCGTATAAGAGAGGACGTGATTCAGCTTTTACTAAATCTTTTGTCTGGCTGCATTTTACAAACCTTAACGGGTGAAAGCTGTTGGTTTTAGGTTAAAAAAAGTGATCTCTAAATTAGACTATTATAGACAGTGGACTAAATGCTACTACAGTTATAATAATAATTATTATAATAATTCGTTACATATATAATTTATTTAGAAAGATTAAAGATTTCAATTGTTTATACTAAAAAGCAATAATATCATGTATTCTATTATACAATTTATTAAATATTTCATATTTGACAGTTTTATGTCTTTTAACATATAGCCTGTCTTTTTCTTTTCTTTTTTTCTCTACTGTTTGTTTTAAAAATGTTAAGTTTCTTTTAGCTACAGTCCCCAAATGGCTCAGTAACAACATTAAATAGCCCACTGATATTTACCCACTTGATGCCCTTGCCCACCGTGCATCGTTTTCTCGGACGCACCGTGTAGCGGTAAAAAAACGTGCGAGGGCCCGCCATTGCTGCTTGCAGCTATATTTAGGGGTCAAGCCCAGAATGGGCGAAGACCCCTATTGTATCCGTTAGTTTTCTTTTTCTTTTTAGGGCCCGAGCACACCGGGGTGTGAGGACCCTATTGTTCTTCAAGGAGTTATTATTATTATTTTTTTTCTTTTTCTCCGACTTCAGCGGGACTTTAGAGGGCCTAAACATACTCGAAAACTCATAAAATTTTGCACAGATGTCAAGAGTGATGAAAATTTACATGTGGTGTATGCTTTAGAATTAGGCGTGAGAAAATGGCTCTATAGCGCCACCTACAAATTTTCAACGAAGCAGCCCTCGGACTGTGTTTGACGTACAATTACGAAATTCGGTACGCGTCTGTAGCATGACAAGACCTACAAAAAAGTCTCTTGGAGCGAAGCCGTAAACCAAACAGGAAGTCAGCTATTCTGAGTTATTTTTGTGATTTGGGCGCAGTTTTTGTCATTTCCAGGCGTCATACTTTAACTAACTCCTCCTACAGTTTTCGTCGGATCATCTTCATATTTGGTGAGTGTCATCTTAAGGCCTTTGTGATGCTAAATCGCGAAGGATTTGACTCTACGTAAAAATTTGTGTCGGTTCTGGCCCGACAAAGTTTGATGTTTTCCAATGAAACAGGAAGTTGCTGGAACTCATGCATACAGTGTCCGATCTGTCCCAAATTTCACATGATTGCTAAGAGTCCTGACCTGAACACATCTACATAACAATTTTCATTTATAGCCATAGCGCCACCAGCTGGCAACCTGAAGGAACATGTTTTAGCGCCACTTTCAAATATTGAATGAAGCAGCCCTTGGACTGTGTTTAACTTACATGTACGAATTTCGGTATGCTCATGTATTATTACAAGCCCTACAAAAAAGTCTCTTGGAGCAACACCCTAAACCAAACAGGAAGTCAGCTATTTTGAATTATTTCTCAGATTTTGGCTCAGTTTTTCTCATTTCCAGCAGTCATACTTTAACTAACTCCTCCTACAGTTTTCGTCGGATCATCATCATATTTGGCGAGTGTCATCTTAAGGCCTTTGTGATGCTAAATTGCGAAGGATTTGATTCTATATTAAAATTTGTGTCTGTTTCGGCCAGCCAAAATTTGATGTTTCGCTATGAAACAGGTTGCTGGAACTCAGGCATACAGTGTCCGATCTGTCCCAAACTTCACATGATTGCTAAGAGTCATGACCTGAACACATCTACATGTCAATAGTCACTTATGGTTATAGCGCCACCAGCTGGCAACAGGAAGTGACATGTTTACAATGATTATCCAATGTCTGATCTGTCCCAAACTTCACATGATTAATAAGAGTCCTGGACTGAACACATCTACATGTCAATAGTCACTTATGGTTATAGCGCCACCAGCTGGCAACAGGAAGTGACATGTTTACAATGATTATCCAATGTCTGATCTGTCCCAAACTTCACATGATTAATAAGAGTCCTGGAGTGAACACATCTACATGTCATTAGTCACTTATGGTTATAGCGCCACCAGCTGGCAACAGGAAGTGACATGTTTACAATGATTATCCAATGTCTGATCTGTCCCAAACTTCACATGATTAATAAGAGTCCTGGAGTGAACACATCTACATGTCAATAGTCACTTATGGTTATAGCGCCACCAGCTGGCAACAGGAAGTGACATGTTTACACTGATTATGCAATGTCCGATCTTTCCCTAACTTCACATGATTAATAAGAGTCCTGGAATGAACACATCTACATGTCAATAGTCACTTATGGTTATAGCGCCACCAGCTGACAACAGGAAGTGACATGTTTACACTGATTATGCAATGTCTGATCTGTCCCAAACTTCACATGATTAATAAGAGTCCTGGACTGAACACATCTACATGTCAATAGTCACTTATGGTTATAGCGCCACCAGCTGACAACAGGAAGTGACATGTTTACACTGATTATGCAATGTCCGATCTTTCCCTAACTTCACATGATTAATAAGAGTCCTGGACTGAACACATCTACATGTCAATAGTCACCAGTGTTGGGCAAGTTACTAAAAAATTAGTAATTAGTTACAGTTACTAATTACTTCTTTTAAAAGTAACTGAATTACTCTACCGGTTACTGTATATCAAAAGTAATTAGTTACTTAGAAAAGTAACTTTTAAGTTACTTTTATGTCTGCTTTTTAAATGTAAATATGAACAGTACTGAACAGTCAAACAGTAAAATGATATGGATGGGCTATTTTACACATAAGACTCTAATATATCACATACTGTAGGAGCCTATTTTGCTTTAGATTCAACCTTTGAATATTTTTGTTAGAAATTATCTTAATATTTAAACTTAGTTTATTTATGTATATCATTTAGACCATTTAGACAAATATTCTGCATGTTTACAAAAATATAAAATGTGTTAAAATTGTGTAGTGTCTCTTTAAAAATTTGGAGACAATTGTGTCAACATGTCAAATTTTCTAAAATAAATTATAATTTTTCTGATTTCATATTTATTTTAATAAGTTAGAAACGTCTCCGCTGTGTCCTGCTGACAGGCACGATGCGTGTGCAGCAGATGAGGCAAATTATGGGTCCTCCGAAGGTTAGACCGTCTCATTTCAGTTCTCTTCGCGAACTTCTGAGCGCCTTGAATGGGCAAGTGCTCACCTTTTATTGCATGCTTAGTAGGGTGCAGCACTTGAATTGGAACACAGCTTGTGAAGCTTGCCACAGGGACTGCGCTCTTTGGTCATATATTGTTTGTTTTCTGTTGGATTTAAATGATACACAGGATTAAAGGAAGATATTTATTCAGAAAACGGAGTAGGCTACGTGGATTGTTTTGTCGGACGGACACAGAGCGAGTGGATTGTTTTGTCAGATGGACACAGAGCGAGTGGATTTTTTGTTCGGATACGGAGAGACTGAAACTAAAACTAAAAGCGAGCTCACACATACTATGGAGTTTTAACACGGGTGTACACCGCAGTGTGAATATTTTAGTGGAAACAACAATCGCGGATCGTTCTCTTCCATGAAGCCAATGTAAACATCTAAGAATATATGATCATTTCTTAGATTTATTACCTTTGTGGACTACAAATGCAAGTTGATGTCATACTGCGATTGCTTGGTGAAGATAATTTACAAACATGAGACCGGATGGATTATGACTTGCGCACAATTTTTAAACAAATGTATGTTGTCCCGTTTAGATTTTTCATGTTCATTCTATATGCACTGTCAGCTATGATGAAGTGTAATGAATCATTGCGCCGCCAACTACAGTCCTGCGACGTCAGATATGTCTTGTCTATTTTTTACAAAATAGAGTAACGCGCGTAACGAACTCATTTAAATTTCAGTAATTGTAATTGCGTTACTTGATTTAAAAAAATAGTGGAGTTACAGTAACGCGTTACTCCCATCACTGATAGTCACTTATGATACCAATAGTCAGTTACGGTCATAGCGCCACCAGCTGGTAACAGGAAGTAACATGTTTACAATGATAATGCAATGTCAGATTTGTCCCAAACTTCACATGATTGATAAGAGTCCTGGACAGAACACATCTACGTGCCAATATTTACATGTAGTCACTCATACACACACACACTCGCTCACTCACTCTCTCTCTCTCTCTCTCTCATGCTATCTTACACGATGCTACCTCGCTGTCATTTGTAATTAGCAACAGGAAATGTGGCACATTATACTACACTTTTAAATTGTTCACCTATGTTTACATGCTTAAATGCCTATTTACTACTGTTCCCTTTAATTCTTCTCATGCCACGGCGTGGCGGTTTCAGGTGTGCGAGGGCCCTTCCATCACTGCTTGCAGTTTTAATTAAATATTATTCTTCTTCCTGTTCCATTGCGGTCTATGGCAGCCCATAGAACCGTACGTAGGAAAGTTATGAAATTTGGCACACTGACAGAGGACAATCCAAATAATATCCATAGCAATTTTGGAGTCTCTATCTCAAACCCGCTAGCGCCACCAACAGTCCAAAGTTGCACTTACATTTTTGCTTAAAACTTCTGATCCGTAAGTCCTAGAAACGAAATTCTTATTTCCTCTGATTCCTTGGCTCAAGACGATTCGATTCGCGATCTTTGTATATCAACAAAAAAAAGGTAAGAAGTCACGTTATATTTTGCATGTTGTCATCTTCTGTCACAAAATACTACATTTATGATGCTAGAGCTAAAAGCTTTTCGTATCAGGAGGCCCATTCTCCTCTGACCTCTAACATCAACAACACAGTGATCTAACCTTATCACTGTGTTTCCCAATTCAAGTGATCATGCCCCACAGGCAGAAAAAATGCCAAATGTCTCTGCTGTTGTACAGAAATAATCTTAAAATTCTAGTGTATTCTGTGTTAACAAGCAGGGGCAATTCTAGGGTCTTCATTTAAGGGGGGCTCAGTCCCCCCAATCAGAGTATAATAGAATAAATAAATAAAATATATAATTTTTTAATACTGTGATGTCATACACTGGCCGGTCTGCTCATCGCCGCTTGAAGTCAAACATCTTTGACATACTTTCTATCTGTTCTATCTTTAAAACTCTGCAGCCCATGTATGCAGAGTTTTAAAGATAGAACAGATAGAAAGTACTAAGCAAACAGCTTTCGTGCATGACATTGTGAGCCTACTTGACAATCTAAAAACTAAAATCGGAGATGAATTTATTCAAAGGAAACTTATTTCACACCGAGTAATATTTTTTATTGTACATAACATCTATTAGTGCTTCACATTTTAGCAAAAATAATGATGCAATCGTTCAAGAAACACATATGAGCCAATGGCATTTCACAATAAAAGATCAGTGTACACCAACCAGGTCTGATATTTACAGCAGAGTCTGATCACTTTTGTGTCTTTTCTTCATATAACTTGATTGTTTCACCTCAGTCATCTGTTTAGAGTACATTGGACAACAGTTGCTGATGCCTTTCACCATACCCTTGGAGTGATGTACACACAGCTGTGTCCATTGGTGCACTGGCCAAGCAGGGAATGCTTGTTGACCAGTATGCCACACCAGTTTGTGTCAAAATCAGAGTGTAACTTTAATTTTCATACTAAATGAAATATTCAGCCCCAAATAGCATGAAATGATTACAGAAGAGTTTTCACTTGTTAACCTGACCGATACAGCAACTATCGCACCAAACATTCCAAAACCTGTTTCTGTCTAATGAAACAATCAATGAATTTGGGCAACCAGTATCTGATTGAATACTATAGCTAAAAGTGTGTCACAGCTTTGTTCTGATGTTCTGTGTTTTGTCATTGGTTTGTTTTGACAGGTTATGTTGTCTTGGTAATGTTAAGTTGTTATGAGAAACACACTGATATTTTATGATGTATTGGTTTATGTTAAGTTGTTATGACAAAGACATCTTAAACAATGTCATATTTGCATTAAAAAATGTAATAATTCAGCGAATGACACTTAATGACAGCTGTCATAAACATACATAAAACCTTAATATCGGCATTTAATAAAGAAATTGGGCGATGTGAACTACACATATAAGGGTCTTTGTCCTTTTTCAAAATTAATGAAATTGATGCTTCTCATTTTGGTTCATTAGGCACTATAAAAACACTTACTGCCTCAAAGGTGCATCAAGTCTTCCCTCTAGATAATAATTTAGGGATGACGACAGTATGTCATCACGGTCACTTAATGTTCTCATAAGGTGGTCAGAATGGTTAGTTTACAAGTTGTGCACACTGGCTAAGAAACACATATTTTATTCACATTTATAATAATTTTTCAAACAGGATGGGAAATAAACTGAGTGCATGTGCATCTGTGTCTGTGCGTCTGTATAAACACACACACACACACACACACACACACACACACACACACACGAGTATACACAGTATATACAGTGCCCTCCATCAGTATACATTTTTTTCTGTTTGCTGTGGAGACCAGAAATTGGTAAGATGAACCAGTATCCCAGGATTCTGTTAACCTGGGGTTTAGAATAACCGAGGGTTAACTATTTGAAGTGTGAAAAGCTCTAATGAGAAACTACACCTTCAGAGCTTTAAAACATTATATAGTTTGTCATGATTGGATGGTTCACGTGTAAAACACTGAAGTAAACGTAGGCGTCCCGCTGGGGTAAAGTGACATTAAGCAGGAGATAAATGTTTTCATAAATGAGTCGATTACTCTCTACATGATTGATTTTATAAAACACTGTATTTATAAATATTTATTCTGGACTATTAGACCTTTGCAATGGTATAGTTTGTCATGATATATTTTACATGACATTTTAAACCTATTGAAGTAAACCCTGTTGTCCTGCACATGGGAGCACCAGTTACTGTTTTGTTTTAGTTTGTAAAAAACTACATTTCCCAGAATCCCATGCGACGTCATCGTTTGCTTCGAGTGTACATGTGTTCTGTGTTGATGCTATGGGTTGTCACTTTAGCGGTGTGATTTCTCTCTTCTTTAACGCTTTTGTATTTTAATAGCGTGTTGCTTCTGTAAACGGGATAATAATGGTAGATGTTTTACCTCACGGATTTTGTCAGCGTGTTGAGTGTATATAAACTCTTCATTTAGTAACAGCCGCAGTTTGTGATTAAGCGCATGTGACATGTCAGCTACTGTAATCTGATGTAAACATTACTATTCACTTCTAAGGTCAGACACTGATGTTATATTCCGCTTTAATCATACCTGTCAAGTTTTGGATTTGAGAATAAGGGAAATTTTCCGGCACCCACCGCGAACAGTCCCACCACCAACTCAAACAAGCTCCAGTATTCCTTACATTTTAAGACTGGTGAGGGCCGGTTAATATTTTTTAACCTTAGTGCTGATAATAGAATCGAATTATTTGATCAAATAGATTTTATTTAACAAATGTATTTAAGTTCACGGAGATATTGTTTGTACAAAGAATATATATATATATATATATATATATATATATATATATATATATATATATATATATATATATATTATAAACACACCGTTTTCAAAATGGCAATTATAATGACTATAACACGAATGCACAGTTTGCTTTTATCTGAGAAGATCATATTTCACATGATCATACTGTCAAGTAGCTGATGGTGAGTCCTGATGGTGAGTTGAAGTAGTCTTTGTATAGTTGCTGATTTATGTCGCTGTGCTAAAAAAAAAGAAAGGTTTTAATGATTTCTGAAATGCTTAAGAGAAATGCCTAACGTTAGTCAGAAAATAAAGATGTTCCAATTACCAATAATGAATGAACATTTGGCTATCCATGTTTAAAATAAATTGGCATAGATATGCATGTATGGAAGTTTTGTTAACTTCTCAGTTTACCTTTTAAAGCTTTGACTGTGCAACATTATTACCTAGACATATATGACAGTTTTCACAATGTCTCTGTGCTACAGGAGAAAAACCCTTTGTGAAACAATTTTGTGCCATGGCTGTCAGCATTCCTCCTTTGGACACGCTGTGTCATTAACATCAGTCAATTGAGGCATTATTCAAATTAATAGCAGATGCTCACATTTAGCTTTATAAATGGATTACATCAATTAACTTCAAGGGAATTGTACAACTTTTGCACAAAATGTTGTTTTACATAAACATGGTTTGTTTTAAATGACATAGTTAGTTTTTTTTTTTTTTAGGCTATCTTAAATAATTTACCATTACTTCTAGTAAAAGTTATGCTTTGCAAGTTTTTTTCAAGAAGTGGATATTAATTGTTTTTGTGTTATCTTAAATCATAGGCCCACACTGCTGTCGGGAGAGTGGTTCAGAAAAGGTCACGTGATTTCCGGTTAGGGAACATAGGGACCATCGATGCTCACTGGTTTTTGCGTTGCATTGTGGGAATTTTTAGGGAACGAACGTTCCAGTGCACTGGACGGATTTTGCGATTGAGCCTGAATTACATCAGCTTCCTGTTTCATGGCGAAACATTACACTTTGCCAGGCCGCCACAGACACGCCCTCCAATGAAAAGTCAAAAGCTCCGCAATTTAGCTGGGTGTATGTAAATAACGACCTAGTATTGTAAGGACGAACAGGGTTTAACTATGGAAATGAGAGATTTTAAAGTTTTAACAAGAGAACAATAGTCAGCCTAAGATGGACATTGACAGTTTACACTTACATGATACAAACTGATTTTAGACAAAACTCATGTTTTCTTATGTTGTCATGTCACGTGTGTTTTGTGAGAATCATGCTTCATTTTCTTAAGGGCAAATCATCACAAGTGCATTGCTTGATAATTATAACATATTAATTATCATGAAAAATAAGTTTTAAATACGAAGACAAGCATGTTTTCTAATAGTCATCATGGTGAGAAATAGATTTGTAACTGTTGATACATTACAATGAAAGTCTGATACCAATACCAGCCTGTCTAGTGTGTTCCATTCAGAAGTGATTGTCCTTATTACATAAGACTTAACACTGTATAAATTAATTTATATATATTTATATATATCAAATACAAAAACAACTTTGAAAAAGTATAGCTATCACACAGTCATTTTGAAAATGGCCCTGACGAACGGCCCCTAAAGTTTATGACAAAGCATACAATGTATACATCAAGTTTTGTCCATTTTTGTGACTGGAATACACGGTAAGGACAAAAGGAATGTGACACCCCCTTCTAATGAAGAGGTTTGACTACTAGTAAATTCTGTGAACACAAATCAGTTCAGTATATTAATGAGAATTGTGCATTTCTAATTTTATGGATTTAATCACTTCAATAGTATGGGCAGGACATTTTTCTATAATTATAATTATATTATAGATTAAAAATCATATTACATGATAATGCCCATGTGCACAAAGCAAAGTTAAAAAAAAGAAATTAATAAGAACTTCACTGGTTTGTATATAAAGTTAATTAAACCCAGCTAAAAAACTTTGGTATGACAAACATTTACCACCCATCAAAGACATGAACATGAATCTGCTAAATGAAATGAGAGTGTGTCTGCCATCAACTGACCTCCAAGGCACCGCTGCATCAGGCGCTGGAAAGTGGCTGGAGCGTTACAAAGCCCGAAGGGCATCCGATCCCACTCGAATAATCCGAAGGGGGTCGTAAAGGCGGTCTTCTCCCGATCTGCTTCGGCCACCTTCACCTGCCAGAGCCCATACCAAACCCCCGGAAAACCCCGGCCGGAGCGGCAGAGAAAACAACGGTTCCATGGAGAGCAAGGATTAAGAAAACATACACAGACGATCTTTGAAGTAGAGCGAGTACTTGCCGATGGGTAGCTGTACGAAAAAAGAGAGCCTTTAGGAAGACAATACACAAGGCAAACGTGATTTTTAAATAGCGCATTTTATCATTAAAATCCCATTCAACATTAATGGTGATCTGAGGGGGCGGGATCGTGGCGCCGCCCCCACGTGGCGCCGGCCCTGGTCATTTTACTTTTAAGACAAACATTTGATGCGTTGCCATGGGAACAGCGTTCGAGATGTCAAAAATTCCTTCACAATTTATCATCTACAATGTCTCAGCATCATGTACACCACTTCTGGAGTCAATCGCATGAATCCCATACGAGGAGTATTTAAAGGTTCACAGCATGTACTGTCCTTTATGATTATGTTTAACGGTTTTTGCTCTTAACATGGATTAAAGTTTTCCGTCCTGTGACGGATTTCCGTCAACTCGAGTCTCAAAAGGTTAATAATGAGATCGGTGCAGATCCGAAGAGAAAAAAATAAAGAGGGGGGGGGGGTGGAATATGATTCGCAACAAGTTCACCTATCAGCTGTGGTGTTTTAACATTTTGTTTGTGAACATGCCGTGTGCTTTTTTGCTATGTTTGGTCATGTTTGATTGAAAGATAAATTGACGCGACATAAAAAACATGCTTTGTGCATTCACAAAAAATACCCGTGCATGCGTTATGCTTGGTGTGTGTCTGACCATTAGTGTTTTGGATTAAGTTGAGTCGTGGCAAAAAAAATTACTTGAATGAGGACCAGAGCATTGTGTGTTTTATAATAACAGGCTAAAGTCTACCTATTAAAAAATGGCAATAATGGCATAGCTCGACTCAAAGTTTCCATTAAAAAAACAATGGGCTTACTGATGAAATAGCCTGCTCATAGACTCATAGGCTATGATAAAGTTCAAAGAATAGGCCAACTGATGAAATAATAATTAGGCTATATGGAAATCCCTAAACAGACCAGATTTATCGGAGACAGGCTGCTTCGCTTTGAGCATGAAGGCTGCGATTTATCACTCAACGTTGGCAGAAAGAAAGAAAGAATAAAAAAAATCCAAATCAACAGACGTCTCAAAATTCTCTCTTCGTTAGGGTTAGGTAGGTTACGATGTAGAGAAGTAATGGGAAAAAAGAACAGAGGTTTTAGAAGTTCGGAGAATTTGAACGGAGGTTGCGTAATTACATTTCCCGATACATGATAAACACGCAAAAAATTCAAAGCAGAAAATTATACATCAGTGTTCAATGCCCAATCAGTCTCCAACGGTAGTTTGTCTAAATAAGTTATATTTAGTTAAATTACGTTGGAACACAAATGCAGTCTAAAACAAAGACGAGATCTCCAAATGGGTTTGGCAGACGCATAGATGAACGTGCAGTAACTTGATGATGATGATAATTATAGCCTAATAATAATAGGGCTGTTGTGGTGAAGGAATTTCCTTTGCAGTGATTTTTGCGCGGCTTTTATCTATTAAAAATATGAAAATAAAATTAATAGGCTATTCAAATCCAGATGAACTGCGGGTTCAGGTAGAACGCACGGTCTTTCTCTTTATGAAAAAAAAGATTAACAATATATATATGATAGCTTTTGTTAATCTTTTTTTTTCATAAAGAGAAAGACCATGCGCGTCTTTTTTTTTAAGAACATCGTTTAGGCTTGGCAAATTTCCGAGTCTCTCTGTCAGAGCAGCGCGTCTTAATGAATTTAATAAAATTCCCGTTTTCAAATAGGCTACATTAACTTAAAAACAGAAAGCTAAACATGTCACATATCTTTGGAAAGCTGAAATTCACGTGATTCGAATGATGTAAACCGTTTTAAGATAGAATAAATACAGCAGATACGATTTGTGTCATTTTTAGGCTTTTTTTAGGCTTTTTCAGGAATGCCAAGGGATTTAGCCAGTATTTGTGAACCCGTAAATGTACAAAACTAATGCTTACAAAATGCAATGTATATAAATATATTTTCAATAATATATAAGTAGATAAATAAACGTTTATCTATAAAGTGTGAAAAAAAAGAAATCATTATTTAGGCTACATTAAATTGGAGAGATATGTTTTAGTCATTTAGATTTTGTCATCATTTCAAAACAATCTTAAATGCTATAACAACTTACATTATATCCCGTGTGTTCCTTGGTCAAAAATATGTAGAAATGCAAGTAAAGAACGAAAATGTTTAGCTCAAGCGGAGCGAGCGAAAAGCCGTTAATAAAGCAGACTCTCCGGATGTGCTTAAACAGTCGAGAAATCATTATTTAGATGATCATTATAATGTTTCACGCAGATATTGTTGATGAAAAACTTTGTATATCTAAATGCCTAGATGAAAGTTCAGGGTTCAATCAGTTAATTGGCTGCATCTCTGTCATTTGTGCTGTGGTGGATACACAAAGAAAAAAGCGATTTAATATTTAAAGCGGTTTTAATGTTGCTGGACAGTTCTATTATGGTATTTTTATTTGTGTTGATCAATTCAAGTATTTTTAAAATTTAAAACTGCATTTAGCGGCAGGCGACATCAATTCTGTCATCTCAGTTTAACTTTGCATGCTCAGAATTTTCACACATTCACTGTATGATTTAACAAAATACGAATAGCTATTACATTATGAATAGAACAATTTACGACAAAAAATTACCCTCAATTTATTTGGAGTTTTATTATACATGTATGATGTGTAAAACAAGAATGGCATAGCTTCATGAATTTAACATGAAAAGCGCGAATGTTGAGATTGCTTGAACATGATTGCGGTTACGCGACAGCGCTACCTATCGGAGCACGTCATTTTGCTTTACGTTTTGGCAGCATGGCCGCACTTCTACTGAAGGAAGGCACTGATGTCTCGGAAATTGATAAAACGGTAAAAAATAAGTGGAGATGGGCTTGGCTATGCGAAATAGGTGATGATGGCAAGCCATTTAGTTCTTGGTGCAAAAAAATGAAAATGCCAGGCGTTTGCTTTTGTGTGGTTTGCCATAAAACAATCGTTTATGGGAGCAATGGCAAGAAAGTCCTTTCACGCCATCAGTCGGAAGCTAGTCATAAGGCTAATGTTAGAGCTCTTCGGCACACATCCTCTTTGCCTGGTGCAACAACCACCACAACAGAAGTAAGTCCCTCTATGGCTGACCGTGTCTGTGCACAGAAAGTACGCATTTGCTCTTTCATAGCAGAGCATGACCTGTCCCTGACCTTATCGCAGCCCCTTGTCAATCTGATTCGATCAGTTGCAGAAGACCAGAGCGCTCTCTCCAGGTTGTCATTGTCCAATGCACACGCCTCCTATTTGTGCACACATGGAATTGCAGCTCATTGCAAAACAGAGTTGTCCATAAAACTGAAAACAAAGATGTTCTCTTTGAATGCGGATGAGGCAACTGATATGAATATGGACAGGATTTTAAATGTACTTGTACGCTTTTTTGATGAGGATATGGGGAAAGTTGTGACCCATCATTTTGGCTCAAGGAGAGTGAACATTGCAGATGCTTCAACTCTCACAAATGCAATGGCAGAAATCCTTCACTCCTACAATTTAAACTGGGATCAGGTCGTGTCTGTTTTGATGGATAACTGCAGCGTTATGAGAGGGAAGCGATCTGGAGTGGAGACCCAGATCAGACAAAAAAATGAATACCTCCTTGACATCAGTGGAGACACGGTGCATATGGTGTCAAATGCTGCCAAGGCCCTTTTGAATCCGTTCAAGAATTTTGTGGATGATTTCTGCACAGATGTCTACTATGACATTGAAAAGTTCCCCAAGCAGAAGGAATTGTTTGCAGAGTTTCAATCTCTATTACACATGAAGAGCAAGAGTCTGATCCGCCCCATCAGCAGCAGGTTCCTTCAGATGCTGGAAGTGTGCAACAGGGTAAGGGAGCTAGTAGATCCACTGATTGCACACTATTTCAGCTTCCTTTCTCCCCATGATCAGCGCAAATACAGGTGAGATGGCAGTACTGTAGTCTTTCCTTTCAATATTTTCTCTATTAAATGTAAAGTCTCAAATACAATATTTTTCTTTACTCTTCTTAATATCATGTATGTCCTGTGTTTTTATTTATTTATTAATTTTTTTTACAGATGGCTGCTCAACCAGGTTCTGCAAAGGCATGGGGTGACATCTGATGAAAAGGCTAGGATAGATGTGCTACATCAACAACTTGCAAAATCAGCAAAGGGCTTAACTGACGCAAATAGTGACCGGAAGACAAGAATCCTTGTACTTTTTACGGAGTTCAATAAGCTCACAGCCATGATCGACTTGTACAGAGGTATGGTAAATAAATAAATAAGATTTTATATATACACACACACACTCACCTAAAGGATTATTAGGAACACCATACTAATACTGTGTTTGACCCCCTTTCACCCTCAAAACTGCCTTAATTCTACGTGGCATTAATTCAACAAGGTGCTGAAAGCATTCTTTAGAAATGTTGGCCCATATTGATAGGATAGCATCTTGCAGTTCATGGAGATTTATGAAATGCACATCCCGGGCACGAAACTCCCGTTCCACCACATCCCAAAGATGCTCTATTGGGTTGAGATCCGGTGACTGGGGGGGACATTTTAGTACAGTGAACTCATTGTCATGTTCAAGAAACCAATTTAAAATGATTTGAGCTTTGTGACATGGTGCATTATCCTGCTAAAAGTAGCCATCAGAGGATGGGTGCATGGTGGTCATAAAGGATGGACATGGTCAGAAACAATGCTCAGGTAGGCCGTGGCATTTAAACAATGCCTAATTGACACTAAGGGGCCTAAAGTGTGCCAAGAAAACATCCCCCACACCATTACACCGTTGCATTAATTAGATATTGAACAGTTGTTCCTAATAATCCTTTAGTATATATATTCAAATTAAGGAACTTGAGGAAAATAACAGTTAATTATCACAGGAACCACATTCTTTCTGAATTGAAATGGTTTTGAAATATTTTCAGTGGTAAGTTGCAATGTATGTGCATTGAAGATTCTAGAATTTTAAAAAATATTTTTTTTAATTACGAATTGCAGGTATACTCCCATCCTTTCAGGTCTTTCTCAAGAGACTGCAACATGATAAGCCTATGGTTCATGTTCTGCATGTTGAGATGGTGCTGCTGGTGAGAGACATCCTCTCCAAGTTCATGAAGCCCGATGCGATCCCCTTGGATGTGAAGGGCTTGTTGAAACTGGATATCCAGAACCAAGACCTACAGTATCCAAACAAATTGTTGTCGGTTGGTAAATTCAGCCATTTTGCAGTCAACAAGGCCAGGGTGGAGAAGAAACCTTGGGTGCAGGAGATGTACACCTCCCTAAGAGAAGGCTACACCAAGGCAGCTGCATTCTTGCAAAAAAAACTCCCTTTGAGCAACATCATAATTTCCTCCTTGTCTGCACTATCACCTTCATTAATCCAGGACCAACACATACTTACTGCATTTAGCACTTTAGCCAAGGCTCTGCCAAATGTCATCACCACTGATGAACTGGGCCAGCTGGATGAAGAGGTGAGGGCCTACCAGACTGACCTGGATTTAGAGGAAAAGGGCAAAGGGTTTGATGACAATGCTGCACGTATTGATGCTGACTGGTGGAGTGAAATCTTTTTAATGAAGACACCAGATGGCTCCATCAGATTTCCTATCTTGGACAAATTGGTGAGGGCACTGCTCTCTTTGTTTACTGGGCCTCTTGTTGAAGGTTCATTCAACATCATGGATGACATCATTGAGAAGGATAGGGTCAGATTAAACATTGAGACCTATGAAGGCTTTGCTGTCATCAAAACACACTTGAAGGCAGCAGAACAAACAGCCTGTACCATGAGGATTAGTGCTGCTTTGAGAAGTTCATGTCTCTCATCATTTGAGCGGTACAAATGCCACCTTGAGAAGAAGAAAGAGAAAATTAATGCAGAGAAGGATCGGAAAATCAGAGAAGCTTTAAAGGTACTCTCAGCAGTGAAGGTGAAGAAGGTGAAAAAAGCCTCCACCACTTCATCAGCAACCAAATCTTCCCACCCTTCTACCTCCATAACCAGAAAAGTTACCCCTGTAGGCCATCTCCCACCTTCCACATCTGGAAAAGATGCTCCTACTGGCCATCTCCCACCTTCCACATCTGGAAAAGCTTCCCCTGCAGGCCATCACCTACCTTCCACATCCAGAAAAGCTTGCTCTGCAGGCCATCTCCCACCTTCCACATCTGGAAAAGATGCTCCTACTGGCCATCTCCCACCTTCCACATCTGGAAAAGCTTCCCCTGCAGGCCATCACCTACCTTCCACATCCAGAAAAGCTTGCTCTGCAGGCCATCTGCCACTTTCCACATCCAGAAAAGATGCTCCTACTGGCCATCCCTAACCATCCACATCTGGAAAAGCTTCCCCTGCAGGCCATCTCCCACCTTCCACATCTGGAAAAGATGCTCCTACTGGCCATCTCCCACCTTCCACATCTGGAAAAGCTTCCCCTGCGGGCCATCTCCTACTTTCCACATCCAGAAAAGCTTGCCCCGCAGGCCATCTCCCAACTTCCACATCCAGAAAAGATGCTCCTACTGGCCATCCCTCACCTTCCACATCTGGAAAAGCTTCCCCTGGAGAAAAATTAAAGGGTACTCTCTCCTCCTCCTCCTCATCTTCCCCTTTGGAAAAAAACCCTCCATCAAAAGGCACTCCTGCTGGAACCTCTTCCTCCTCATCTGCCCCTGCAGGAAAACCCATCTCCTCAAAAGGAACTCATGGTGGAACTCCCTCCTCCTCCTCCTCTTGCTCATCTAAAGCCACACCTGCAGGAAAACCCCCATTTTCATCCCCTCCTCCTGGGTCAAAAAAAACCCCTCAGAAACGGGCATCAGGTGTCCTAAAGTTAGATGACTTTGGATTTACCACTAAAAGGCCAAAGAAGTAGGCCTTTTCATTTTGTCTTCTTGTGTTTAAGTGTTTTAACTTATTTAGTAACTTATTTTTTTTCTGTTAAACCATTGTGTTTATTGTTCAAACATTGTTTGAAAGCATTGTGGAAATAAATGCTTGCACTGACAACTTGTGCAGACGTTTTGTCTTTTTTTGGCCCATTACGAAAAACATTGGTTATATGTCCTAGTTTTGAACTAGTAAGGGGTATTGGACCACATGGTGTTCGAATCTTGAGGCACTATGTGACCACGACACAAAAGTGATTGCCTAAAAATTTTTCAGTCAGATGATTTTTTTTTGCTTTAATCCCTGTCTTAATCACTGACAACTGAAGGCTATCTTCTAAATGACGTAGAAACGGATGATTGTACGTGTTTCAGCATCTTACTATAAATGTGTCTTCAACCTTGTGATCGGGGCTCTTAGGTTTTTAAACTTCTAGCACCACGGGGGTGAGAGCCTATTCTGCAGAATATATAAAATTCAGACAAAGAAAATTCTGTCGACAGTGTGTCTGTGTGATCCTTGACTTTGACTCTTAGTGAGTATTATTTGATGCGGCTAAAATTCCACGACAAGCATTCTTATGATGAGAAATGTCGTTTAAAAGCAGTTTAGAGTGAAAAATCAACGTTTCAAGCTGAAATGTTACTTTTCATGCAAAAGTGCACAACTCTTCTTAAAACGCTTACGGGAGCATTCTAATGATGAAAAAGTCGTTTAAAGGCATTTCCAGCTCAGAAAAGCAGTTTAGAGTGAGATTTCAACATTTCAAGCTGGAAAGTGACTTTTCATGCAAAACCGATGTTATTATGCCTTTAACAACTTTTTTCATCATAATATTGCTTCTGTAAGCATTTTAAGCGGAATTGGGCACATTTGCATGAGAAGTCACATTCCAAATTGAAATGTTGAAATCGCTTGAAAAATGCTTTTCTGAGCTGGAAATGCCTTTAAACGACATTTCTCATCATAAGAATGCTCCTCAAGGCATTTTAGGCCGAATTGGGCACTTTTGCACGAAAAGTCACAGTCCAACCTGAAATGTTGAAATCGCTTGACTGAGCTTGGACTTCCCCAGCATCTTTTGATCTCAGAATCCCTAACACGTTGGGGGTCTCGTCAAAAGATGATTGAGCGCTTTCTCGAGCAAGAGAAGGCAATTACTCGTGTTCTGGGTGCGGACAAGAAAACGCGTCATCTTATTCCCCAGGACTCCAGCAAAATGGACTTTGCTTCTTTGATGTGCTCTGCTGTGTGGGTTTCAGAAAACTTCAAAACTCCCAGCACAACACTACACAACTTCTCTTCATTGATATAATGGCATGTTACTGCAAGGTATGCCTCCGTATTTATTGATGTCCACATGTCAGATGTAAGATTCACAGTGTTTGCGCTTTTGACTTCCTCCACCACCTTCTCTTTTGTCACTTTATACCTTGCAGCAACCATGTTCTTCAGCCCATGCCTTGATGGAAGCACATATGTTGGATCCAGTTTCTGCACAAAAGCCCTGAAGCCCTCGTCCTCCACCATGGAAAATGGCTGGGAAGCTAGCATGATGCTAACATGATTAGCATGAAGCTAGCATGATGCTAGCATGATTAGCATGAAGCTAGCATGATGCTAGCATGATTAGCATGAAGCTAGCATGACGCTAGCATGATTAGCATGAAGCTAGCATGATGCTAGCATGATTAGCATAAAGCTAGCATGATAAGCATGAAGCTAGCATGATGCTAGCATGATTAGCATGAAGTTAGCATGATGTTAGCATGATTAGCATGAAGCTAGCATGATGATACCATGATTAGCATGAAGCTAGCATGATTAGCATGAAGCTAGCATGATGTTAGCATGATTAGCATGAAGCTAGCATGAAGCTAGCATGATTTGCATGAAGCTAGCATGAAGTTAGCATGATTAGCATGAAGCTAGCATGATTAGCATGAAGCTAGCATGATGTTAGTATGATTAGCATGAAGTTAGCATGAAGCTAGCATGATTAGCATGAAGCTAGCATGATGCTACCATGATTAGCATGAAACCAGCATGAAGCTAGCATGATTAGCATGAAGCTAGCATGATGTTAATATGATTAGCATGAAGCTAGCATGATGCTAGCATGAAGCTAACATGATAAGCATGAAGCTATCATGATTAGCATGATGCTAGCATGATTAGCATGAAGCTAGCATGATGCTAGCATGATTAGCATGAAGCTAGCATGATTAGCATGAAGCTAGCATGATGTTAGCATGATTAACATGAAGCTAACATGATGCTAGCATGATTAGCATGAAGCTAGCATGTTGCTAGCATGATTAGCATGATGCTAGCATGATTAACATAAAGCTAGCATGTTGCTAGCATGATTAGCATGAAGCTAGCATGATGCTAGCATGATTAACATGATGTTAGCATGATTAGCATGAAGCTAGCATGAAGCTAGCATGATTAGCATGAAGCTAGCATGAAGCCAGCATGATGCTAGCATGATTAGCATATATCTAGCATGATGGTAGCATGATTAACATGATGTTAGCATGATTAGCATGAAACTAGCATGATTAGCATGAAGTTGGGGTTGAAGGATGTGAAGTAACAGTCGCTCCATTGTTTTCATTATATGTGAAGTTAGGGCGACAGGCCTAAAGTCATTTAACTCACTGGGAAACGGTTTCTTAGGAACTGGTATAAGACATGATGTCTTCCACAGTGCTGGTACCACTAGGCTCATGCAAAGGCTGGAACATGGGCGTGGCACTGGGGCTCTGTAGCGCCCCCTGTAATGCAAAAACAAACATTGGTGCACAGATCGGGCAAGCATGTACACACATTTACGAAAGTTGGTACGCATATAGATCTCATCGACCCGAACAACTTTCGCCCTCTAACATTTAAAGTTCCAGTCATGACTGATAACTGAATATGCTTTAGTTTGTTTTTGAATGAGCTAGGAGAATTTTTCTTGTAACCCTCCCAAACAACATGTGTTGATGTAGGTTCTGTTTGACAATTTTTTAAAAGGTTTTCTGAACCAGAGGCTCAACAATTTTCTGCAATTCTTCAGCTGTGACCCTAGACCACAAAACCAGTCATTTTTTAGATTTATACATTACCTGATAGGGACAATAGTGTCTGAGGGTGCAAAAATGCCTAATTCGGCCTAAAATGCCTTCAGGAGCATTCTTATGATGAGAAATGTCGTTTAAAGGCATTTCCAGCTCAGAAAAGCAGTTTAGAGTGAGATTTCAAGATTTCAAGCTGGAATGTGACTTTTCATGCAAAAGTGCACAACTCTGGTTAAAACGCTTACGGGAGCATTCTAATGATGAAACAAGTCGTTTAAAGGCATTTCCAGCGCAGAAAAGCAGTTTAGAGTGAAAAATGAACGTTTCAAGCTGAAATGTGACTTTTCATGCAAAAGTGCACAACTCTGCTTAAAATGCTTACAGGAGCATTCTTATGATGAAACAGGCCGTTTAAAGGCATTTCCAGCTAGTTTAAAAGCAGTTTAGAGTGAAAAATCAACGTTTCAAGCTGAAATGTTACTTTTCATGCAAAAGTGCAGAACTCTTCTTAACACTCTGGGGTCGACGGTGGCGCGGGCGCCGCAAACCCTTCATTTTTCAATCACTCCGCAAAGAGACTTAAATTACTCAGCTGATTTTGGTCGTACAAATAAGAACAATACATCATTGGAAACTCTGAAATGTCTACTTTTATTGTTGTACACTCACAATAACAACAAATCCGTGTGCTTTTGTAAAATAAAGAAAATAAACAGAGTGTGCTTTCAGCCATTTCAGTCTCCGCGAATATCTCTTTGAAATGCGTCACTAAAATGAACTGAAAGTCAGCGTATACATAACGCACACACACGAAATACATATCTTTAGAAAGCTGAAAGGGTGTACTTTTAAATGAAGCAAGTCAATTCGAAAATAAATATTCACATTTCATGTAATAAGTATGAAACTAGTGAGAGGTCCAGAATTCCAGTCTCATCTCATTATCTGATAATGACCCGTGGCAGACACACCCACACGCCATTCACATGGTAAATAGTCTGGGTGTTCCACGTGCCTGGCACACGCCCCCCTGTTGATAACATTGAAAAGCATCAACTTTCCACAATGGAATTATTTACTCTTGCACGCTTGAAAGATGGCACGCTTTTCAGGTGAAGAAGCTCTTCTCATGGTTCTGGACAGTGAGGAAGAATTCACCTTTTCATCAGAAGAAGATTGTGACTCCCACGACGAACGGTTGTATTTTGAGGAACGAATTGATCCAGCTGAGGATACCACAGCAAGTTGTTTCAATGAGTAAGTTATTAGGTCTTATAAAATTCTTTCTCTGATAAAACTTAAAGGTTTTAATGATACTATATGTATTTTCTGTCGGGAAACGTCCGTGATTATATGCTTATCTGTTTAGCCTATTGTGTGCAAACATGTTAGCTTGTGGTACGTTATCGATGTAGATTGTGTTTGTGTTTACAGACTATTAAGAAACGTGGTACTATCTAAACATTGTGTGTTACTCAGTTTTGGTTACCTTATGCCACATACTTAATGTTATTTTGTGCAAACATTTTAGTTTACAGTCGCTAATGTTGCTTTATCATCTTCGATTGTGTTTAGAGAAATCTGCGTGTGTAATGTGATGCTGTGTAAACATTATATTTGTGCTATATTTTGTTTCGTCTTTGTTAGGTCATAATAATGCTTATCTGTTTGTAATGTTATTTTGTGCAAACATTTTAGTTTACAGTCGCTAAAATGTTGCTTTATCAACTTCGGTTGTGTTTGGAGATATCGTGTATGTGATACTGTATAAACATTATATTTGTGCTATAGCCTATTTTGTTTCGTCTTAGTTAGCTGATAGCAATGCTTATCTGTTTGTAATGTTATTTTGTGCAAACTTTTTAGTTTACAGTCGCTAAAATGTTGCTTTATCTACATCGATTGTGTTTAGACATATCTGCGTGTGTTTGTAATGTAATACTGTATAAACATTATATTTGTGCTATACTTTCGTCTTCGTTAGCTCATAGCAATGCTTATCTGTTTGTAATGTTATTTTGTGCAAACATTTTAGTTTACAGTCGCTAAAATGTTGCTTTATCTACATCGATTGTGTTTAGACATATATTTTTATAGGTGTAAATGTTTGTAATGCACTAAATCCGGCGGACCATCAACAGATATTTGTCCGGCGTATGGCCCATCACCAGATATTGCCTAGCTAACTGCCCATTAACAGAAATATTAAATGTATCTCCATACCCATTAAATCTCCATACCTATTAAATCTCCATACCAATCTGTTTACTTTGGAAAATGAATGATAACAATTTTTAATTTATTTATTTTTAGGAATGTGGATGCATCGACCTCGCCAGCAACTCGCACAGGAGTACGCAGATCTCGATCAGTTTTGAGTCCAATTGAGAATCATACTGAGTAAGTACACAGACATAATATTTAGCATTTATAATTTTGTTTACATTCTCATATAAAAGTATATGCAATACAAAAGCTTATCTTTATGTTTGAACATTACAGAAATACATTACGAAATATACATTGTGTTCATACCTTTTAAATCTCCATACCAATCTGTTTACTTTGGAAAATGATTGCTAACAATTTTTAATTTATTTATTTTTAGGAATGTGGATGCATCGCCCTTGCCAGCAACTCGCACAGGAGTATGCAGATCTCTATCAGTTTTGAGTCCAATTGAGAATCATACTGAGTAAGTACACAGACATAATATTTAGCATTTATAATTTTGTTTACATTCTCATATAAAAGTATATGCAATACAAAAGCTTATCTTTATGTTTGAACATTACAGAAATACATTACACAAATATACATTGTGGTCATACCTTTTAAATCTCCATACCAATCTGTTTACCTTGGAAAATGAATGCTAACAATTTTAAATGTATGTATTTTTTAGGAATGTGGATACATCGCCCTTGCCAGCAACTCGCACAAGAGTACGCAGGTCTCTATCAGTTTTGAGTCCAATTGAGAATCATACTGCGTAAGTACACAGACATAATATTTAGCATTTATAATTTTGTTTACATTCTCATATAAAAGTATATGCAATACAAAAGCTTATCTTTATGTTTGAACATTACAGAAATACATTATGAAATATACATTGTATTCATACCTTTAAATCTCCATACCAATCTGTTTACTTTAAAAATTGTTAGCAATCATTTTCCAATTTATTTATTTTTAGGAATGTGGATGCATCGCCCTTGCCAGCAACTCGCACAGGAGTACGCAGATCTCTATCAGTTTTGAGTCCAATTGAGAATCATACTGAGTAAGTACACAGACATAATATTTATTAGCATTTGTCATTTCTTTTACCTTGTTATAATTCAAGTATATGACATTTACGAAAACTTGTTGTCTTTATGCTTGCGCTACTGATTGAGTATAATCATCTACACAAAGATGATGAAAATATGCTTTCCTTTATTGTGTTAACAGCATTTTCATGGTTTTAATTTTTTTTCTCATCAACAGATTTCACGATGAAAATGACCAGGCGCTTGTTCCAAAGAGAGCAAAGACGAGCAAGCAAGCAACAAACAGGCAGTCAAGTTTGTCATGGAAATCAGAGACTGATAATGACATGGATCCACAGAATCTGCGATTCCTGCCCACACGGGAACCTGGACCACAACTGAGGTCTGCTGACTCAAGTTCTCCAATGAGCATTTTCAAACAGTTTTTCTCAGAGAGTGCTGTGTCAACTCTGTGCCACAACACCAACGCCCAAGCAGCCAAGGCAACTGCAAACGGTTGCAAATACAAGTGGAAAGATGTCAGCACCAGCGAGATGTACAATTACATTGGGCTCATATTTTACATGGCCATGGTGAAGTTGTCCTCCATCAGAGACTACTGGCGACAAAGCAGTGCTTTCTCCGTGCCTTTTCCAGCTACAGTCATGTCAAGGGACAGATATCGGACAATTTCGTGGAATGTGCACATGAGCCACCCAGACGCAGACAAGGAGAATGACAGAAAGAAGGGCACAGCTGAACATGACCGTCTGTTCAGGGTTAAACCTCTTATGAACACCATCCATGATGCTTGTGTCACAAGGTGACGATCTTTTCAGGGCGGAACCAAAAGTTGAGGAAGTTTGGTTCCGCCCGGATGTTTCCGTCCAGACCGGAGAACAGAAACACCGGACATCCGGCAGCTTCGCGAAGGCTGTAATCAGCCGATTGAGCACAGCTGTGCATAGTTAAAGAGATCTCCGGGCAATTGGACAACTGGAGTACATGGAGGAGTATAAAAAGCACAGTTAAATCACAGTTGAGGGTCGTAGTGTGTGCTGAGGAACGGAGCTGTGCTCATTGCTAGACGTGGTGGCTGTCTATATTTCTCTCTCCATCTCTCCCTCTCTCGTTGTAGTCTGCGGTGGACCTGCTGGAGTGAAAGGAAAATCCTATGGGTAGAAGGAACCTTGGTCTAAACAGCACTTTTGAAGGAGTAAAGCAGGAAGATAATCGACCTTGTTGTACAACGTAAACAAAGGCTATCCGCTGTGAGTATACATTTGGTGTGGAGCAACTTGCAGAAATTAACCTGTGTAATCGTTGGAAACCTCCAGGGGAAGGAGGCCGGCCCTACCCCTAAAACAGCGTGGTGGGCGAGCCGTTTAGAAGCGACAATCCAAGCAGCCACAGCATCGAAACACTATTCTGGTCGTATTTCCATCGCCCTTATTTCAGCCCAAGTGAAGTGGAGGACGCCGGGCGTTTCCTTTGTTGTGTACACTTATAGTGTGGTGAGTGAGACTTTGCAATTAATAAGCTTTTCACGTTGGAGTGGTGCTGTGTATTTGCTGTGGGTTGCTGTGTGTCTTGTCAGACGAAGCCCCGCGTCATCCATTCTTCTACTGGGCAGAGGACGGAGAGGCTAACGACCTCAGAATTTACAGCTACCATACGCCGTGTGCTGTTTTGGAGTGTGAAGGGGCGCAGATCAAGAGCTGTCAGTGACTGTGAGTACAATATTGGAAATATTCGTGGTGCAAACTTACCTGTGTTTGTCTTTGTCGCAGAGTCAGAGGCGAAAGGGTCCGCCGCCCCCGCGGTCTCTACAAAGGGGCGCCCCTGTCCAGGATTCGATCGCCCTACGGGCAGTGGAGATAGGGCAGCGCTCGACCCGGTGAGGTGGTGTGTGATCTTCGCCCCTCTGCTGACCTACGGAGGAAACCATACCTACGCAGAGAGCTGTAAACAGCAGAGCCGGTGAGCAGTACTCGAAGTCCAAGTAACAGTGTTCTTGTGTCCTAGCGGCCACCTGTGGAGAGAAAGGAGAACGAGAGTGAATAATTGGAGAACAGACTGTGTAACGTGATACCTACCCAGAGGGCTGTAAACAGCGGAGCCGGTGAGAAATATCCGAAGTCCAAGTAACAGTGTCTTTGTGTCCTAGTGGCCGCCTGTGGAGAGAAAGGAGAACGAGAGTGAATAATTGGAGAACCGACTGTGTAACGTGATACCTACCCAGAGAGCTGTAAACAGCAGAGCCGGTGAGAAATACTCGAAGTCCAAGTAACAGTGTCTTTGTGTCCTAGTGGCCGCCTGTGGAGAGAAAGGAGAACGAGAGTGAATAATTGGAGAACAGACTGTGTAACGTGATACCTACCCAGAGGGCTGTAAACAGCAGAGCCGGTGAGAAATATCCGAAGTCCAAGTAACAGTGTCTTTGTGTCCTAGTGGCCGCCTGTGGAGAGAAAGGAGAACGAGAGTGAATAATTGGAGAACAGACTGTGTAACGTGATACCTACCCAGAGAGCTGTAAACAGCAGAGCCGGTGAGAAGTACTCGAAGTCCAAGTAACAGTGTCTTTGTGTCCTAGTGGCCGCCTGTGGAGAGAAAGGAGAACAAGAGTGAATACTTGGAGAAACAGACTGTGTAACGTGATACCTACCCAGAGAGCTGTAAACAGCAGAGCCGGTGAGGAATACTTAAAGTCCAAGTTAACAGTGCTTTTGTGTCGCAGTGACCACCTGTGGGGAGCAAGGAGAACGAGGGTGAACGTACGACGGGGAACGTGAAGGCACGCGGGGCGAGGATCCCCTGCCGAACAGAGGAAAGGTACGCAGACAGCGGAAAATCCCCTTACCGGTCACACTGAATTGGTTCTGCCTCCAGGAAGGAAGAAGGAGGGCGCCACGGTTAGCAGGGTCCAGGCCGGAGCCCGACGTTTTCCCTTTCCCCCGGATTACGGTGGTTTGCACCCCTGTTGCCCTTGCCCCTGTCTGCCCGTGGCTGCAGTCCCCCTGGAGGGAGGAGAAGGAGCCCATTAGTTTTAATTTCCTCTTTCCCCATTTTCCCAGTTCTTTTAAATATTTAAACCAAATAAAGCTTGTTTTAAATTTTACTTACCTGTTCCCGTGTTTGTCTGGTCATTGGGTTGGCTTTGGGGACCTCCTCGAGGTGGGAGTTGAGAAGGGGCGTGGCTTCTAGTCAAACATAGCCAGCCCCTGGTGGTGACACTTGCAAAGCAATCTATCATCCTAGAAGAAACTTGGCTGTGGATGAGAGAATGGTGGCATGCAAAGCAAACACGGGAATGACACAGTACATGAAAGCCAAGCCAACCAAGTGGGGCATCAAGTTATTTGTTCTTGCGGATTCATCAAATGGATACACTGTGGACTTTTCTGTGTATACAGGAAAGAACAACTTCCCCACAGGTCAAGGACTGTCATATGATGCTGTGACATCTCTTTTAGTTGGTAAAGTTTTGGGCTCTGGGTACCATGTGTACATGGACAATTTTTATACAAGTCCAAAGCTCCTAAAAGACCTGTTTGCAATGAAGTTTGGAGCATGTGGAACATGTATTTGTGAAGTGGATGGACACAAGAGAAGTTTCTGTCTGTTCTACTATCCATTCTGCTTATACAGGAGACACTGTGCAGAGAAGAGTAAAGTCACAAGATGCATGGAGGACAACAACATTTCCATGTCCTGCACCTGTAACTGCATACAACCAACACATGGGGGGTGTTGATCTGTCTGATCAGCTGTTACAGTACTACACTGCTCAACACAAAACAATGAAGTGGTACAGAAAGATTTTTCTACACTTCTTGGACATTGCTGCCACCAACAGCTTCATTGTGCATAAAGAACTATATGGCAACATGTCTCATAAAGAGTTTATGGAACAGCTTGTCATAGAGCTTTGTGCTTTGTCACAAACAGCAGCACCAAATCCCCCCAGAATTTACCATATTCCGGTTCCAGGAGCTGAGCTGACTGCAGATCCCCGTAATTTAGCCACTAGTGGTCGCCGGGACTGTGTGCATTGCAAATCAGTGCTTGGTAAGAGACAACAAACACCGTGGAAATGCCAAGCATGCAACGTTCACTTGTGTCTTCAGCTGACCAGGAACTGTTTTCAAGAGTGGCACAATTACTTGTAAATTCAAGTTTTTATAGGTTTTGTTCTTGCTGCATTTTTTTGCACTAGGTGTATGACTGGGCTTTAAAAAGCATACACCTTTATTATATCCTGTCTTCAGTATAACTACATATTTCATGTGTAAATTCAAATTTATTTATTTTAACTTCAAATTTATTTATTTTAAATTCAAATTTATGCCTTAGGTTTTATGTAAAGTAGAAGTCTGATTACTATTTCAGGAGGTTTTTGTGTACAAGTTTATAGTTTATAAGTTAAATTTTTGACTAGGGTTTGTTTACTGGAAATGTCCCACTGACCTTCATTTCTATTTTGATTTATATTGTTTACCTGTTCTTAATAAACCACAAACAAACATGTAAATACTTCTTTTGTCCTCACATTCTTTACTCTAGTTCCCTTTCACATTCCTGCCTAAAGGCTCAAGGCTAATTATGCAGCTCATTATGCAGGCCTTTGTTTGCTAACTGTCAATCAATCCTTCTCGCATACGGCCCCTCTAAACAAAAAAGTGTCTTACCATTTCTAAACTAATATATTGTTTTATGTGAGTGGGTAGGCAGAATGATTTTCACATCATTTTGAAGAAAAAACTCTAGGCTACTAGATCCTGTTTGGAAAGTCTTGGGAAAACATGTTTAGAATTAGTTTTGTGGACTTATATCAGTGACTTAAACATTTTGCTTTTACAAAAAGCACGCATAAACATTTTTCTCTCAAAAATACAAACATGTACATACATGTTGATCATATAATATTGTAGCCCAGTTTGTGCTGAACACAGTGTTATGAGACTTTAGCCATTATTATGTTTTTAAGCAACTGAAAAAAGCACAAATGTCAATGCAGGTCAAAACTTCTCCAGGGCCCTAAAAACCCCTTAGACCCCAGAGGGTTAAAACGCTTACGGGAGCATTCTAATGATGAAACAAGTCGTTTAAAGGCATTTCCAGCTCAGAAAAGCAGTTTAGAGTGAAAAATGAACGTTTAATGATATCATTAAAATTCATGGTTCTAACAATGTCATACTCCAGGGACATCCGTGTTAGATGGCTTAGTTTTTCTTGTGCCATTGTTGACCGCAATCGAGATTTAATGAAAGATAACTTTGAGAAGGAGCGCTCTCCTGACGCATTTGTGACTGGTAAGGTGAGAATATATCTGCTTTTCTGAGCTGGAAATGCCTTTAAACGACTTGTTTCATCATTAGAATGCTCCCGTAAGCGTTTTAAGAAGAGTTGTGCACTTTTGCATGAAAAGTAACATCTCAGCTTGAAACGTTGATTTTTCACTCTAAACTGCTTTTAAACTAGCTGGAAATGCCTTTAAACGGCCTGTTTCATCATAAGAATGCTCCTGTAAGCATTTTAAGCAGAGTTGTGCACTTTTGGATGAAAAGTCAAATTTCAGCTTGAAACGTTCATTTTTCACTCTAAACTGCTTTTCTGCGCTGGAAATGCCTTTAAACGACTTGTTTCATCATTAGAATGCTCCTGTAAGCGTTTTAAGCAGAGTTGTGCACTTTTGCATGAAAAGTCTGAACACGTCACTTTGCTGTTTTAATAGAAATGTTAAATATTCAGCAATGCCCTTATTAACTTCTGGAAACAACCGCAATGACAACGCATATAAAAAATTTGTTTTTTATGCGCCACCTGGTGGATTTTCTGTGAAGCGAAACAAATTAAGAGAAAAGGGAAAGTGCCCCCCCCCCCCCCCCCCGAAAACACTTGCAGAATTCTGCGAGACTCCGCGAGACAATTTGGCGAATGCCGTGGGAGAAAACGAGCGTTTTTAAAGGCCACATCTGTATTGATAACACACAAACATTTAATGTCACTCTATATCATACGTTATCATGATGATGACATCCAGCGGTGTTATTTATACTTGTACCGAGTGATAATTGTTTCATATAAATCTTGTAAAATTCAATCTTAAATCAAGAATCATTTTAAATATTTAATCAGCGCTGTCTCAAGGTCACGTTGTCCACTACGGGAGCGCAATATGAACCGACAGATGTATAGCATCAAATATCTATTAAATAACTGCAGAACACAGTGTAAATAACCAAAAATTATCCTTAATTAATGTGCATTTTTATCATCAAGTGTCAAAGTGTGAAAATACAGCCATCAAGCTCCCGGACATTCGTTTCTCTCTATGTTATCATTATAATAGTCCTAAATATGATGTGAAAACAGTCTGCATATCAGACGCGTGCTCAAAAGGAGCAGAAAACACATATCTATTTTATTTTAGTGATACCTCTTATTTATGCTGTGATTTTGGCAAGGTGTTACAATAGCCTATATAATTTCTGTAAAAATATATAAATGCTGTGATGACTCCCGTGTGTAATGCTGCGTCCTTTCAATGCTCAAGGATTACGACAATGGCCTGTGTTTATAGGCTGTGCGCATTTAGCTTATGAACTAACAATTGGATGCCAGTCTCATTAATAATAGGATCAGCAATCAGGAGGTGATTTGCATTGACTATTTATGGTTAAAAATGGGCGTGTATAGGGCGGGATGTGAGGCAGATTCATGTACACACATTTTCAGGTGATCTGTGTGATTTATAAAAGGAATATTGCTTGCTGGTGTGCGTACACATGGTTTTATAAATTTGAATATTTTTTGCGTACGCTATTTTTGGCTTTTATGCGTACGTAGACTTTTAGTAAGGATTCTACGCACAGTTTTATAAATGAGGCCCCTGAAGATGAACAAAGGGCTTACGTGTGTGCATCGACATAAGGGTAATTAAGGGCAAAATTTTCAGTTTTTGGATTGAACCAACCCTTTAAAGCTAACATACTTGTACAAAAAACTTTTTTATGAATTCATTTGGGACTTCAAAAGCAGAACTCAGCTTTATAAACATAAAAATGAACTAATTAATTTGTTTTTTATGTGTAATCCACTAGTTAAGTGAATGTAATCAATGCCAGAGGGTAGGAACGCCTCTGATGGTGGATAGCAAATGTGTTCTCACTTTTTTCTCTTTAAATTTAATTGGGATTAAGTGATCTTTTTTTTGTTAAAAAAATAAATGTTTTATTTTATTTTAGGTCTCTACGGTGTGGGAGCTTCTTGGGATGGATCTAACAGGGCCACTTCCAAAATCATCTTGTGGAAAGTCTTCATTCTTACAATAACTGACTACTTCTCCAAATGGGTTGAAGCTTTTCCCCTAAAAACTAAATCTGCCAGGGAAGTGGCTGCCAACTTGTGTTCTGTTATCTACAGACATGGATGCCCAGCAAGAATTCTGTCGGATCAAGGCAGAGAATTTGTTAATGAGGTGAACTTATGAACAGTAAAGACAGAAAATAAAGCAATAAGGCACAAGAAGCAGTGGGTTAACAGTGCATTTTGTAACAGTTAAGGGGCATTGTTAGGCACGACGTGAAGCCAAAGTTCAGATTTTTCAACTTGCGTGTTTCCCGTAGCAACGCTTAATTCACGTGAACTAGACGCACGAATGAAGCGGGTTCGCGTCTACTGTGACGCGCTAAACTCCTCATCTGCTTCGCAAGACCTCCTGACGCGCGTAAACGCATCTGTACATTGACTTAACATTGAAATCACTCATGGTTGACGCCTCTACCCCGCTGCTGGTGTGAACGCAGCATTATAGGCCTACCTGCTGAAGTCTCTGTCATTAAACTTAACTAAAAAAGATAAAAGAAGAGAAAATCTAACTATAACTTTGTAACAAAGATAAATCCACATACTTGCTTTTTGCACAACGTTTTCTTTCATGGACTATGGACACCGTAAAGTAGCCTTGGTCACCCCTTGGCAATTCCATTTATTTCTAGCTCTGCCACTCTTTGTACATACACCTAACCTTACACTGTATTAAAAAATTATATATTTTATTTATTTATTCTATTATACTCTGATTGGGGGGACTGAGCCCCCCTTAAATGAAGACCCTAGAATTGCCCCTGCTTGTTAACACAGAATACACTAGAATTTTAAGATTATTTCTGTACAACAGCAGAGACATTTGGCATTTTTTCTGCCTGTGGGGCATGATCACTTGAATTGGGAAACACAGTGATAAGGTTACATTTATTAACATTTTGTCTGTGGAAATTTTAGATAAACAGTTCACTTTGTGACCTCCTCTGCATCAAACGAAGTGTGACAGCAGTCTACCACCCTCAGAGAAATGGTTTAGATGAGAAAACCAATGATAACATAAAGAGGTAAGAGACAGCATTGCAAGCCTTTACATGTACATATTCCAAATGGCTTTGAAACTTTACCTTTTAGGAAAACAAATGTTTTGAAAAGCTTATATTACCTATTAAGCCTTTTTACAAACTCTTAAATTCAACTTTTGTACCAAAAATCGGTTGCCACCCACAGTTTGCTCTGGCTCAAAATCTGGTTTAAAATCTTGTGTGTGGACAGCCTAGGAGACATAAAAGCTATGCATGTTAATTCATAGGCAATTGATTGCATCACCATTAACATGTGTTTTAGATAATGTTAACATTGAATTTCTGGGCCGTTAAAAACTAGTGAATGATCACCAAGATGATTGGGACGTTTTTCTGGAGCCGACTTTGTTCTCCTTGAGATCCAAAATCCATACCACTACAAGATTTAGTCCATTCATACTGATGTATGGACGTGAGGCAAGATTTCCTTCTGAGGTGCCCGAAGATCTGCCAGTAAGCAAGTTTTTCATCCATTAAGTACAAATGGTTGAATTAAGCCAGGATTAAGCCAGGATTATATTAGACTAAGCTTTCCATGTTTTATATTGTGAACAGCTACACAATATAAAACATGGAAAGCTTAGTCTAATTAAAGCTATGCCTGTATTGCTTTATCATTTTTATCTTTTTTTACTTATGAAGCAAATGCCTAATTCTAAGAAAAAAAGATTTCTTGGTGTAGCTTTCACATGTTGTTTTACCAGTCCATGATGACAGAGATGGGGACTCGAGTTTGAGACTCGGACTCGAGTGCGACTTAAGTCGCACACACAGTGACTTCAGACTCGACTTGAGACTTGACCCTCAAAGACTTCAGACTCGACTCGGACTCGAGCCGCGCGACTCGTGAACAATGTTTTTTTTAGAAAACGTCTGATGAGCTCGCTGTCATACCCCTCCCTCCGTTACCTACAACCTGCCCACGACGTCACACGTGACTCTGCTCCGCGCGCGCAGCCGCGAACATACATGACTGCACCGGCTGCTGCTCTGCCATTCATCTGAAGCTTTGGGTAGTGCTGTGACGGATCCGCGGTTCGGCTCGCATGCGATTCGTGGATTAATATGCAATTTAAATAGGGTAAGATTATCATTAACGTGTTTCTAAGGCTTGCAATTGTTTAAATGGTTAAACAATTTAACCGCAAAAAGGTGCTCAAGTGAGCAGATTTCTGTACGCACATGCGTTTAAATGTGTCCGGTCCTGCTCCAGTCAGGTCCAGAGTTGCGCTACTTTGTGTCATACTGTAGTGTAGTCCATTAACATACATTTGCTGAATAGACCAATGAAAAACAATGTAAAATTTTTATGTGAAGCGACTGCTGTATCTTCTTCCTGAAGCGCTGTTTGGAATTCACACTCTGCCTGTGTTTGAGCACGCGTTTAAGTGCCCTCAGTAGTGCACATACAGAGAGAAGTGTTTCAAAAGTTAAGCCAAAATAAAATCTTTCTTTTCTTGACAGGGCACATACACACAAAATGATCTCACAGTATTCTTTTTCTAATAAAAACTTTTGTTTATGTCTTAAGAAATCAGTCAGAAACCAGTCTGGGCTAATTTGTTCTTAATAAAGAGACAGTAACCTCAATTAACCTACTTAAGTCTGTGTCATTTATGTTAATCAAACAACCCAAGACAAACAGAAAATCCCTTCTATTGATCAAAAATAATAATAATAATATTTAATTTGTACAATAAAGAAAGTGTTATTATCCATTTAATTTAATTTCTGTACCTAATGCTAATTTTAGACCTTACTTAATGTGCAACTTTGTTCTTTTTATAAATGTTTATAATTTCTTTATTTGTTATTAGAGTTTTACTTGTTACAACGAGACTTGAGACTTGGACTCGAGCCCAGAGACTTCAGACTTGACTCGGACTCGAGCTCAGAGACTTCAGACTTGACTCGGACTCGAGCTCAGAGACTTGTAAGCATCTCTGCATGTTGATGACAGGAAATTTTGAAGACAGAACAAAGCAGGCAGACATTATAAAAGAAAGGGCAAGTGATAATATATGTAAATCACAAATGAAGCAGCAAGAAGCCAATGCGAAACGCATGCAGAAGAAATACAAGAATCAGACATTCCAAACTGGAGACAAAGTCCTGCTCTATAATGCAAGGAAAAGTGGGAGAAAGGGTGGTAGGCTGCAGGCAGACTTTTCTGGGCCATACACTATAAGACACATATCAGGGAAGTCAGTGTCTCTCATGAATCTGGATGGACATCTTTTAAAACAAATTACAATATAAATCATATTAAACCATATAAAGAAAGCAGTAAAAGGGAAGAAAAAGAAAGAGCTACCATCTGGAAGACCCTGAAGATTTGAAAAAAGGCGAGTCAATTGAGACAGATGAACACAAAGTGGGATGTTCACTTAAAAGCAAAAGAGATCAGATTTTTAGGGATGATCACAAAGAGGTGAAGAGAAGAAGGAAAGAACAGGAATGTGTTCAGGAAAACACAGCAGAATCTCTACCGTCAAGAAAAGAGTATATGGAAGATAAGCCAAGTGAAGATAGAGTTGCTTTGACTGACGTAGTAGACAGAGAAGCGAAAGTAAGCAACAGAAAAAAAAGTGGCAGTCCAACAGCAGTTAGGACATCAGAGGAGGGAGGTATTGTGGCAAAAGTGGTATTTTATTTAAAAATTATTGTTTAAAAGGATGTAATTCACCCAAATTTGAAAAACCTCTCATAATTAACTCAGTCCTTGTGCTATCACAGATGTTTATGAATTTCTTTCTTTAGCTGAACACAAACAGATCTCTTTTGATTAAAATGTTATTTTGGCTACCCTGTCATATAACAACTGCCACAACTCATCCCGGTACTGTCTCATCATTTTAATAAAAAAGTTTAATATGTCAATGTGTAGCTTGCACAATAGATAAAAGATCATGTGATTGTTAGGGACTTATTTATATGCTTCCATAAGTGATGAAAACTCATATTGTAGTACTTATAATTGTTTGAGTTCTGTGACATGAATAAACACCAAGCTTAAAAAAAAAACCCATGTCACTCATCTAGCGCATCTCTATCACCAGCTAGGGTGATAGGATAGCTGAAGCGGTTAATGTATCACTCCACCTTCTCTTTAGTTTTGAGTTTGAAACTGTTACAAATAAGCAAGTTTTATTTATATTAAGGGCCAGATTTATTAACCCTCTGGGGTCCGACTGTCACAGGTCGGGGCGGACCACAGATGTAAACGAGCCACGCCCCTTCCTAGTTTCCACCTCGAGGAGGTCCCAAAGTCAACCCAATGACCAGACAAACACAAGCGTAAGTAAAATTTAAAAGACACTTTATTTAATTTATTTAAAATAGATAGGGAAAAGGGGCGAGGGTGAATTAAAAATAAGGGTCTCTCCTTCTGCTCTCCAGGCGAGCCGGGAAGAAGGGGGGAAAGGGGGACAACAGGGCGAGGCTCCTACGCCTTGTCTTCTTGATCCCATGGCGCCCTCCTTTTCCTCCTGGAGGCAGATTAAAACAGGGTAAGTGGTGGTACAGTGTTGTACAGCCCTGGGGGTCTCTTCGGCAACAGGCGGGTATATCCACTGGACGCTATACTAGGGTGGTGTCCGGTAAGTACTTCACAGGTATGGTATTCAGGCTCTCCCCTTCTACAGGCTTGTAGCTCACGGGTAAGGTATTCAGGTTCTCTCTCTCTCTCTGTAGGCTTTTAGCTATAACACAGAAAGTTGCAGAGCAGACACTGGGACCTTAATTCTCACCTAGTCGACTTATGATGACATGCAGGTAAGTACTTTACAGGTATGGTATTCAGGTTCTCTCTTTCTACAGGCTCGTAGCTCACAGATGTGGTGTTCAGGGTTTCTCTCTCTTTCTGCAGGCTGTTGGCTGTAACACAGAAGATTTCGCAGCATCCACTGGGGTTTTAACTCTCACCTAGTCGACTTATGACGACGTGCAGGTAAGTACTTTACAGGCGTGGGATTCAGGTTCTTTCTCTCTTTCTGCAGGCTTATAGCTGTAACACAGAGGATTACGTAACAGACACTGGGACTTTCACTCTCACCGTGACGACGAACAGGTAAGTACCTCACCGGTATGGTATTCAGGCTCTCCCCTTTCTACAGGCTTGTAGCTCACAGGTATGATATTCAGGTCCTCTCTCTCACTGCAGGCTTTTAGCTGTGGCACAAAGGAATTACAGTTACAGATCCAGGAACTCACACTGGTTAGTCGGGCAGCTCCTTACATAAAGCAGAGGCGAGTTAGCTTTTGCTCCTGCATTTCTCCAACCTTCCTTCGAAGTTTTCGTAACTCTCGGTCATTAAACAGACACTAGCAACATTGGATATGGCTCATGAATAGTGAACTTACGGTGGCTGCACTTCACGGTGGGTAGTTATGCTCCAAACCTTAAGAAGGTAAGTCGTCGTGATTTCGCCTTCCCAAACGCCTCTGGTACTGCACAGGAGGAAATCTAACACTGTCACACCAAGCCGAACGCTGCCCTCTCCTCTCTTCCATTTCAGCTACAGAGAACTGGACGGGGCGCACCTTTGAAGAGGCTCCGTGACAAGTGAGATCTGATCTTCGCCACCGTTCCTATAACAGTACGAATTTCTTCATACACACGAACACGTATTAATGTGGATTTTACTCACAGCAGTCTAAGAAGTCGATGTCCTTCACCACCGTTTCCTGAGCCAGGCCGAATCCAAGGGATGACCAGAACAGACGTCACAACTGAAGTTTCAATACAGGGTCACACACACAGCATATAGAATAGGTTGTTTAACCGGCTTCCACAGCCTCTCGTTCTCCCACGGCGAATTCAGCGCAGGGAGGGGGGCTACAGACAATTCAAACACAGCACACCACTGCACTAATTCAAAGTGTATCCTCACAGCAAAAGCACAAACTCACCCACAGCATTCTATGTGCACGTTAAGGTCGCAACCCCGTCTTCCTCGAGTTTCACCTGGGACCGGTTGGCGTTGGAAGTGAAAACCAGCAAGATAGACGTCGCTGTGGCGCCCCGTGTTCCTCCCAGGATCGTCACTCCCCGGCTCTCCCACCACTCTGCTCCGTGGCAGGGCCGTCAACCTGAATACTGAGAGCTCACAACACACGTTGGACAAGACAGCTCCACAATAAACACTGTCTCAAACACTGAGTACTCACAATGGGTAAACAATGACCTCCTTTATCTCCTTCTTCTACAGACTGATGGGATCCTCTTCACCCGTATTCAAATACACCACTCGGATCTTCATCAGCAACTCTTGCGGTAAGTCATTCCTCCTTAATGTTCCAAACACAACAGTAATACACATAAATCCATTCGTATCCAAACTCTTCAGGGTTATCACTTACTTAGCCGCTGGCTATATTTTTCTCTTCTGCTTCGTTCCCATTAAACAAACTCCTTACTGTTTCCAGCGTGACTGTGCCCAGGTCCTTCCTCTCTATCACCGAAACGGTTTGTTGACACCACACGGCCACCACAGCTCCAACAATCAACCCCAACAATGAACATCTCTTCGTATTAAAGGCTGTACTTTATATCTCTCTCTTTTCCACAGCGTTCCAATCCCCAGCCGCTACGTTTATAAACATGTAAAACCCTTAGACCTTTTAAACGATGTATAGTAGTGTTATTATTATTGTTGTTTGTACACAGTAGGCTATATATTGTTAGCAACATTAAAAAAAACTGACGTCTTTCTGTCCCCGAGCTAGTGCGCGTCGAGAGGTTAAAAGATACAGCAGTGCAGCATTTGTCACAGACGGAAATCCATTGTTTCCTCTGTGTCGTGTGTGTGTGTGTGTGTGTGTGTGTGTGTGTGTTTGTTTACTCACCGCTCTGCCATGTGCTCATCAGCCTGATGCCGCTCACCTGTGTGTTGATTGTCTCGCTCCAGCTGTTCATCATTACTGCCACTCCATAAATGCTCACTTACTCTCTGTGCCTCTGCCAGATGATTACCTTGTGTTCAGCTCTCGTGTCGTGTGGTTCACTGTGGTGTTCTGTTTGGATTACGTGTTTCAGTTGGATTGTCTATTGTCGTCGTCGTCTCCGTGTGGATGTTCCCGTGTACAGTTCGGATCTTCACCACTGCTCACCACTCCACCAACGTCGCACTCAAAAGACATCTGCACCAACTCACCACCGTAGTCTTCGCCACCATTGCCACCATCACTGGACACATCTGACTCAGCATTGACTCGTTTTCTCTCTGTTTATATCAATAAACATTGTGATTATTTTCACCTGCATTTGCTTCCGCGCATTTCGTATCATTACAGCATTACTCAAAGTTGCGAATACGAAAGTGAATAACTGTGTCTAACACTGTACAGCATGTAACAATGAAATCCGCCATTACATGATCACGCGAACTCGTTTGTAAACAATGCGAAAGTTTTTCAATTCGAAGCGTGCAGTCTGCTGAGGTTGCTTATGTAGGCTGAACTGCACAAGCCATAACATATTACATGATAGCAAATATAAATGAAGACAAATGACTTTCAGGAATATATCCCCCTCCATTGCGTCTTCCATTGTTCTTCTACTTAGGTAACGTTAAAGATAAACGCTTCTCTTCCTCAATGTCCAGACATAAATTAAGATATTCCTCATAAATTAAGATATTCCTCACGTGTGTGTATAAAGTTTATCATCCAAACATGCGGTAAAGTCTTTAAATCTGATAAAACTTTACACTTTATTATTGTTGGAACTGCTCGTCTCTTCATTACCATGTCAACAGCCTGTGGGCGTGACCGCATTAGAGATAATGAGCTCAGCCAGGAAAAACGGTACTCTCTTTACTTCAATGCAGATTATATAAACAGGAAATATTTGATTTTGATTATAATTAGCTTGTTTAAAAGTAGACATTTCAGGCTTTCTTTGGATATGTGTATCATGTTTGTGTGACGAGTATTCTCGGAGTTTCAACTGATTTTTGTAACGTGATTTGAGAGACAGCTGGCGGAGACAGAAATGTCTGAATGCACACCCTGTTTATTTTCTTTATTTGACAAAAACACAAAGATCTCTTGTTATTGTGAATGTACACTAATTAAAGATGACCCTTCAGAGTTTCAAATGATGTCAAACACGTAAAGTGTTTGATTATTAATGATGGAGTATTTTAAGTTGATTCTGCTATGATAAGGAGAAAACACGTCAAACGCGTCCCCGCGTTTTTGGACCCCTGGGGGTTAAAGCAACACTAAAGAGTTTTTGCGAAAGTGCCGTTCACCCTGTTTCGAGTGGATGAACGACTGAAACTTTTTTGAAAACATTATTTTATAAACTCTTTAGTGTTGCTTTAAACAGGGAAAATTAACGTGAGAGCGCAATTCCAAAAAAGCGTAGATGGGAGTGCTAATATCTGCAGGTTATTCACTAAAAAAGCCCATATTAAATAACACAGGCGCAACAGCTGATTTCCATAATGACCAACGCAATCTGCTAAGAGCAGCACAAATTAATTCAGGAACGCAAGTAAGCAGAGCTGATCCTAAGTTCAGCACCACGGACATCGCACCGGATGTCGTGTTGAAACGTCTGGTATTGTTTGGCAACTTCTAGTGACTCCTATTTTATTTACTTCCTTCAGCAAATAAGAAATAACATGGCTTGTCAAACAATGTTTTTGTACAATATGTTCTTCAGTCTTTAGCAATAATTGCATTTATTTCAAGCGCAAAGTAATTTAAGACATGCTTTTTACCAGTCAAAACACATGCGCAAACATTCGTAAATTGCTTTGCGTGAATCATTTAAATAATCTCCTCCCAAAACTCATAAAAATGCATATGGAATAAGGTCAGTCACAAAAATAACTAGACCACATCTTTTCAGTGCTAATCATCAACTCCTCTTTAGTAAATCACGACAGTCGTTATTTAACGCCAAGATGATGGTTTGCACTGGCACAAGCTGTTAGTAAATCTGACCCTTAGTGTCTAACTACTTTCTTCTAATGTGGTTTGTGTTGGAATCCTGATTAGCCTTTTGGAGTTTACATTCCTATAAAAACAGGTGGGATGTACATTGGCATATCATTTGTGTTCAGCTAAAGCAGAGGTGCCCAAAGTTGGCCCGCAATGACCTTTAATTTGGCCCGCCATGCCACATGAGATAAGGAAAAAGGATAAATGTCATTGACGCTAGGACTGTGATGGTTGTTATAAGCACCACCGTGGTGAATTTCAGCTTGCAGGGGTGTGCATGTCACAAACTATGTAAGGAATAATTGACGACGGGTCGTTGAATTATAAGAAAATAATGCACAAAAGTTTGGGCACCCCTGAGCTAAAGGAAAAAAGTCTTATACATCTGGGAAGGCATAAGATTGAGTAAATTATAAAAATTGTTATAATTGAGTGACGTATTACTTAAAGATCTAGATATGGGGTACACAAGTTTGGTCCTAGAGGGCTGCAGCCCTACAGAAGGAGTCTCTCAATCCGCTCCCTAGCTTCAGAAGTCATGAATCAGTATATCTTGTACACAGGTTCAGGCACTGGTAAGGACCCTAGCTTACTTTACATTGGGACACTGTTCACTTATTTTCCTGTGACGTGACTGCTTAAGGAGAAACTGCTTTCCAATGTGTTTGGAAAGTTTTACTTTGCATGACTGCTGCTTTTTAGGACTAAACTTGCTTACCCTAATCTAGATTATGAGTAGGCAGACCAACTCTGTGGATTTCTGCAGAATGTAAGCCATTTAACACTCTGGGCGCTTGCGGGTGCCGCAAACTCTTTATTTTTCAATCACTCCGCAAAGAGACTTAAATAACTCTGCAGATTTTTGACATACAGTTATGATTTATACATCATTTAAAACGTTTAAGTGTCTAGTTTTTTTCTGTCCACTCCCAATAAAAAGAGAATGTTGTGCTTTTCGCAAAATTAAGAAAATAAACATGATGCGCGTTTTGTTCTCTCTCCCTCAGTGAAGTCCTTTCAGAAACGCGTCAGTAAAATAAACTGTAACTTTACGAATACTTGTCATAGAAACAAAAGATAAATGTCTACATAATGCTTGGAATGTCTCCTTTTAAATGATGTAAGTGAGATTGAAAACAGATATTGTCATTCGGTTTAAACTGTATGAGGAGGAGGAGAAGTACCGCATTTCTCCAGTTACCTCATTATCTGTAATGAGGTGAGATCGCCACACCCCCGCGCCATTGAAGTGAACGAGCAGAAACATCCATATGCATAACTCGTGCCTCCTGCAGTCAATGGATACGCAATCCAGTCTCTCCATTCCTTGTCTTTCCATCCGATTGCACCAAACATGACATCTTAATCCTTATTTACTTGCGTATGTGTGTCAGTATCTCCAGACGCGAGTGTTTTCTTTGTCTTCCATCAAACAGTTGAAGCGACGGGAACGCACATACAGAATCACACGAGTCAGGAAACTCGACGCGCTTTTTGGTATTCTTATAAAATACGCGATTGCAAACAGTACAATCCTTATTTAGTTGCCTCTTAGCATATATCTCCGCACAGCAAGTTTATTAAACACAGGATCAATCGCATGTGCACACGTTTACTGCATTCATGATCAACACGTGAGGTAATGGCGGCGGCTGTAAACAAAAATTGATACGTTTATCACGCTTGTCCCTTGTTGTGTTTCTACTATAATGATTACAAAAACACAAATAAGAGTCCAGACTATGATAGGCAGTTGTTGAGCTTTTTACTGCACAAAAGTAAACCTCTCGCTGGCCAACCAAACACAAACCCTGTGTTTACCATGATTAGGCTACTATGGTTTTTAAAAGGTAACTTATACTTGTGAAATTAATAGAAAATATTTCAATAGAAATATATATATATATATATATATATATATATATATATATATATATATATATAGTGTGTGTGTGTGTGTATTTCCATTATATTGAAAAGTAAACCTTATCATGGTTTTACTACAGAGAAAGTTACATTCCTGTTGAACTTCCCCACAAGGCTCATTATGTGGCTCATTATTCAACTCTTTTGTCTCTCAGCTGTCAATCACTGATTATTCAGGAGCTTTCCCCACGCATACAGCCTTTCCCAAGCAAAAGTGTCTTAGAAATTGTAAATCAATATCTTGCTTTATGTGAATGAGTAGGCAGAATGATTTTCACATCATTTTGAAGAAAAAACTCTAGACTACTAGATCCTGTTTTGAAAAGTCTTGGGAAAACATGTTTAGAATGAGTTTTGTGGACTTATATCAGTGACTTAAAAATTTTGCTTTTTCAAAAACCACGCATAAACATTTTTCTCTCAAAAATACAAACATGTACACACATGTTGATTATATGATATTGTAGCCCAGTTTGTGATGAACACAGTGTTATGAGACTTTTGCCATTAATATGTTTTTAAGCAACTGAAAAAAGCAAAAATGTCAGTGCATGTTGTGGGATTTTTATGTTGTTTTATTAATCAGTATGTCATGTTATAATTCATATGTACTATTATGCTTTCTGTGCTGAGTACAAGAAAGTTGGCTGTGGTTTCGGTTGGGGGAGAAACAGCATATGCTGAGGAATGTATACGTCTGGAAATTGTTAAGATAAGAGAGAGGCCTGAGGGAGAAAAGCAAACAGGGAACCATGTTATGAACCAATGCTTTAATATTCACAGGATAAAATATGCCATGTATTTCTTACTTAATCAGTATTAATCATTGAATAATTGATGTAATAAATATAAGATGTTGTCTTTGATAAATTTGTAGTAACCAATGAAATGAAGGTTGCATACAGAATAACTTAATGGGGGCAGGGCAGCTCAACCTTGAAGAAACAGAATCTCCTGTGTGTGTGTGTGTGTGTGTGTGTGTGTGTGTGTGTGTGTGTGTGTTTTCTTTCCTAACAGATGGTTTTTAATAATGATTTGAAAAAGTGTTTGCTTAGAAGTAGTATTGCAGTAAAAGATTTAATATGTGTTTATCTATCTAAAGAAGTTAATGTGTGCCTTATTCATATAACCAATTTTACGAATAATGAAATGATGTCATGACATTGAAATATGTTTTACATAATAATCACTTTCATCTTACAGCTTATGTTTTTTATAAATGAATGTTTTATTAATGATTTGTTTTTAAGAAAGCATTATAACATGCTATGTGGAGTGGAGGAGTACTAGAGAGGAACTGCAGGGCTCCCAGGGATGAGAGGAGAACAGTTTGTTTTTCTTTGTCTATGTGTGTCCATCTTTGCCTACAGGCTGAAATTGGTTGTGGTAAGGGAGTCAGATTCACGAGGAAGAGCAGCCTTTGTGGGTGGAGATTTTCTGAAGAAAGATCGACGTCACATAATATATAAATAATTGTCAAAAAAGAGGCTGGGTGTCTTCGCTTACCAGATGTGGTCATGAGAAGATCCAGCGCGCTGTTAAACTTTTTCATATCTGATCAATAAATATTTGAACTTAGATATTCGTATCTTGTGCCTTTCCTCTAAATTATGAACATGCAATGGACGCCTTAAAGTCCAACAATGTCAAAACTTCCCAAGGGCCCTAAAAACCCCTTAGACCCCAGAGGGTTAACACATTTTACAATATGTCAGTCTATGACACATTTTCAGCAGGTTTTTTAAACAGTTTTACAGATCTGGAGGAAGAAGGATGACAAGCAGGTTGAAGCAGTGGTTGGTCCATTCAAGCTCTTCGGATCTTCCTTTAAATCTCTCCAGGGAAATAACTGGTTATCAGATGAAGTATTTTAAACAAACAAAACTGATGAATATTGCAATTGTTTTTTTTTTTTTTTTTTTAACTTTTTTGGCCTTTATTTAGACAGTACAGTGGAGTGTAGACAGGAAAGTGTTGGGTGGAGATTGGGGAGCGGGATCGGCAAAGGACCTCAGAGACGGGAATCGAACTCGGGTCGCCGTGAGCACATTGGTGCTATATGTCGGCGCACTAACCACTGGGCTATTGGCGCCGACAAACTGATGAATATTGTGTGGAAAATTATAAACATTAATTTAAAGACTAAATATATACAAATTTTGCCATGTTTTTTAGAAGAAAATTTACGTTGACTAGAATTCCAGTAAATCTTTTCTTTTAAGCAGTTAGAATACTATTGATTATACCACGGGTCTGTTGAATGTTGTATTCTGATTGGCCAAGAAATGTTCCGTGGGTATGCATTAATTTCTGATAACCACACAGTTAACTTGGATGTGCATTATTATTTTCTTATAATTCAATGGCCCGTCGTCAATTATTCCTTACTTAATAGTACCATGACTAAACTTCATTTTATTATCATTCAACAAGGTGATGTGGATGTCTACTGCACAGCCTGCAACATGCAAAATGACATTCTCATTAGGAATGTCACGAGAACCGATACTTCGGTACCAAGTCGATACCAAAAATTTTTTTAAACATGGCGGTACCTGCTTTCTCTGGTACTGGCAGTGGTGTCAAAAGTATTCATATTCATTACTCAAGTAGAAGTATAGATACTAGGGTTTAAAAAGACTTTTGTAGAAGTTGAAGTATCAACTCAAGCTTTTTACTCAAGTAAAAGTGAAAAAGTACTGGTTTCAAAACTACTTAAAGTATAAAAGTAAAAGTAATGTAAGGAAAAAATTTCATTACGGAAAAAAGCCTTTTGTGCACTACCCTATCTCCTCTAAAACATGTTTCTAAAGGCCATAATAACTATAGTGTTATATTAAAAATGTTAATGTTAAACAATTTGGGATGCACTAGGGCCAGGGGTAGGCAACATCAGTCCTGGAGTGCCGATGTCCTGCAGATTTTAGCTCCAACCCTTATAAAACCTTGGCTACCTGTAGTTTCAGGTGACTTTATAAACCTTTATTAGTTTGTTCAGGTCTGCTTGTTTAGACCTGGAGCTAAACACTGCAGGACATCGGCACTCCATGTTGCCTACCCCTGCACTAGACTATCTGTTTCAACCACATACGGTACATGCCCATTAAAAATGAACGCATTTCAATACAATGCAAACAAATACATTAAAGCAGTGGTTCTCAAACTGGGGGTCGTGAGATGGTGCCAGGGGCCCCAGTTTTATAATATTTTATGAAATACATTACTTTATTATAAATTCTGTGTAATTAAACCTCAAAAAATAAGGCTACTAAACAAAAGCAATACATTGTATAATTTAATATGTTTTGTTTAATTCAAATTGTAAGTTTTAGAATGTTTATGTCATACATTTTCTTTGGGGGGTCGTGAAGGAATCCACTGTACACAAGGGAGGCGCGAAAAAAAAAGGTTTGATAACCACTGCATTAAAGAACCACATATGTGTACTACTGAGCATTAACATGTGTTCCATAGAGAGGAAGATACGATGACTAGTTGCCTATAAATATTGTAATGGTGCAAAAAGTCAAACTTCAGAGCAGGGCCGCTGCTGGCAAAACTTCTACAGTGGTGCCCTCTTTAGTTAAAAAACAACAAAATCTCACACAACTATAGTATGTGTGAGAATAGAAATATGCTATTATTGTTTTCATTAAAAAATTTTATTTTCACAGCAACACAAACTACAATTATACAAATATGCAATTATATATTATAGCCTATATTCCTGTATCTGTACTTGTGTAGCTAATGGACTTTAGTATACTTTACTTTAGTCAGTATAAATCCAAGCAATTAAGGAGAATTACTAAATGTCTTTCTTGTAAGTAAATTCAAAAAGTCAGGTTTAAGGAAACAGCTGATGTCTATTAACAAAAGCAAAAGTTGGTATGTATGGTTATGTGTTTGCATTAACAAAACCTACTTAGCTGAATGCTTGAGTGTTAAATCAATCAAATAAAATTTAGGGTAGTTATAAGCATATACAAAACAACAGATGTCTTTAGCATAGATATCTTTGCCATGCTTCAAAACGCAACGCAGCACAATGTCATTTAAGTTGAACAACTGAAGTTATATGATATAAATTGGTATTGTTACACTATTTAAATCACACAGATGAGTTGGTGTCAGCAGCCAGCTATATATTTACACAGGCTTGTGAATGTGAACTGACCTGAAAGTGATGCGCGAGTTTTATTTCGTACTTTTCCATTTGAAGACAGAATGCCGCGTTCTGTTACTGTACAAACGGATGGCGGATGATATCAAAGCATCGCGAGAGCAAACTGCTCCGCATGCTTTCTAATCGCTCTCGCGGTTCTTTTATGTTTCTCTGTGCAGCAGCATCGAACAAACTTTTGATCATCTGCAGTCAGCTGGGGGGCGGGGATTGCGTACAAACCAATAGGGTGTCGGAATGGTGTATGTTTATACTTCTCATCCAACCACAATCGCATTTATCTGGATGATGCAATTTATCAAGATAGGTTTTTTTAACGATGACAAGCCGGAATGAAAAAAAGCAAACAAGCCGAAATAATAGAAGTAACGAGGCGATTTTTAAAATGTAAGGAGTAGAAAGTACAGATAATTGCGTGAAAATGTAAGGAGTAGAAGTAAAAAGTCGTCTGAAAAATTATTACTCCAGTAAAGTATAGATACCCAAAATAGCTACTTAAGTAAGGTAACGAAGTATTTGTACTTCGTTACTTGACACCTCTGGGTACTGGAGGTACCGAGGCTGCAATACTCTTCCGGGACTGATGGGGGCAGTATATACGCGCGTGTGTATTTGACGCTCCACAAGAGTTAAAGTAGAGGAAGAACGCCTCAGACGAGCACACGGGAATCTCTCTAAAGTAGTTTGTTGCTATCAAACATAGAATTTGGCAAAGCTCTTGAAAGACAGACACCCCGATCTCTTTAAAGAATTCGAGGTAAGTTTTAATTCACATTAACATTATATACAAACTGTAAAACTTAAATTTTATACTGAAACCCAGACCCTATATTATGTTTGTTTGAGGCAGCTGGCATTAATGCCGTGTAACCAGCTAACTTTATGCTAGATGTTAATGTTTTGTGTAAGTCAGTTATTTGTTAAAGCTAGTGTAGGTAATCCTGTTCAGATACATTTTTTATTATACTGGGTGAAATGGTCCTTCTATCCTGAGAGTAGTCAATACAATATGTGTTCAGAAAACGGAATGAAAACAATCAGACCTCTGTAGTAGCTGCAGGACAGTAAAAACTCCGACCAATCACTGCCATTCGGTGCGTGTGTAAAGAACCAATCAGATGACTTCATGTCTCGTGGCCCAGCCCCACTGCGCGCGCTGCCCTGCGTGCACTAATCACGTCATCGTCACCCTGAACACTACACCGAGTAAGCAGGAGTTTGCGGCACCGGCACAATGGAAGATAAAAAGCAGCCAAAACTACCACTGCCAGCTTTGCTGGTAACTGCTCGCCCTAATAAAAAACCTAGAAAAAGAAAATCTGAGGCAGAAAAGGCTGCAACTAAACAGGTACAGGATAAAGCCAGAGGACAAACTCGCGTAAACATCGGTGGAGCATTTGAACGGTGGAGACAACTGAGGGAGCTGAAGGGCCTGAAAAGCGATGCCGAGGTTGCGGTCTTTCTGCTGAACAGGTAATAATTTGTTTTGCTTCGGGGGGATTTGTTATTTCCATGATAAATGTTACGTTAGGCAACGTAGCTATTTTTGTAGCTAGTATTAGCCCAATGCTAACATTAGATTCTCTGTCGGTGTAAATCAGTTCAGTTACAGGTGAATGAGACATGAAGTCGTTTGGTTGATGCCTATAATGTGTTGAAATACTCGGTTTTCCTGTGACCTGCAGCTGACTCCGACTGTGGATGCGCGTTCATGTTTGTGGGGGCGTAGCTTTGGACGGAGTGCTAACGAGAGGGGGTGTAGCTTAGAAGAGGTGCCGTTTTCTAATTTTGCTAGCTCTCAAACATTACCTTCCCTAGCTTTAATGACGCTGTGCTTCTAACATAAACTATCTATAAATGGGCGACCATGCATCGCCATTTAGTCTTCCTGTCAGCAAAATGTAGCCTAATGTCACTGGATGAAGTATTAAAATGTTAAGGGTTTTTAATAACTATTTTCATCCTGCAAGAATGTGAGTGATATTAAACTAATGCTTGCATTCAGAGTATGTGCACTTGCGTGTGTTTATAAGTGCACCTTAGCACCTGTAGCTTTAGCTGATTTATTAGTCATTGTCAGACAGTATGTTAAATAAATAAAATTTATTTCTTATTCTCTCTCTTTTTAACAGTATCAGCCAGAGGAGGATGTACACCAAGAGAGTCAGGAGAAAAGTCAACAAACATTAACACAGACAACCTAAACAGAAGCTCTTAAAAGTTTTCTATAATGTTTTAATTAAAAAAAAATATTTAAGTATAATTGTTTTTTTTACACACTGTGGTACCGACTTAGGTACCGAGTACCGCATACTTTTTTTGCGGTATTGGTACCGACTACTAGATTTTTGGTACCGGCATCCCTAATCCTCATCCCAGCAAACAGGGGACGTCCTCCGGACGTTGCGAACGTCCTCTTAGGTCCGCATAAGGTCCGCATTGTAACGTTCGCTGGCGGACCTTCCGGGGACGTCCGCATATGATCCGCTAAATAACGTTCGCTGGCGGACCTTCCGGGGACGTCCGCATATGGTCCGCTAAATAACGTTCGCTGGCGGACCTTCCGAGGACGTTAGCATATGGTCCGCTAGACAACGTTCACAGGCGGACCTTCCGGGGACGTGAAACCACTCAGTTTTAATATAAACCCATACTACACATTTAACCATAAGGCAGGGTTACCCTTTCATGCAGACATCAAAGTAAAAATGCTGTTTTTGCTATTACTTTACTAATGAAAATCGTAGTTTATAGTATCTAATATTATTTTATAATTATTATTATTTTTTTCTTAATTTTTAAACTAGTATGCTAAAACATGGCCTTTATATCAACCCTTTACTGATTTTATTACATAGATCCCATTAAAGCAACTTACAATTTTACAATAATTTTACATTTAACGTGAATAAAAAGATCTGGCACCATGTCTTTTTTAGTTAATGATTTTCCATACTATTCCTAAGACATAACTATTGTCAATAAATCGAAATCACAATGGACATATTCATGTAATAGTTAAAGAATCCACCATTGTGAAGTTACACATCACCCAATTAAATATAAATGAAGTGCAAGTACTTGTTTATTCTGATTAATATGATACGGTGTTGTGTGGTTCAAGCGTTGTCTTTCTCATATATGAAGCACTGCATGATATATAATTGTCACACAGCAAAAATCTATACAAATACATTATATCAAGGAAAAACAAACTTGAATCTACAACTACAGCTCAAATGTAAAACTTTTATTATTGCAAAGGATTCAAATGCAAGCAAAGCAATGCAAACAGAAATGCAGAATGACATTCACTCAATCTGTTGCAAGCAATGACTTTCAAACAGCAAGTGTTAAAGAGGCCAAACACGCGGAACACAAGTCCAACGCTGAAAATTCTGGAAAAGAACAATTGAAAAAAGATACAGGTAAGACATACATCCTCATATAAACTTGAACTATATCTCAAATTCTACACCCATCATTTAAACTGTCAGAAACTGTTGATTAGACTGCAAAATAAGGTGTACTTTGTAATTTCATAATTTTCCTTTTTTTCTATTATTTTTCTTTTTTCTATACAGTTTCTTACTAAAATGTCTTTAGTGTTGCCAGCTCTCGTGAGACAAAAAAGCAACCGCAGCTTCAAAAACAAGCCCAATATTATTATATTGTTTACTGTCAACAAATGAGCTCAAAACATTGTAACCTTCAACCCCTCTGAAATTACACATTTTTAAGTTTAGTATTAAATTGCAAAAATAACACTTTACAATAAGCTTGTATTTGTTAGCATTTGCCACCATGAACTAACAATAAACAATACTTCTACAATATTTATTAATCTTAGTTCATGTTAATTTCAGCATTTGGTAAACCATATTTCAAAGTTATATCTGTTACAGGTGTATTATATTTTGTTGTGGCATCTAGCAGTGAAATTGCGAATAGCAATCAACCTAAATTTCGAAGCGCAATGTGATTCTATGGTAGCTGCCACAGGACAAAAATGTCATTGTCACTAGTTGTGCGTAAGGTCTACACCGTAGGTTATCCATAGCCTGAGCGTAGCCTGATTTTTAACAGCGTGTCAGTTCTACGTGGACCACAAGCGCTGTTATTGGTTCACTAGAACCCCTCCCATCAGGTAAAAAACTGCGTCATAGCCATTTCCATTTGCGACGGTGAGAACAAAAATAGGCCAAGTTGAGGAATGACTTAACTCAAACTGCTGCAACGAGTCGCTGTTTATTTACTTCGATCACTGCTGGTCAGTGGCGCTCGTGACTCCTCATTCGAGGGGCGCTAATTCAAAATAAGTGTTCGGAGTATCATGTGTGTGGTCCCCTTTTCCAAAATATGTGTCCTGCATGTCGAGAGATCCTATGTGCATCACATATTTTGTCAAAATAAGTGCCTGCTGCACATGCGTCAAAACCGTTTATGATAAAAGAGACGCTCACGTTCACAAAATACACACAAGACACTCCCTTAACACTAAACTCTGATTACACATGGGATTATGCGAGTATCTGGCAAAAGCGAGCGTCTCTTTTATCATAAACCCTTTAGACGCATCTGCAGCAGGCACTTACAGGATCTCCCATAGCGCAGAACACATATTTTGAAAAAAGGAACCACACACATGACAAGCTACATACATGTTGTGATGAACTTTGCATCGAGCGCCCTCAAAAAAAGAAGTCACCGGCCGCCACTGCTGCTGGTCTTCTCAAAACATACGCAACAATCTGCTGTTTCTTCATTTGTGAGTTAAACTGACCAAGCTGCTTCTGTGGTTACATGCGTGGATACTGCCTATCAGCGGTCTACATGTATGTTTGCTATATTGAGCCCTTGAGACAACGTATGGACGAAACACGCTCTGTAGAACAGTTTGTCCATTTAGGGCTACTGTAGAAACATGATGGTGACTTTCATGTATGCTGGCCCGCAGTGTATGGACATAAAAACGGCTCACTTAAATGTATGTCTTCATCTGTAAAAGATAAAAATCTCCATATCTCATTAAATGTGAATAAATATCAAGATCAAAATGCCGTGTTAACACTGCAAGAAAGAATTAAAACGTTTTAGGTTTTGGTGTATCAGATAAATTTGCTTACCTAAATCATTCAAGCCAGGAAGTAGGACACTTTTGGCGCTTTTCCATTGCATAGTATGACCCAGTTCAGCACAGCTCACTTTTGGGGAAGGGGTAATGGGTTTCGGATGCGAAGCCATGTGCAAAGTTACAAAAATGCAGAGCACACCACCGCGCCCATGTCTGGATGGCAGTTTTGTAACTTTGCGCATGGCTCCGCATTCAAAACGCACCAAAAGTATAGGCGTAAATGTTCTGTCAGCGGAGTACAGGTACTGATGACACGGGTGTTTGTATAGAACCTGTCATGTGAGAGAGGTAGTGGAAAATCTACTTGTGGCTGTCAATTTTGATTTTGTGGCTGCATTCCATTAATATGCTCTGTTGCTCCATGTTGTGTGTGTGTGTGTTTGTATCACATTTACGATGATGTTACGGCAGTAGAGAGGACGCAACTTTAACAATAAGGCTATAATCAGGGGTGCACATAACTTTTTTTGTCCTGGTTCTCAAAGAAGTACCTGGAGATGTTACTTGGTACTCACACTATTCATAGCACAGACATCCTACATGCTGACATCATCACTTTTCTCCTGACTACTCTCTTCGCCATATCGCTTTTGTTTAAACATGGTAGACAATGATGTACATAAAATAACCCTGGTTATTGTTTTTTACTTATCTAATCTTTATAAATAACTACTAGCCTAACTCATATAAATGTATACTTGTACTAGCAAGCTGTCTGAAGCATTGAGATGCGGATCACTGCTAACAACACACATTAATTATCTTACCACTGATGCACGAAGAAATCTCTTATGTCAAAGTAAATTAGCTAACTATGTAACAAAATTCCAGCAACGTTGGTACACTAGAATTGTTTCTATTTGAGCATACGCACCAGTTATGTGCACCCCTGCCTATAATCTCACCCACTCTGAAGCGACACTAAACTGTACTGGAAAAGCAACGAAAGCGAGCTGAGCTGCATCGTGCCGAGCCAAGTTGTACCCTACATTGGAAAAGCGCCATATCATGACATCGGACCCTGGAACACAGAAAAGCATGAGACAGTAAAAAGCATCAGATGTTAGGTTGTGTTTGAATGCTTCCTATGAACAATTTCCCCCTGAACTATGCATGTAAATGAAATTAAACTACCTATTCTTTCTTTCCCCTTCTTAAACATCCTTTAAAACCATAGCCAAAAAACTCAAGATCTTAGCTTGTTATTAACAATATCCTTATTTGTTCCAACAAATATAACTATATAACTTGCTATACAAGTTAATTATACAAATATAACTCATTAATAATCTTATTAACAAATATTACCAAATTCAATTATTTTAGCCAGGAAAACTTAAATGTCACTACATTGAAATGTCATATATGGTTATAAAAGTATATATTTTGACTCGCATCTCAATATGGTGGCCTCCAGGTCTTCATTCTTGATGGGATTCAGAAACTGTGAACTGTCTTCACAGACAAATAATACAAAGTCAGCCTAAGAGTGTGGAGTAAACAGCATCAAGCCTTTCTTTAATAAGGAACTCATCTACAAAAAACAAACAAATACTTGTTATACTTTTATGAATTGTCAAGTTGTACAACACACAGCAATTAAGATTAAGACAAACAAAAAAATCACTGATATTATTAATTCCATTGTTGTGTCTAATAGATAGAAACAACTTGTGTTGTAAAAGGAAAGATGATAGCCAGATGACGTCAAAGTATCGCGAGAGCGAGACGAAATTTGATTTCTTGAATCTTTCTCGCGGTACTCTGACGTCATCCGGCTGTCAGTCTTGCGGCGCCGCATGAAGTCAAATAAGCCTCCTGACTGCGTGCGAGAACATTTTGAATTATCTGGCACGAGGCATCACACGTCAAACTTCAACTGACACAACGGTCTCGGTGAAGGGAATAAGCAAAAGCTCCTTTAAATTTCGTCATTTTTTATACACATCCCGTTTATTTTGTAGTTAATTGTTAGATAAGTAAGTAATTTCGTCAAGTTTTCGTTACAGAGTAAGATTTCGTTATCATCGTTACCATATACAGTATTTATATTGGTTCAAGAGCGCAGTTTGATAACTCATTCAAGGTTTGTAGCCATATTTAAGTTACTCGCTTACTTTGTTTAAGTGTTAGAGTAAATGTATATGGTTTTAAAGTAGTATTAATATAAGTAACTGCGCCTCAATCCGAAGGCTAACCACTGGAAGTAGCATTTGTAACTTAGGCTGTATACCTTTTACGTCATCAAGACTGTCATATTTAAGAATATTAACAATTATAAAGTTAACTATTATTCTCAGTTAATCGTAAATTGTTGTAATATGCTTATGACTTGCGAATGTAATGTTTATTTAACTGAAATAAACCAGGCTTGATGACGTATGCAGCCTGCATATTCGACCTCCGGAGGATGTAGCCTTCCGTTTGAGAACAAGTTGAGCGTGCGCAAGATTCTGCCGAATTGATTCTTCAATAATGGCAAAGCAAAAAGTAACTGTCGTGATGATAACCCACATTTTAAGGTTTAAATTAAAACTCCTACCTTACCTTTCCAGGGGGTTCAGTTCCTGCAGTCTTCCAGCAATACTGGCGCGAATGACGATGCGGACACGAACTGCACACTACAGTATACCGCCGCCTACTGTACTGTAGTAAAATAACGTGTAGGATTGAATACTGTGGCAAACGCAGTAAAAAAAGCCATTTAATTCATTGTAAAAACAATGGGCATGCCAGTTTAAGTAACTTGTGGGCTAAATCACCAAAATAAGTTTGTAGATGTGGTTCAATTATTTTTAAAATGTGTAGCATAATGGACCAGCCTGAATGTATGTAGCCTATAAATATATTGTTTAGACTTTATTTTTAAACCTTTATTTGGTGGTATATGGTTAAACCTTTTTAATGGTAGCAATAGGCTTTATACCCAGCTGCACTACTTCCTGAACTTCAGCCAGCTCCTTGTTTCCTGTCTGCCATTATTGGTCAAACTGATTAATCCAGGTGTGCCTGACCTCAGTAGTCACAACAACAATAATCAGACAGACCTGGATTTATCAGTTTGTCCAATAATGGCAGACAGGAAACAATGGGCTGGCTGAAGTTCAGGAAGTAGTGCAGCTGGGCATAAAGCCTATTAAATAAAAATCTTAAATTGAATCAAATCTCTTATAATAATACATAAAAGCTCTGGGAGGGTTGGGGGTACATCTGGGTAACATTTTAACATTTAATATATTTTGATGTGTGTGTATATATATTAACTTTCTTTATTTTGTTTTCTCAGCCTTAAACATCTAAACATGTCCTCCAAAAAGGTAAGTTCAGCAGATCAGCTTATCTTATTCTGTAATATTGATACTGGTTTGAGAAAAACTAAGATTAAACAACGTACATGTTTCCAGGAAAAAGGGAAAAACACTGGAAAACAATTTCAGCCTAAGGTTTGAGATGGCTAACTGTGTACATTGCCTTTGTGTACTGCAAGCTGAACTTACAGATTTATATGGACTTTACTTACAGGTTTCCTGTGCTGTTTTGCTCCATTTTACAGAACAAAATAAGGCTGAGGTAGCACCATCCTTGTGGTTAGAGTGAAAGAATGTGGTAAGATTTGGTTAATGTTTTATAAAATACAAATGATAAACATGAAGGTCAGCTACATATAAAAAATAATCAAACATGCTTGTTTCCATCTGAAGGGTATTGAGACCAAAATAAATAATGTGCCATTCTGGACAAACAGCTGTGGACAATACAAGCAGTCAGAGTAGCCCATTTTCTCACACAGGTAAAGTATGCAAAGTAATACCAAACTTCTTTTTAACCTTAACAAATACTGGCAATCCAAATATACAATGTTTATGTGAGGTACTGTGCAAATGTCTTAGGCCACCATGCTACCATTAGATTTGTTATTTTTGCAATTGTATAGTGATCATATATAATTATTTCTCAGTCTCTTTATTAGAATACAACCAGAAAATACAGGAAATGTGTATGTAGTATTAAAAACAATATACCGGTAAACGTATAAGCTGAGGTGTCAAGTGTTTAGGGTAAACTCTCCTTCCACTTGAGCAATAGCAGGCAACTGCAGGATCTGTTAAACCTAAATGAAATTAAATCCTAATTTCTAATTCTAATCGAATGACTTCAGGACTTCAGTCTCCTCAAAAAAGCTCAAGATGTGTTTAGTGCCAAGAGAGGTCACACTAAATACTGACTGATGTCTGAAGAAGACATTTAGTTCTGAAAATGGATTTGTTTTTAATTTTGTGTACATTTTTCCTGTATTTACAGTTGGTATCTTAATAAAAAGAGTGAAAAATAAATATGGATGGACATTAAAACTTTGCTAAAACAACAAAGCTGGTGATAGTGTCCCAAGACTTTTGCACAGTAATGTATATTGACCAAGAGTTGTAATGATCAAAACAAATGCATGTCGTCTATTATTTTCTTTAAATGGGACAGTAAATTATCTGAAAGTGAAATCATTATTGAAGGTGATATCATTGTCACTGCATTCATTGTTACATGATTTTAAACAGTGGGAATCATTGTGTAAGTTTCTTAATAATATCAAATACTACTTTTTTGTCTTGTTGTTTCTAGACCTGAGGATAAGATTTCCAGTTTGAAAGTGAAGAAAATGAATCATTATTAACAGCAATTAGTAGTTTTTCAGCTGAGAAGCCAGGTGAAACTATAAGGACACTATGATTTACTTTCATATTATCATTCTTTTATAGATGAGGAGCAACCAGTAAGAAAAAGCAAAAAGATGTTTTGATGTTGCCTGAGGCACCTTATTGTGAGTACATTTTAATGCCATGTACAGTATTTGTAGTATAATGATGATTACTTGATTTATATTTATTAATTTAGCATATGCCTTAAGTGACTTACAAATGATAGAGCATTCAACATTTTACAACAGTTACTACAATACTTACATCATTAATTTTTAAATCTAATTAATTGTTTTTTATCACAAATGCAGCACATCAGTCAATTTCTTCCAATAATGAATCAAGGTACAGTATTTTGTTATTTTTTATCTTAAATTATTGATATTGATAGGCATTTTCTTCCACACAGACTTATTGTTCATTTAGTTTACTGGTGTAGTTAGTAATGTTATTAATGTTTCAAAACTCATTCTTGGAAGAAATCCTGGAGTGGAGAATCATTCTGAAAGTAGACCAAATACAGGACAACACCACAGCAGTGGTTGGAAAAATGCAGCAGACAATGAGCAAACCAAGCTGACTTTCAAAAGATGGTATGTGCCATAACACATGCAACATTACTAGTCACTGCTGACGTTTTACCCATGTTTATTACGGATTGTTTTTGTTTGTAGATTCGTTATCTGTTTCTTCAAAGGGGAGGCAGTTTGGGAGATGGGAAATAGGAGGATGCTTCAGCTACACAGGGCGAATTTCAGCAGCTCAGTTTCACACTTGCAACTAACAATGAATTATAGTGAGTCTGTGTGAATCCCAAACATCTCAAAATTATTTTTGTATATATATATTGTATGTAAATTGTAATGTTGTAAATAAGAATGTACATTGTAAATGTTAATAGCACATAAACATTAATAGCAATTAATAGTCTATTTTTAAAACAAAAATAATGTTTGATGCTTTGGATACATATAGTATCATATACTCTACATAGTATACTTCTAGATGCCTATAACACAAAAACCTACAATAATATCAAAGATCAATGTATAAGACAACTTACATTATTTTATGTCATAGTAAACTATTTTTATACTCTGTGTGACCTATGCTCTCTCTGAGATGTGTATGTTCATTTTGTAGCTGGTCAGGGTAGAAGCATGCTACCATTAGATTAGTTGTTTTTGCAATTGTGTAGTGATCATATATAATTATTTCTCAGTGTCTTTATTAGAATACAACCAGCAAATACAGGAAATGTGTATGTGGTATTAAAAACAGTATAAAGTATAAGCTGAGGTGTCAAGTATTTAGGGTAAACTCCCCTTAAACTTGAGCAATAGCAGGCAACTGCAGGATCTCTTAAACCTAAATAAAATGAAATTCTAATTCTAATCATCAAATGACTTAAGGCTTTTTTGAGGAGAATGAAGTCCTGAAGATGTGTTTCTTGCCAAGAGAGGTCACACTAAATACTGACTGATGCCTGAAAAAGACATTTACTTCTGAAAATTGTTTTGTTTTTAATTGTGTGTAAATTTTTCCTGTATTTTCTGTTTGTATCTTAAAAAAAGAGTGAAAAATAAATATGGATGGACATTAAAACTTTGCTAAAACAACAAAGCTAATGATGGTGGCCTTAGACTTTTGCACAGTAATGTTTGTTACCCATTTTATGTGTAAATGCAAATCAATATGAATATGAATTCTCCCAGTATGGTTTCCGCTGGTCAGGCTGGTGTAGCAGGATTGTTTTAGAGGGACTTTTGCACAGTACTGTATGTCCACATTTACCCACCTTTACTTTGAGTGAACTGTAACAGCAACAATAATGCCATAAGCATGAAATACTAGGTAAAAGTGAGTTGTGCATGCTTTCTAGTTTTAGCACAGAATTCTGTCTCCCTTATCTTTTAAATGTTTGCTACAGATATTTTGCAAGACATTTTAAACATATCGGGCCGGTTTCCCAGACAGGGAAATCTTAAATACATCAGTGCCCTTTGTTTAACATCATAATGCACACAAGTAATGTTTTTAGTAAGGCATGTTTGTTAAAACTAGTTATATTTCATAATTAAACTGAGGCATAGTCCTGGTTTAAGCTAATCCTTGTCTGGGAAACCACCCCAATAAATAATAACTACTTATCTTTTAAATGTGTTCATTTCGTTGTTTTAGGTTAGAAGACAACGGAAATATTTGACATGGGAGTCCAGCAGACAGCCAGAGACACGCACACACACGGAGCTGAAGCGCGTTTGACTGAAGCGTACGGGAGATCAGGCACGCGCACGGGAGCTCGCTCGCGCACGCACACGCAAACACGGAGCACAGGAAAATTACACCTGTTCAATTAAAATAAAAGAACTTTGTGGTAAACAATGTTTAGCGTGTCTGATTTCATTGGTTGTAATGAAATAAAACGATGTGCTGAGGACTTTAGGCGAACGTCCCCTAAAAGTCCCGAAAGTCCGCTGACCGTCCTGCAAACGTCCTTGTGAAAGTCCGGAGGACGTCTTCGCGGACGTCCGCTCGACGTAACAGGGGACCCTACACGATAACGTCCAGGGGACGTTCGCAGAGGACATTTAGGGGACGTCCAGGGGACCTTTTTTTGTTAGCTGGGATTATGGTAAATTCTGTCAATATGTGATTTTCATAAATGTGACTGAAAATTTTGTACTTTACGTATTGTTAGAATGTTTTGCTTAATTTCATGCCCCCTTTTTTGTTAGGTGCAGTGCAATTCCTGCTCTAGATGGGAGCATTTAGCTTGTATACCTGGTGTTGAAGATACAACAGATCTCCCAGAAGTGTGCAAACTGCACTTAACGGAATGTATGTAAAGCATGAGTGTCTTTTTTATCAGATTTTTTATAACTAGGTGAAAAAGTAGTACACTTCCATAGTGTACTTAAAGGGCCTTATTTTCGCACACTATTTTTGTACTTAATATACTAAAAATTAATCTTTAGTACTTCTTACGATGTTCTTAAGATCATCTAAGTGTCATTGACTGTGCTATTTTGAGACACCATTAATATGAACTAAAATGTGCTAAAAATGTATGAAAAAAATGTATTTAGATACCACTTGTAGTAAACTTGAACCCATCTTTGTATGAAAGTTGAGTTCAAGTTTAATACAAGTGTTAACTGAATACATTTTTTTAATACTGAGTATGTTAAAAGTACATTTTAGTTCATATTCACGGTATCTCAAAATAGCACGGTGAAGTACACTTAGATGATCTTAAGAACATCTTAAGAAGTACTAAAGATGAATTTTTAGTATATTAAGTACTGAAAGACCAATGTCGCACACCTGTAGTAGGTTCCGGTTAGGTGCGTTGGATAAAGAGACAATAATAGTCCACCAAACATATATACACAAGAGATATCCCGCACACTAATGACTTGCAAAATATTAAAATAATTTATTGCGACGTTTCGATCATAAGATCTTCTTCAGGCATATGAACATGATAATGGTATTACAAAGTATTTAAAAATTCATAGACCAATCACATCAGACAATAGTCACCGACTAATCACAGTATCGGACCTTCAATGACCAATCAAATTTGTCTACAATTTTTTCCATCACATCAACAACCTCAATATCATACACAAATCAGAAACCGTCTATAATGACAAGAGAAAAACATCATAAACTGTACATACTGCATGAAGAATTAGAATAAGCATAATGCAAAACTCCATCAACAATTTTAAAAACACAATTTTTTTCCTCAAGATTATACCATCCCATTGAAAAGGGCTTCATCATTTAAACCAAGAGGCGATAATGTTTGTAAAGTGAAAATCCAAAATAATTCACGTCTCTGTAGGAGCATGTCAATGTCTCCGCCTCTCGGTGGCATAGTCACTTTTTCTATCCCACAAAAACTTAGAGAATAGACATCATGAGTCATGGCCATAAAGTGTGCCGCAACCGGATAGTTAATGTCTTTTCTTCTAATAGAGCTCTTGTGTTCACTAATTCTTTTTTCAATTGGCGCGTAGTTTTACCAACATAGCCTAAACGGGCCATTCTACCGAATTCTTGCAAATTGCTGTCCCGGAACCAAAAAACTAATTTAAAAAGCATTAATGTAGGAAAATTTTTGCATTTATATGGTGCTTTCAATTGAGAGGTGGTTGTCCCAAACCCCAAGGTCTGAATTTCACTATAGAAAAAAATATGAAATAATTTTTTAATAATTTTTTATTATTTTTTAAAGAAGTATCATTTTGAATACTTTTGTTAATTAAAACCAAAAATATATTTATTGGATATTTTCAGTAAAAATCGTGAATAATCATGTAAAAAAACACTGTCCCGGATTTTCACGTCACTACCGAAACATTGCATAGTTTGGTCAATAATATAATACTGCTTTAAGCCACTCCCCTCCATTTTGAACCAGTAACTTTGTCTGTGCCTCTCTCCCTTGTGGTGACATGGTGATTAGATCAGTCCCATGGTTTTGAAGTAAATGTGATCAAAAGTTTGTAAATCAGTGTGTGACATTTATGAATGTCACTACCGATCACACATTTTCAATGATTAATTAATTTTTTTACATTTTTTCTACTGGTCATTTAGGTTTTACTCATGTTTCAATGTAGAGAACTGTGCTGGCTAACTATGTACTAATTAACATCTTAGCAGTAGGATCAAAGTTAGCTTAAATTGTCACTACCGAAACAGTCACAACCGAAACATGTGTTGACGTTTCGGTTGTGACAAAATTACACTTATTTCTTTATTTTAATAAATAAATAGAAACTTTCAAGTGCACATATATTCTTTTTCAGTACAAATAATTTGTCAGTCATATTTCTGTAATGTTGTATGTGATTTGACTAGGACTACAAACTAAGATAAAATGAACTAAGCCAGATTAATTTAATTCATAGTAGCTTGACTCATTATTGATATAAATGAAGGCTATATGATTCTACCTCTGGTCTCTAGGAAAACTTTCTGCGCTAATTTAGCAGGATTTTTACTGATTTCTTTATATAATTGATATAACAGATAGCACTTATCAGTATCATAGTAAATTGACATGTCATTGTTAAAGAGCACCTATTATGGGATACACGTTTTTAAACATCCTTTTGTGTGTAAGTGTGTATTAGTACATGCTAACGATATTCAAAAAGTACATACCTCAAAGAAAACGATGACACGAGTGCTCGTCTCTAACGTTCGAGGACTACAAAAAACACTCGGATTGTAGGCAACAGTTTACTTCCTGGGATTAGTGACGTAGATAAGACCAACATTATCATAGTTCAGCCCTCTCTGCTTTGCTTGGGTACGCCCTCAAAGACGGGGGTTGGGAGCGCCGAGTCAGAAGAGAGCTAAAATGGCGGAGGTTGTGAGTCCCTGCTTTGACTCTGTTTGCAAACTCTTGTTTCATCATTTAAGCGATTAAATCTCTCGAGTAGACGCTGTCTCTTTAGATGCGAGGGCAAAATAGCACTTTATGGACTTCCACAGAGGACATCATCAGTGTTTAATACGGTTCCGGAAATATCCAGTTAGAAGTTGTTCACGGAGTTTTCACAATAACTGCTTCTCATGAACCGAAGCTGGATTTGCGCGACCTCTCCTCCTGAAAGTTGGATTACTGTGCACTTCTGGATCACAGGCTGTAAGTATTCACGTTTATTATTTGCCTTTTACTGTACGTTACGTAACCGGTAACCGGAGATTAACATAATGTGCGTGTAGAGCTAAGCTTGCAAGCTAATTGTTTTGTGTTGTAATACTGTATTTCATAAACAACGTACCATATTTACACACGTGTATGTTGAATTATGCAGACTATCGTTTTTTTTTATCGATGTTGGTTTAGACATGTTTACAAACTTGCTAAGTTACCAGCTAAACTGTTACAGGTAAAATTTGTTCTCATGATCAAACTCAAGAAACTCTAAGTACAGATGATTTGTTTAAAGTTATATGTATTTTACTGTTGTATTTACTTGAAGCTTTCTTAGATTTTGAAACGAAGTAAACACGTAATGTGTGTTGCTAATGTTGGGCCATGTAATATGTAATACATTAACGTTTTAATGAATAGTCTAACGAGTTATAGTTGTTGTACTCTATTGTTATAATATGTCTTTTTGACTGAATACATGTTTGTTTTATTTGCCTATATCTTAGATTCGCAGCTGGACACATCCTTCTACACTGTATGCAAACATGCAACATCACTACACACAGTACAAGGAGTCAGACTGTCATATGAGGAGCAAAGAAAGGTGTAACACATATGATGTATTTAGCTAGTGAAACCACTACCAGTCTTAAATGTATAACTGATGATGACAAAGTTTTTTTTCTCTGCATAATAATAGGAACCCAGGCAGTAGCATCGTTTCACAATGTTTCCATCACCATCATCAGTGGATGCCTTTGCCGTCCGTAGCCTGAGATTTCAGATTTGCAGCAAAAAAAATTGATTTTCTCATTTATTGGAATGCTGTGCAGGTATTTAAGTATTTTAGTAACTGTGTTAAATAAAGTAGTATTTACTTTTACAATAAATTGATTGCTTGTTTATATTTTTACAGGTTGTACCTTGCAGCCATCCATTACAATGTCACCAAGCCGTAACAAAAGCAGGAGAGGGAAAGTACAAGGCTATGTTCCCAAAACACACAAGTGACATACCGTAAGCAGTAATGTTTTATTTCAAATACATTCATAATTAAAAACTTAATGTATGAAGCAGGGAAATCAATGATCAAACAAAAGTTTTATTGACTGCAATATTTGTACAGTTATGTGGATGATGTGATCAGGCTTGTGTTTGTTGAGGTATTTGAAGATGAGCTGAAGGAAACCCCGATTCCAATGGACCTGGCATCACAGTTTGAGAGACCTTCAAAGGAGGACGTGATTGCATGCCATCTTCCATGCAGGGGTCGTCAAAAGCCAAAATTGTGACCGATCTGATCAGGAAGCTCCAAGCATATCTGGAGAACAACACACGACAGGATGATAACCTTATAGTGTCGTCTTAAATGGCACCAGCAGACAAAGCTTTGATATGCCATTTATCTGAATAGATAGCTGTAAGAAATGAATTGAACAATTTTTGAAAGAAGAGCACAATATGGTTACTAAAGTATGTTTATTTGTATATTGTTTAACATTTAAATATATATTAGTAATAAATAAATAAAACTTTTGACTGATTACTATATTTTCTTTAAAGTTACATCTTTTGTTTTTTTGGGTACTTTGGTACTATAATGGTACTTAAGTGTTATTCGTTTAAAAATGTAATAAAACTTACTCTAGTCCTGCACCTCAAAGGCTTATAGTCGGTACAATAAATGTTCTGTGTGTAGGGATTTAGACAATTTGTGCAAAACCTGGATGATGAATCACGCAGGTAAGAGGCACTGGAACCTGTTGCATTCTCCTTAAAACCTAATAAGTAAAAACATAGCACTTATAAGTAAGCAGTCTTTCATAATAAAGTTTACCATAGTGAAATAATGTAGAACATTCAATTAATACTTTCTTTGTGCTACATTTGGTGTTTCCATGTAGTTTGCACAGTAATATAGTATGTAAGCAGTCTTTTATAATAAAGTTTACTATAGTAAAATAATGTAGAAATTACCAAGTGAAATCGTTTTATAATCATTTCAACGAATACTTTCTATGTGTTACATTTGGTGTTTCCATATAGTTTGCACAGTAATATAGTATGTAAGCAATCTTTTATAATAAAGTTTACTATAGTAAAATAATGTTAACAAGTGAAATAGTTTTATAATCATTTCAACAAATACTTTCTATGTGCTACATTTGGTGTTTCCATATAGTTTGCAAAGTAATGTAGTACGTTATAATTACCTTTTGGATGTCTTTGCAACACATTTTCGTCTTCGTTTAGCATTCTGGCAGAGCTAAGGACACCTAAAAAAGTTAAATCCAATCGCGTTCATTGACGAAGATCTTTAATATCGTAACGGCCTTCTGAACTCTCTGGATCGAGCTCGAAGTGGTAAGACAGTACAGACACCATCGTTTATAGAGAAATATAATGCTTGTTTACGTTGCCTGTGACTCTCAGTCGGAACCGGAAAACCCACGCGTAGTCAGGGGCGTAACCTTTCAAACACACGCCGAACCCAGTTGACCAATAACAGTTGAGTAGTCATCTGATCAATCCGAATACACTAGACATTTTGGGAGGCGGAAACAGGAACTAAATCCGAGCGTTTTCCAGACAGGCAGAAATCGGTGAGGTATGTAAGCAATTTATAAGACTCACAATGCATTAGTTCAAGTTTTAATAACATGTATGTACTATGGGATATTACAATAATGTGCTAACATGCTAATTTATTAGCATAATTGGTGCTCTTCAAGTGAATGTGTTGCGTGTATTTTGTAAACGTGAGCATCTCTTTTATCATAAACGGTTTTGACGCGTGTGCAGCAGGCACTTCTTTTGACAAGACACGTGATGCACATGGTTTACATGAATCAACAAACACATATTTTTGAAAACACGAGCAACACACATGACACTCTGAACACTTATTTTGAATTTGCACCCCTCAGAAGAGCAGTCACGAGCCGCCACTGGCCAGGACAGTATTTAATATAACTCTGATTGTGTTTTGCTAAAGAAAGAAAGACAAACATCTTGGATGACATGGGGTTGAGTAAATAATCCTTCAAAGCTAAAAGTTTACGTAAAAAATTATAATTGTATCATTTACTCACCTTCATGTTGTTATAAACTTGCCCAAAATTCTTTAATCTGATAAATTATGTCAATCATACAGTTGATGGTACCCATTTTAATGAAGTAAATGAGCAGCTGTGTACTTAACATCATTTATCAAAATATCTTGTTTTGTGTATATCACAATAAATAAAGCACAATAAAAAACATGTAAAGCCATCTTATCTATACACAACACACCACTACGTTAAATCACTTCACGAGCAAAAATAAGGAAATTAGTTAAACAGCATGCCTACCTTTGTTGTTTTAATTCTACAAAAGACGCAAACGCCTGGGTTTGATGTTGAAAACAGAAATGATCTCATTATAGTCCAAAGAGTCACAGAGTTCTTTTTTAAAAAACAAAAGGTTGTTGAGGCGGGTAGTAACTCATGGATGCAAATTGGGTTGTGAAGGTGGTTCATCAATTGCAGTTAGATTGGCGGGTAACCTGTGTCGGACTGACCGGGAGAGAGCACTGGAACTGCCGCCAGAGAGCAAGCGGCAGCCGGCGCCACCAGCGTCTGAAGAACTGGGCTGGTAAGACTCGGTAGATGGAGGCAGTGGCGTATCTTCTTCATCAAATCTTGCTTTTTTAAATAACACATTAAAGAAACTTTAGCCATTATTGTGGCAATGTTAATATTAGCTAAAAAGCAAAGTTAGCAAAGTTAGCTGGCAGACTGCCAGACCCCGCCGGCCGCCGCTCCCCACAGAGTCTATCTATCAGAACTCCTAGCAACCAAGCAACCAATTACGTTTCGGAAGCTTCCTACAACTTGCTTCAACAATTCCATTTTATTTAGAAAGCAAATTAAACACACACCAGTCAATAATAAAGCCGGTTTATGTTAATATATTTTATTAAATACATTTGAATAATAAAAAATAAACTAAAAATGTATTTTGGTTAAACTTGCCTGGGCGGGCCAGGGAGTTATGTGGGCGGGCCAGTGCCGCCCTGGCCCATTACTGGCTACGCCCCTGATCCACAGTATGGCAAATGACTATGATATGAAACACCTGTTCATTAAATCACTGTACATTTCATACATCTGATATACAATAACGTAAATCAGATTGCACTGTGCATAACAAAATGGTTGTCAAAGAATCTGAACTAACTTGCATAATGTCAATGTAAACATCTCTTGTTTGTTTTGTTTTTAAATTTGCTGCCATTGTAAGCACTCAAACTATCATACAGATAGATCATAATAATACACTTTAAACAGTAACTAAAACTGCCAGAGCATCATAAATATATAAAGAGACAAAAATCATATTATTCACACTCACTAAATGTGTTTAAAATGACAATTTACCTCAGACAAGATATTTTGCAAAAGCTTTTCTAACAAAAGCTTTTCTAAAACAGAACAATTAACCATAATATTATGTTGATCATTTAAACATCAAACAAACACTCATAATGAAATGAAAAAACCAAAATTACTATGTTATTGAACTCAATTATATAATCTTCGATAATCATCCTCATATTTTTCCTAAAATTTAAATGACCTCAGAATACTTCCAACTGCTGTTCAGAAAAGCAATGGCCATCTTGCCTATATTAAGTTCATCGTTTATAAAGCAACAAAAACACAATACTGAACAAGTGAAAGGTATTTAGATTGATTTCAAGTACCATGTTTTTGTCATAGCATAAGAAACTAGACGAGAAATGACCTTTCTGTCCTCAGCGTTAACATAACCTCTAGTCGGTCAGACTATATATAACAACAAGCTGACACGTATTGTTTTACAGAAACATTTTAGAACAACAAATAAAGAATGGAAATTATAATCTCTATTAAATAATACACAAACATTTTAGCAAAAATGCCTCAAATCTGAATAGTGTGGGATTTTAAGGTCATATGTTTTATTAATATTTTACTTAGAAGTGTTTTCAATAATCATTATAGTATGCTGAAGTAAAAGATTGTTTGTGTTTGTCTAAGAGAGTGGAAAGTTACTGAGAGGAAGCAGCTTGTGTGTGCAAAAGCTACAAGGTCGTGGATTAGCTAGGAATGTACAGCTGGTATTGGTCAAGATAAGAGCGAGGCCTGAGGGAGAAAAGCAAACAGACATCCATGTTATTAACCAATGTTTTAATATTCACAGGATAAAATATGCAATGTATTTCTTACTTAATCAGTATTAATCATTGAATAATTGATGTAATAAATATAAGATGTTGTCTTTGATAAATGTGTATTAACCAATGAAATAAAGGTTACATACAGAATAACCTTATGGGGGCATGGCAGCTCAACCTTGAAGAACAGAATCTCCTGTGTTTGTTCTTTGTGTGTGTGTGTGTGTGTGTGTGTGTGTCATTTCTTCCCTAACAGATAGAAACTGGGTGGGGTAATGGAGTCAGATATACAGAAAGACCAGTTGGAGAGGAGATTTTCTGAAGAAAGATCGACGTCACATATTTTATAAATATGCATGTTACTTCCTGAGCTGGTTGTTCGCCGCATGCCGAGTGTGGCCTTGAGACGACCCAGCGCGCTGTAAAACTTTTTCATATCTGATCAATAAATATTTGAACTTAGATATTTGTATTTTGTGCCTTTCCTCTAAATTATGAACATGCAATGGACGCCTTAAAGTCCAACAATTGGTGACCGCCGACGTTCTTTGGAGGGAAAGGAGAGAGTGAGAGGAAGGAGGGTTTCACATTGAAGAAACCAGAGTAAGGGAGGACTCCATTTCAACACAAAAAGAGCGCTCTACTAAAATACGGTAAGCAGAAACATGTTTTATCGAATTCTGCTATTTGAATATACCAAATTACTTGTGTTGATAAGGAGATCCGAACTGAAATTGATTATTTAAATACTGAGAACTGATCAGAGTGAAAAACTTTTTCTGACTTTGGTAAATATTGAGAGGGTAATTGGGGTTTGGAAGCCCTTGATGCATTAGGTGTTATAAAATACCGACTCGGTTGAAGCCGTAAGGGGTTGAAGCCCTTGGGTGAAAGGCCCATAAATATTGAAAAGAGTGACATTTGCATTTTATATGTGGGTTATAGTGTTGTTTTGACTGTGTTCTGTTGATATTTGTGGAGAGTAAAAATGGCAGAGTTTCAAAAAGAATGTGACGAGTATGGTTGTCACCAGTGTATGTGCAATGGCAAAAAATGGTAAAGCTACTGATGGCTCAAACTGATCCTAAAGATGTGAAGAAGAGACAAAAGGAAGTTGAATTAGGTTGGAAAGTGTTAAGAGAAGAGAACTGTTGGGAAGCAGAAGAGAAAAATGCTTTGGCAAGGGACCGAGTGTGAAAGACTTAGAGAAAGATTTAAGAATGTGGACAAGATTAGCTTTGGTGGCTGCCGCCGCGCAGGCTATCAAACCAAAGAAGAAAGGGGAAGTTGACAGTGGTGCAGCTGCTAAGCAAAAGGAAGTTGAACAGGGAAGCGATAAGCCAGAATCAAGTGTGACGCCCACAGCTCCTACCATGGCTCCTCCTCAAGTGAAGTCACTATACCCTTCACTGCAAACACCTCCTCCTTATGAGGAAAAGTCTGTTTCAATCTCAAAGCAACAGCCGGTGTTAACAGTACACAGTGCTGAACTAGATGTTGAATTTGATGAAATAAAGTCCCTAAAAAACAAAAACAAAACAAATGCCCAAGCAGGCCCAACCAACACCAGTGCCTATGACAACTAATGTCCCAGATAACGCCCAATAACCCAATCATCCCATAGATCCATACATAAGCCCAACCTATAGAGGGAACTAATGGGAGGGATATAACCAACAGAATAGGGGAGGCCCAAGAGGCAGAGGGGGATATGGAGGCATTGGAGGTAATACATGTTTTCTGTGTGGACAGGAAGGTCATTGGGCGCGAACATGCCCTAGTAGCGGCCCACAGCCTCATTATTCCGGTGTAAGACATCCATTTAACGCACCAAATGCAAGGGGATGGAGTCCCAAAAGAGGAGGTGGCATACGTGGAAATGGTGGTTTTGGCAGGGGACCATCAGCGTCACACAACCCATCACTGCCTGATTGGATGGCGCCTGTGCACCCAACATGGGGCCAGGGTAGTGGTGCGGAGGAATGACGAGGCACAAAGGGAAACACCATGAGAGGAATGGCTGAGCCTATCATGGACATAGTGGTGAATAACAAACCACTAAAAAAAGCTCTGGTGGACAATGGAGCTACATACTCCAATGTTACTAAAGGCACCATAAAGCCAAAAGATCTAAGTAATAAGACAGTGGGTGTGATGGGTTTCTCTGGTGAAATTGAAAAGTGGCCATTAACAAAACATTTACCAACCACAATTGCTAATCAGTCTGTTTCACATGCATTTCTGTATTCCTCCAACGCACCAGTTAATGATTGATAGGGACCTAGAAATTACAATGACCTGTCAATCTTGTAATGTGCTCCCGGATGGACGGGGCACAAATGAATGGCAGAGACAAAGCCTTATGTCTGACCCATGACCAGAAACTGTGAGAGACATGTTGTCAATTTTGGGCCCTATAAACTTCGGCAAACAACACATAACAAAGTATTTACCAATATATATTACGGTGTCCTAGAGAAAGCTTACCAAAATCCTGGCCAGCCAAACATAAAATTATGTCCATGAGGGTGTAAACGTGACTGACCTGATCACAGAGGGGATGCCACATGATTGTATTCAGAAAAAATAAAACCACAAAACAAACAATGGGCCAATTAAATCAGACATAATTTGTTTACAGCACCATTGCCAACTCCCCACCAGCCATTACGTTATTTACAGATGGCTGTTGTTTTAGAGCATCAGATGGTACGCTAAAGGCAGGCTTTGCTGTGGTTGAGCAAGTTGAGGGTGATTTTGTAACAAGACTGAGTGGTAGGTTGGAAGGTAAACAGTAAGCACGGAGAGCTGAAATGATAGCTGTTATCAAAGCCTTACACTACGCTGGTGAAGAGAGGGTGATTATTTATAGTGACTGTGAATATGTGATTGGTGCAGTATATATGGATCTGCCATATGGAAGATAGGTGGGTTTGAAACCAGGAAAGGCCGGCCTATAACACATGCTAGCGAAGCCTGAGACATGCTACAGGCTGTGAAGGTACCTAATGAAGTGGCTGTTGTCAACTGCCTAATAAACCACTTATATCCCCAACCATGGTTTCCCAAGACAAAGTTAGATCTGACAAACTGACAAACACGCAATGGAATTGACATATAGTTTCGGGGCTGCTTGTCACCCCAATGACAGAGCAAAGCTGAAATAATGAACCTGACCTTGACATCAAAACTTGACTTGACAAAATCTGTGCACAGACAAATATAACATGGCTTGACGCATTGCCAATTGAATTAATGTCTATCCGCTCTTCTGTTAACAGGATCACTGGTTTCACCCCATTTTCCGGGTCCGAGGAATGCCCTGGTGCAGGACCCTATCCTGACACTAACACATGCTGTTTATTTTGACACACTAACTGCTCTGATTAAACATTTTTCCTGCCAGGCTACCAAAACACGTGACGGTGACAGTGACCAAACCCACAGTACAGCTGATTGGGTGAGAGTAAAGGTGTTCAGGAGGAAGTGGAACGAGCCCAGATGGTCCAAACCCCTCAGAGTGACTGCCAGGATGTCGCATTGTGTGTAGCTCCAAGGAAAAGGAGACACCTGGTTCCATCTTTCTTCTTGTGTTCCATGTGATTTTCCTTCCAGGTCACTGACAGACACAGGTGTGGACCTGAGGACTCAGGTCCAAGAGAGGGAGGTTGTTGAAAGTGAAAGTGAAAGTGAACCTGCTGGAGAGCAGAGAGAACAGACGGGAAGTGAACCACCATTGGTAACACCCACACAACATCAAAAACAAAGTCAACAGACAATCTGTAAAATTGTGCATAAAAAAGGTGACCTTTTTCCAGCCCAGCAACAGAACCTTTAGCACACTGCATAAGTGCAGATTGTGCCTACGGAGCAGGTATAGCCGTACAATTTAAGGCAAGGTACGGAATACAAAAGGTTGTAAGTCAAAACAAACACACAGGTGAATGTGCAGTTACCCATGAGGACGACGGCAGACTGATCTTTTATTTAATAACCAAACAAAACTGTACTGATTTACCAACATATGAGAATTTTACCAACAGCCTCAGATGCATGAGAGATTGGTGTGAGGAAAAAGGAATAACGAGTGTATCTACTCCCCGGCTGGGGTGTGGGTTAGATAAATTGGACTTCCATAAGATGGTGGAAATCCTGACAGAAGTGTTCAGGGACCTGAACATCACAATTACTGTTTATTCATTATAACCTGGGTAACTACATACCATATTGACCTTTGAATTTTGACCTTTGAATTTCTTAAGTTTCTTATATAATCTTACATTTCAATGTTTCCTTTTGAATTTAATTTCTAAGTTTCTTATACAATTCTACAGTATTAATTTCACATTTCAATTTTCTTTTTCCTTTTTGAATTAATGATTATTATTTGAGTATTAGCCAATAGGCATAAGTGTATTTTTTCCACAGAGATGAAGCTATATGGAAATTGGAAGGTTCTGTGGGCCCTAGGGGCTATAACTGCAATTATAATCACCATAATATTTGGCATAAACAATGGAGGTAATCTGAAAATTGACAAAAGGTCCAAAACAACACCACAAGATCCGTGTTTAAAGAGATATGGGGGAATTGAATTAAATTACACAAAAAATTGAACTATATCATACACCTTGGATTTGGCCATACTGGTCACTTGTGGATGTTGTTGTATCCCCTGTCTCAGATCCCTGTGTAACAGGCTGATAGTGTCTGCAATAGAGAAAAAAGAAAATCCACCCCCATACAGCATGCCACTATTAGCCCTACAGAACCTGGAGGATGATGAGGAGGAACAAGTGTGACCTCTTTCAGAGGTCAAGAGAGGGAATTGTGGGATTTTAAGGTCATATGTTTTATTAATATTTTACTTAGAAGTGTTTTCA